>NC_133776.1:5211136-5281918 GCF_003597395.2 Chelonoidis abingdonii | reverse complement strand
TCTCTGGAGATATTTAAGAGTAGGTTAGATAAATGTCTATCAGGGATGGTCTAGACAGTATTTGGTCCTGCCATGAGGGCAGGGGACTGGACTCGATGACCTCTTGAGGTCCTTTCCAGTCCTAGAGTCTATGAATCTATGAATCATTCCCCTTTGGGTCATGGCTTTTTGTGTGTTTTCAAAACCATCCCGTAAATTACTGTCCACCTGAGCTAACCCCTTGCTGTGTTGAAGGGGGCAGTTCACACCTCTCTGAGCTATTGTTCCAGAATCTCAGCTGTTTTTTTTAAGTGTCTGTGATGGTGGAGAAGAAAACCTAAAACATGTGAACTGAGTGGGCCTCCTGGAGGGATGTTTGCCTGAGTCTGCAGAGAGCCTGGAATAGCTGAGAGAGGTGTGAATTGCCCCCTTCAGCTCAGGCAGAGGTTCACTCAGGTGGACAGAGATGGGAATTTAAATGACAACATAGTTAACCATTTCATTCTCCAGGAAAGAAAGGATCAGGAAGATTGCAGATCTACGTAGTTTACTGTGATTGATGGCTTATGTTGGTGTCACTGGTGGGTGGCCTTTAGGAGATAGACCTGGTGTTTATAATTTTATTTTCAGTCAGGAAGCAGCCCAGCAGAGCCCATATTTAGGCTTGGCAGAATTCAATTTTTATTTTCACGATTTCGATGGATACTAGCAATGGTTTTTTTAAAGCATTACAATTTTTTTAAAATCAATTTACAGTTTTATGGAATTATGGGGGGTCAACATCACATGTCAAAGAGTACAAAATACATATCTGTAAATCACACTCTAATATGTTCTCAAGCTGCATTTTTCTTTACTTTGCCTCTCTGTCTATTTCGATTATTATCAGTGGAAATATCATTTTGGTGACTTTGTGTGTGTACAGTGAAATCAAGGTTTACCGACGAAAATCTGATGGTTCCAAGCCTACCTCTATTCATGCTTCACTGAGGGGCAGCCAAGTTCAGGGAGCTTAGATTGATGCACAATCATACTTTGAACATCTGCACAACCTACCATGAGCCGTATCTCATTTTGGTGATGCGCATGGGTGGAGCTTATTTTGTGGGCGGAGCTCAGAAGAGCCCCGCTGCTTCCCTCCCCTCAATTTGACCCCTCAATCTACACCACTGATGGGAAATTGTATCAGGAAGTACTGGGTATCTCCCCAAGGTGTTCTGTTGCCATGAGAGTTGCAGATCCAATTTCCAGTTCAAGGGGGCTCAAATGCATTCGGGTCAGCACCCAAACGACTGGAGACTTTGTGAATCAGACAGCGGGGCAGGAGATGCTCATTACACAGGTGACTTGGAAGAGGCGAGTTTCACAGGCTTCCAATATGTTGCCCTCAGAGTGCCAGCAGCGAGTGAGAGTTCATCCTGCTGACCTGGGGTGTGTGGTCACTGCATTGTTAATCTGGGTTTTTGCCCCAACTGCCGCCACCACCCACACAGAAAAACCTATAACCCAGGTTTGGAAGTGCCTGAAGCCTGGACTCGCTGGCACGTCTGGGGGGTAGCAGGGTGGTGGTGATGGAGCCGGGGTCCACTTTAACTCAGGTGGGAACCCACCCATTTTGCAGTGAGGGCACATGGTAAGTGCTGGTAGTCCTCCAGTGCCTTCCCACAGTGCCCTTCAGAGGGCAGAGACGTTCTCCTGCAGTTGCGACAGCTGACCGGGTATGAATCCTAGAGCGTATCCGTGCAAAGAACCATGCCCACTGCCAGACACACATGGCGAATGCAGAAACAGCGAGGATACGGTGAGGTGGGTAGGGTTTTGCCGTGGGGATGCTCATACTGAGGTGACGCTAACCCGGGCGCTTAGATCCAGATGCCAAGAACCTGGGGCAGCTACTCAGTGAAGACAGGCTCTTGGCGTTTCTTAGGCTGAGTGTGTCGACTTTCAATTTCCTGCTGGAGAGTTTGGGGGTAGGGTGGAAGCTCAGCACACTGTGCCCAGCACTGGCGACTCTGTTCAGATCTTAGCAGTTTCAGCTCCAATTTCCTAACTAACCTCTGGGTTTTTAATTGCTGTTGCCTTCAGCACAACTCATCCAGTACGTCCGACTGCTTTTCTGAACCTTCCCAGCTGTGGAGCTAAATCCGTTCCCTAACAATTGAGGAGGCAGCTTCTCAGTGTCGCTGGCCAAGCACCAGGGAGTAAGAAAGTCTGGGTTTATTAATCCAAACAAGCTAATATTTGGACTGTCAAGTTGATTTGGGGCGAGTGCAGCTTGACAGACCATTATTTGGGAGGCACACGCATCATTTAACGGAGTCTAATTGGTGCTGTGCTGCAATTAGTCACTGGCGCCGAGCAGGAATCAGAGGCACCATCGCTTGGTACCTGGAGCCAGTGACTACATTTAATGAAGGTGTTTGAATCATAACTGCAATGCGTGTACATTCATTATGCTGCTTGCTTGGCCGTAATCGCCTCGTGAGCCCAGAGAACAACCCAGGTGAGCCCATTTTAGCTCCAGCTGCTTGCTGTGGGAGGGAGATGAATTGTGGGGCTGAAGGGGAAGGGATTTGGAAGGAGGCTAAGGGCACTGGGACTTAGGGTGACCAGATGTCCTGATTTTATAGAGACAGTCCCGATTTTTGGGGCTTTTTCTTATATAGGCTCCTATTACCCCCCACCCCCATCCCGATTTTTCACACTTGCTATCTGGTCACCCTACTGGGACTGGCTGGAGGCTTGAGGTGAGATCTCCGTCACGAAGGAGAGCCTAATATGCCAAAACAAGAGCCCAAACTGTGCTGGCAAATTATGCACGACTGGCAGCTGCACAAGTGTCCAATACTGAGATCCCTGGGCAGAGACCTTGTAACCAATTAACATCCACTTTGTCTTCAGCCAATCACAGCCAGGCTGGGAAGAGAACTCAAGGTTCCTGCCGCCCTGTCTGAATGGATCTCATTTGAACCGGAGGTGACTCTCGTCATGGGATCGAGTGCCAGACTGGGATCCTAACCCTGGAAACCATCCCTCTTCAGTAGCATAAGATGCTAGTTCATGACAAAGAACTCCCCCCCTCCCCACACACAATTAGCACGGTTGAGGCAGGACTGGATACGTTGTATCAGAGATAGGACGAAACTGTGCCGTTCATAAAAATCAAAGGTAATTAGCAAAGGACTTCAAATGCCAAATGCAAATACAGTAGCCATTTTCTCAGCACAGCCGCCTCCTTCCCCAAAGCTAAGCACGCACCGTTTGCAACAGCTGCTGGCAGTCGAATAACATGGCTGCTCTCTGGCCGACCCCAGACACACTCCATAAAACATGTAGCACAAGTAATTATTACTTCCTTTCCTCCTACGCCTTAGCGACCGCTGGAGACAACGTTGCATCGCTCCAACGCCAGGCCCTCTTCTGTGGGAGCAATGATCCCATTTAGAATTTCTCTACCCCGGGAGCTTTGGGGTTTTATCTCTGCATTGAAAACGTTGCCTGCGAAGCAATGCATTAACACAGACGCTTTCCAGTGAGCTTATTGCTGGTGAAATTACCTGGATTGACAGCCCTGGAGACTAAAACCTGATTCGCTACACAACAAAGATGTGACAAGGTGGCTTGGGCTGGAGAGCCTAGGGCCAAGCCAGCCCCTGATGACACAGTGAGCTGCACCTAAGTCTTCAGCAGGGAGACCTTGAGCTCAGGGGAATTGCTCCAGCTAGGAAGGGCTGGGAGTAGCCTGCTAAGGCAGGAAGGGCTCTGCCCAGGCCAAGGGCATTTGTGTTTAGTTTTGAATGTTCAGTTAAAAGATTAGCCCCTAAAGAGGACTGTTGTGATGGGACTGGAAAAACCCTGTGGGGTGTTTATTTGGGGATCCAAGAAGGGGAAACTTTGGCCTGGAGCTGTGTGCACGGCTGCCCTGAGGCCACCGGATGGTGCTGTGATGTAGCCACTCATGTATAAAGGACACCGCAGATCGCAGTGGGCGAAGCTTTCTGTCACCCAGCTAAAGTCCATCCATCCTGGCCTGGAAGGATGAAAGGAGAGTGCAGTCTCATGACCAGTTCAATCCTCGTCCTCTCCACTGGGACTGCCTACCAGACGTGTGTATGTGTGCAATTAGAGCCAGCTACGTTGGCAATTGAGGGGTGTGGACATTTGCACTCTAGGATTTGTTCAAATCCTCATTGGCACTCTAGGATTTGATTTCAGCTTTTGTCTGGGTATTTTGGCAACTTTGGCTTTTGAAGTGACACACTTGGGTCAAATTTGGCCCCAGATACAGCTTTCTTTAAGCCCATCAATCTCATACAAGACTGGGTGCGGTTCTGGGAAGACACATGCTCACACATGTGCAGCTCAAAGCCCTGGAGCAGTTTCATTGACCTCCATCAGATTACTCATATGCTTCAAACAGAGCATGCGCTAGAGTTCTTTCCTGGACTGGGAGCTCAGCGACCAGCAGTAACGCTGCTGGAATTTTTCCCCCCAGCTCCAGTGGAAAAGTTTTTTTTAACGAACATCCTCTAGCTCTGATTGTAACTCAAGCCTTGTGTGTCCGCCAGGGCCCCAGAAACTGAAACAGAAGTGAAACTGGCTCATCTACTTTCACTGTTCAAGCAGAGAGAAATGCAAGACCTAATCCCATGGGGAAATAGCGGAAAGTAAATCAGGTGGCTTTTTTTTGTAACATAGTGTTGTCAATTCACGTGATTTCACCCCAAAATGTGCAATATGTCACGTTTTTGTTAGCGCCTCGGATTGTGATTCAGGTGAATATGTGAGAATCTCAGCTTTCATTTGTGAACAGGGGGTAGGTTATACTGAATAGCTGAGTACTCGGCTATCAAAAGTTAGGTACCAAAGTGCATAGTTAGGCACATTTTGATAGGTACCGCTTTCATCGAAGCCCATCATCCGTGGTGTTATGCTTTAAAGTAAATGAATGAAGCTTACTAGACTAAGTCAAAAACCATGTTGTGTGAATGACTTGATCTACTGCACGGGAGGAAGAATCGAGATGACAGAAGACGAATGTTTCTTGAGACTAGATGGATGCTATAACTCTTCCCTTTCTGTTGTGGTGCCATGAGAATGGATAAAGTTGGTGCCTGCGATCTTGCATTGTCAGAAGAGCAGAGACAAGTTGTACTCATTTGTTTTTCTTTTTTTAATAAGCTGTTAACTATTGCTGTCACAAAAATGAATGAACTTTTGTCCTGTTTCTTGTTTTTTCTTGTATATTAAAAATCAGAATAAACGACCTTAGCCTGAAAGCTAATTACGGTGACAGACTATCTAATCTGTCTATGAAAACAACAGAAAGTTATGCAGTGTGAATTCTCCAGGAAGGAAGTACTGTAGGCACCATATGACAACCTTCTCTGCATAGGACCAGAAATCCAGTTCAACTAAAAAATCCAGGTTTCTGAGGGGTAGCCGTGTTAGTCTGTATCAGCAAAAAGAATGAGGAGTCCTTGTGGCACCTTAGAGGCTAACAAATGTATCTGGGCATAGGCTTTTGTGGGCTAAAACCTGCCCGAATAAATTTGTTAGTCTCTAAGGTGCCACAAGGACTCCTTGTTCTTTTTGCCAAAAATCCAGGGTAATCCAGAGCCACTGGGAGGTGGATGGAGTTTAAATTAGACAAATCAGTTCAGATAATCGTCTCAGACATTCCCTCAACTCCATCCAGATATCCACAGCACAAAAACTTCACCCTAGTCGGCACAACTGACCCAGGCCATGGACCACAAGTAGCCCCATACCTGTGGAGAGCGGCCCCTCCAGGATAAGGAAAAGACATAATAGCATGGGGTAGTGTGGGAAGATGACATTGTCACTTATAATCTATTCAGTAGATGCAGAATGTCTGTCTCCAAGTTGGTCAGTACAGTTTAACAACTCTCCACTGACTTTGTTTCATTTTTTAAAATACTATTGGAAATGCTTTTGGGGCCCAGGTTATCAAAGTGGCCTCTAAAAGTGTGGCTGCAGCTTTGGGCACCCATGAATTTGCTGGTACAGTTTTCCGCATCTGAGTTTCTTCATGTACCAAATCCTGTCTCCAGTAGGACAACTCAGGTCTCCAGTAGGACAACTCAGGTGCTTGAAGTCTGGTGCATGCATAAGTACCATAATCTTTTAAAAAGAGGCAGCTGAGTTGGGGGTGTAGATAGACCTGCTACCTCAGGGGTTGCCTGAGCAGCGGTAGCATTTGCAGGTCTGACTCAGGAAGAACTTTTTAGGAATGTAGAAAGAGGATGAACTAGTGACATTCCCACACGGCCTGGTCTGACGTCGATGGAATCTTGCGACAAGCTGCAATGGGCTTAGGATCAGGTCCATATTTCCAAATAAGAAGGAATCTCATTAAAAAGTGAAAATAACACTTTGCAATTTGCATGGGCTGTAGGATCGCTGCACTGATGACAATGAATTCCCAATGATAGCGCTCATCTTTTTATTCTGATTGGCTTGTGATAACACTTCGCACTCTTGAGTTAAACCGTCCGTCCCGTATTCCTCTCCCTGCCACTCACAGTGACAGAGCCACGAAGCGAAACAAATCCAAAATGACTGCTTATGCACCTCGTGGAGCCATGTCCCCTCCTCCCATTATTAAATTTAAATCTTTTTTAGAAACCTGGCCGTTAATTTTGCAGGCGATACCATTTCAAACAAGCAAGAGAGGTAGCAAATTTCACGACATTCCACCCACACAGCAATGTAAAGATCTGGTCAGAGACACGCAAAGGGAAGTGCATTTCTCTTCTGCAGAATCTTAGCAGTCAGGTATCTGATCTGCAAAATCAAACCAGGGTTGGCTCAGGAGACGGCTGATTAGATAGCTGTGGGGATGATCATGGCCCAAATGCCTAGGCAGATAAAAAGTTTTTTCATCTTGCCCCATCTTTCTTCCCTTCCACTATTTCCTTACCCATAATTCCCTCCCCCTCTCTCATCTTGTCCAAAATCTTGTCTTGTGTTTTTCCTGTCTTTTCTTACTCTGCTATTAAGATCTTTGAGGCAGGTGATCTTAACTCTGTGTTATAAAGTGTGTTAATTAACAATGCTGTGTAAATAATTTGTAAAACTAAGAGCTGTATAATAGGCAAAATGACATAGTCTGGATTTGACCCCAAACCAAGAACTGGTTGGACCTGGGCTCTGTTTTATCTGAACCATTAATGTTTGGGGAGGGAGGACGATTTGGATACAAGATGCCAGCTTTGATCTCTCTCCAAATTTGAGGCACCCCATCTAGCTACCTGACTCCTCTCACCATCCTGGGTTATTGTTTCCTCTATGTTCATTTTAGTTAGTGAAAGTTCCTGAACAGAGCTGCAGCTGGGAAAATCAAAACGCACTTGTGATAAATGAAAGGGGGGGGGGAATAACTCCACATCCAGCCAGTAAGTAGCTATAAAATCCTTCTCAGTAACTGTTCTCTAATTGCTCTACCTGTAAAGGGTTGAAAAGTCTCCCTGCTCTGCATAGGTAAAAGGAAGTGAGTGGGCATCTGGTCAACAGAGCCAACGGGAAGGTTAGAACTTTTAAAACTTGAACAAAGGAAAGGGCGCCTCTAGCTTTTTTGCCACCCCAAGCAGGGCAGGCAGGCTGCCTTCGGCAACTTGCCTGCAGGAGGTCCCCCGGTCCCGCGGATTCGGCGTACCCGCCGCCGAATTGCCATCGAATCTGCGGGACCGGCGGACCTCCTGCAGGCAAGCCACCGAAGGCTGCCTGACTGCCGCCCTCATAGGGACTGGCAGGGCACCCTCCGTGGCTTGCCGCTCCAGGCACCCGCTTGGAGTTCTGGTGCCTGGAGCCGCTGCTGAACAAAGGCTCCCCTTTTGTCGGTCTGTTGTTGTTCTCCTGGGGAGAGACAGACAGGGCAGAGCTGTGCTGTAAGAAGCTCAGGGCCAGGTATGAAAAATCCTCGGTATCATACTGTCATAAATGGATAGGTAAGGTAAGGGTTAAGTTTCTTTTACCTGAAAAGGGTAACCGAACACCTGACCAGAGGACCAATCAGAGAACTGGATTGTTTAAAGTCAGGGGCGGGAATTTGTATACTCGGGGTCTTTGTTGTTTTCTTAGCTATGAGGAAAAGTCTTCTTCTAATTCTCTCCTAAACTTCTTCTAAACATCTGTAAGTACCCAGGAACGCAAAGTATTCGCTATGTGGTCTTTGGGGTGTATTACCTGTATGTTAATTGTGTTGCGGTTTAATTGGGCTATCTTTTAAATCAGACTGTTTCTTTATATTTTCTTATAAGCAAGAGCCTGTATTGATTTCTTAATGCAAGATGATTGTTTTATATTTTCTTCTTTTTTCTATAAAGTTTCTTTTTAAACCTTGTGAAAGTTCTTTTCCTAGGGAGGCAAAGGGAAAAGCCAGGCTGTGGGCTATTTTCCTATTTGGTCCAGGAAAAGCAGACTACGGGAAAGAGACGAAGAATTCTCTCTGTTCTCTGGTGGTTACAGTTTTCCCTCGTTCCTGGAGCAAGGGGGTGGCAGAGCCAGCTGTGGGTATTTTGCACTCCATTGTCCTGAGGAAAGCAGAAAAGCTGGTTTCTTGGGTCACACAGGTTAGCCGCGAGGCAAGCCTGAGAAGGAAGGGGAAGGGTTATTTCCCCTGCTTTAGCATCCAAGGGATTGGGAATCTGTGTCCCACCAAGGGAGGGTTGGGGACACCAGAAGAGGAAAGGGGGGATCAGGCCCCATAGATTAATTCCTGATCTGGTGGCAGCGAGATATCCAAGCTGGTAGTGAGCTTGGGGAGTTTCAGGTAAGCCCCCAAACTTTGGACGCAAAAGTCCAGATTTGGGACAGGACCAGACTGGTGGACCCTAAAGTCCAGGTCTGGACTGGACGGCTAGATTACCACACATACCTAGAACCACTCATTTAAAATCTCAGCTATGTAAGTAGATCACAAAAGTGTCTAGGAAGACGCGATTAGGTTTATCTCTTTTTTATTCTTATGGCTTGTGGACTTCTCTTTGCTAACCGCAGGTGCTTTTCCTTTGCTTGTGACCTTTAAGCTGGACCTCAAGAAAGCTATTCTTGGTGCTTAATCCTCATAGTTGCTCTTTAAAAATCTAGCAATAGTCTGAGTTCCAGATGTATTTTTCTTTCTTTCTTTTTATTTATTAATAAATTTACCTTTTCTAAGAACAGAATTGGATTTTTGTGTCTTGAGGTTTGTGCACGTTGTTTAATAAGCTGGTGGCAACAGCTGATTTCCTTTGTTTTTCTTTCTCAGCTCTTCCCCGGCGGTGTATGTGAAAGGGCTTGAGGTTCCCACAGGAAGGAATTCCCTACTGCGCCTTCCTGGCTCTCAAAGGGGTTCTGCACTTGGTGGTGCAGCATCTACCCATTCAGTCAGAGAAAAGCTGTAACTTGGAGTTTAATACAAGCCTGAGTGCCATATATTTTTAGATCCTTGCGGCCCGCACCATCTGCACTCAACCAGAGTGGGGAATCAGCCTTGACAGCACTATAAAGAAAACCACCCACAGAATGTAAGAAATCTGGGTTCCTTAGACAAGCCAGGAATCTGCAAAGCCAGCCCAGCAAAGTAAATCTCCTTCTAGACAGCTACTGCTACCCGCTTAGAAGATCCATTCTCAATCTGGGGGTGTGAAATGTGTCTAAGGGGTTGTGGTAAACTCTGTCCCAAATCTGGACTTAGCGTACAATACTGTGCTTACTGTGAACCTCCCCAAGCTTATACAGCTTGGATCTATTTTGCTGCCACCAGATAGTATTGAGGCTACTATCAGCCTGGGTTCCCCAATCCTTGGGGAACCCCCCCCTGGTCTCCCCAATCCCCTGGAAAGACCCCCAAGACTCGAAGATATGAGTCTACCGGCAAGGGAATGATCTCCCTCCCTTCTCCCTCTCTCTCCGTTGTTCCGCTCTGAGCAAGCTGAGGGATTGATGCAATCTCTTACATCACAATACAAGAAACTGGTCTCCGTCTCTCCAAAGAGACAAGCCTTAAGCACCAGGACAGAGCTGATTCTCGCTCTCTTTCTTTCCCGTAACTTTTCCGCCCTCCCTAGCCTGTCACAGATGTAACAGAACTCCGGCACAGAAATTCCTCTCTCCTTTGCCTCACTAGGAAAGAAACTTCCACAAGTTTTAAAAAGAAACTTATATAAAAGAAAGAAAATACAGAACAATAATACTGCATAAGATCAAAACGGCTCTTGCTTATAAGAAAATATGAATAAACAGTCTGATTTAAAGATAGCCCAATTAAACCATCCAGTAAATACACCCATTTAAATACAATCAAAGCACATCACAGCCGATTACTTTGTTTCCTTTGTACTCACACTTGATGTAGAATATTGAAAGAAGATGAGTTGTGAGGAAAGGGCTTTGTTTACTCACAGGCCGAGGAAAACAAAAGACCCCGAGTTTCCAGTTCCCTCCGACTCTTAAAAAAAATCCAGGTTTCTGATTGGTCCTCTGGTCAGGTGTTTGGTTCCCCCTTTTGTCACCCTTTACAGGTAAAAGAAAATTAACCCTTACCTGTCTACTTATGACAGGGGTTCACAACAATCTTGTCATTTCATATTGCTAAATGGGAGGAGGATGCTGGGTAGATGGAAAGAGGGTCCCTCGAGGGACAAGGTGGGGTCTGGTTATGGAAGGGGTTGAGAAACACTGGTTAGACGGTGAGGACACCCGTGTAATTGAGAGCAGCAGTTATCCTCTGGTGTTTCATTGAGATTTGGGCTGGAAGTCTCATGAGAACTGGCTCTTGGGTGCTTCAGTTTAAGTTTCAAGGGAACAGCCTTTTGGGTGCATGCTGGCACCTCTGTATCTGTCCAGAGCTTGGGGAGCCCTATATTCTCCAGCAGTAATAAGAACTTAGGAACGGCCATACTGAGTCAGACCAAAGATCCATCCAGCCCAGTATCCTGTCTACCAACAGTGGCCAATGCCAGGTGCCCCAGAGGGAGTGAAACTAACAGTAATAATCAAGTGATCTCTCCCCTGCCATCCATCTCCACCCTCTGACAAACAGAGGCTAGGGACACCATTCCTTACCCATCCTGGCTAATAGCCATTAATAGACTTAACCTCCATGAATTTATCCAATTCCCTTTTAAACCCTGTTATAGTCCCAGCCTTCACAACCTCCTCAGGCGAGGAGTTCCACAGGTTGACTGCGCTGTGTGAAGAAAAACTTCCTTTTATTTGTTTTAAACCTGCTGCCCATTAATTTCATTTGGTGACCCCTAGTTCTTATATTATGGGAACAAGTAAATAATTTTTCCTTACTCACTTTCTTCACATCACTCATGATTTTATAGACCTTTATCATATCCCCTCTGAGTCTCCTCTTTTCCAAGCTGAAGAGTCCTAACCTCTTTTATCTCTCCTCATATGGGACCCGTTCCAAACCCCTAATCATTTTAGTTGCCCTTTTCTGAACCTTTTCTAGTGCTAGTATATCTTTTTTGAGATGATGCCACATCTGTACACAGTATTCAAGATGTGGGTGTACCATGGATGTATATATTTATAATGTCTATTCACTTCTGAGGGGGTTATTTTTATCCTATGGGAGCAGAATATGGTCCAGGGAAGTGCATGGGGGGGTCAGGGAAATTACAAATAGTTGAGAAGCAGAAAGCTAACTGGACAGATGTGATCTTGGGCTGCATAAACAGAAGAATCTCGTGTAGGAGTAGTGAGGTTATTTCACCTCTGTATTTGGCACTAGCTGCCCGGTTCCACACCTCTCAGAAGGAAGTGCTCTGCTGGAGGCAATCTTCCTTCCAGATTCTCCAAAAGCGCGTAACCTCTGTAACCCAGGGCTCACCACTGCAATGGGCTGGCCGGCTGCAGAGCGTCCCCTCGCATTGCTGGGGCATTGGTTCCATACGGACTCAGAGGGATGAGTCCCATGTGATGAATCACTTACGTTACTTCCCGAAGCAGATGGTGTTTCCAGACCAAGTAGCCTGATAGACCAGAGAAAACCATTATGCTAATGTAGTCTGAGCCCCTGTATGACACCGGCCAGAGACCTTCACCCGGTGATTGCATCCAGCCCAGTAACTCGTGATTGAGGTGCAGCAGATCTTTCAGAAAGACACATCTTTATTGAAAGACACCAAATGGTGGTGATTTCCCCACTCCCCCCAGCGATCTGTTCTCTGGGTTAACGACCTTCACTGTAAAAAATTGTCCTTTATTTCCAGTTTGAACTTTGCTGCCTTCAGCTGTTAAAACTTATTATGCCTCTGCTAGACTGAAGACCCTTGTGTATCAGAAAACTTCCTGTGTAGCTAATTATAGGCCAGGATCAAGTTGCCCTGTAGTCTTCTAAGTACCTATGCTTTCTCCCAGGGTATTTTCACTGTGGTATCTGAACACCTTCCACCCAAAATCATTAGCAATCGCAAAGTCCATAATGGATGTCCTGGCACAACAAGGTTCAATGCTGCTTAGCTATCTGGAGCTAAGATCATATCTTGAGGCAAAATGCCTGCAGGTCGTAAGACCAAAGGCCTAAGGGTCAATCACATTGAGATCTTTGCCGTTGAGTTCAATGGGATGCAATCTGCTTGCTGCCTTACTAATACATCATGCCTTCTGCAGTAGCCGTGTGTGTTTAAGTCATTCAGACGCAGTTTGTCTCTGAGCTCTGAATGGACGTTTATAGACTAACCCTGCTCTGTTACTGGATGTCCTGTCCAGTCAGCTTAGCTCATGGAAACCAAGTGGAACAGGTTCTCAGCAGACTTGGTTTTTACCATCAATCCCCATTAGAGAGCATCAGGCAAACGCGTTCCATGCTGCAGGAGACACGGCGTACTCACACAGGTCTGAGTCACAGGACTTCCCTGTTAACAGAGCTTTATTTGTTTTGGTTTTTTATACTGCCATGGAATAAAGTTGCCGGGCTGCATTATTGACATCAGCCACGTTGTGTAAATTATCTGGCATAATTGATGAGATAGCGGTCAGACATTAGTGAGTCTGTTGTGTCAATAATGCACCATATTCTGGTTTGTCATTCTGAAGTGCGGGAAGCATGAGATAATAGTTTATTTTTACTGGATTTTAGTAAGTGATTGTTTTACTCTTGAGTTCAAAGAATTCCCACTCTCACTGTCTATCTGCCTGTCGGGCACCATACAGATTATAGGGCAGGTTATCCCATCACTGCCTCCTGCAGGATTTTGTGCATCTTCCTCTGAAGCATATGGACTGGCCATTGTCTGAGACAGGAGACTGGGCTACACTCAGGTTCAACTTTGACGTTGATCTCTCGCAGTCCTCACATCCGGCTCATGTCTATGTCTTTCTGATTTTTTCTGCATAACATTTCTGAGATACGAGCTTTGCTATTATGATGGGATCCCCGGGGTATAGCCTGGAACTGGAGTACTGCTGTGCCCCCTTACCTCTCCAGCCTGGGCTATCCCTCACAATGCTTTGCCAGTGAGAAGCAGCAAGCTCCTCTAGGGACTGTTATCACTCAGCTTAAGCATGCAGGGTCACACCCAGCTAAATTGCATGAATGTTCTCCATACCACTCATGAACTATATATAGGGAAACACCAGTAAAACTCCCAAGCCTCCAGCCTTGCACCCCAGAAATATATTGTCTCACACTGCTCAAGACCTTCTCTTGAACGGTGCAAGCTCATTAATTAGTTCACCTTCAGCAAAGGACAGGGCACGTTCACCAGCCTTTGCAATCTAAGCAGATTCCCCAAGCACTTTAGGCAAACTCACTGCTAAGGATAAAACATTAAAATAATTTTATTAACTACAGGAGGGAAGATTTTAAGGGATTAGAAGTGTTAGGCACAAAGGTCAAAGTTGGTTACATAAGAAATAAAAGTAGAATCTCAGTCTAAATTCTAACAAGAACAAAGTAAGCAAGATTTGAATCAAACAGCTTTTCTCACCCCACTGGATGTTCCAGGTAGGCTGCGGTTCTTAATACACAGGCTGAAGTTCCTTCTCAGCCTGGGACCAGTCTCCTGAGTTCAAAGTCTTTCTCTTCCCAGTGTTCACGTTGCCTTCAGCTTAGGTGGGGGAGGAGAGAGACCCAGTGATGATGCCATCAACCCTCATTTATCTTTTCTTTCCAGATGCTGGAAAGATCCTTGCTGTGGTGGGGGTTTAGGTAACCCCCATTGTGTACATGCTACCTCTGAGGAGTCTCTAGGAGAGTGGATTCTACTTGATCGGCCGTCAACACGTCTGGCTGGTCCTGATGTAAATCTGTCTTGTCAGCGTGTGTTAGTTCCTTGCTGGCCACTGAAAGGCAGGCTGTGGGCATATCCCACTTACCACATATTTCAGTGACAAACCTACAGCAATGCTCCATAACTTCACATACAACGATTGTACATGCAGTCCAACAGGACAGTCATGTTCAATGGGCCAAGACTGTTAAAATGATACCCCACAAGGGCATACTTTGTCCCAAACATATCATCATCGAATCACAGCAGTGGGGGTTCCAGGGTGCTATTTTGATGGACAGCTGTCCATCCATGCCGTTAAAACCCTTGTCATCTTATGTCTCAATTACTGAAACGTCTGTCTGTCTGGCCTTGACAAATGCTGCCTTGACCCACTCATATCCATTCAGAACGCTTCTGCAAAGATCATCGTCTTAGCCTCTCTTTTTGATGGTGTCATCCCTCTCTTTGCATCCCAACTCTGGCTCCCCCTTCTCTATCCCATCAAACATAAGCTACTTGTCTGCACTTTCCAGGCTCTTCATGACCTATTCCCACCAGACCCATCATCTCTCACTTGCTACCGAGAAGTCAACTCCTGTCTCTGAGCAGCTCGTCATCCCAGCCCCCCTCGTCTGCATGCCTTCATACTTCCTCAAATGTGGCCCCTCAAAGCCGTCTCATTATTCTCCTTCAAAGCCTCCTCAAAACTCTGCTTTGCCGTGATGCCCACAAAAACACTTGACAATGGTTAGGCGGCTAGTGTGCTGATACCACTGCTGATCATGATGACCAGTATTGTTTCCTTGGCCTGCCCATCTGCCTGTATCCCTGTGTTGTTTCTTGTCTTATACTTGACAAGGGCAGGGACTGTTTGGGGCAGGGACTGTCTTTTTGTTCTGTGTTCGTACAGCGCATAGCACAAAGGGACTGGCTAATAGACTATAGAAGCAATGGGCTGAAGTGATTTGGGCACAGAATCATTGATGTGTAGGACTGGAAGGGACCTTGACAGATCATTGAGTCCAGTCCCCTGCACTCATGGCAGGACTAAGTGTTATCTAGACCATCCAAACAGGTGTTTCTCTAATGACAAAGTTTCCACAACCTCCGTAGGCGATTTATTCCAGTGCTTAACCACCCTGATAGGAAGTTTTTCCTAATGTCCAACCTAAACCACCCTTGCTGTAATTTAAGCCCCCATTGCTTCTTGTCCCATCCTCAGAGGTTAAGAAGAACAATTTTTCTCGCTCCTCCTTGTAACAACCTTTTATGTACTTGTAAACTATCATCATATCTCTTCTCAGTCTTCTCTTCTCCAGATTAAACAAACACAGTTTTTTCAATCTTCCCTCATAGGTCATGTTTTCTAGACCTTGAATCATTTTTGTTGCTCTCCTCTGGACTCTCTCCAATTTGTCCACATCATTCCTGAAATGTGGCGTCCAGAACTGGACACAATACTTTAGTTGAGGCCTAATCAGCGAGGAGCAGAATGGAAGAATTACTTCTCATGTCTTGCTTACAACACTCCTGCTAATACAGCCCAGAATGATGTTTGCTTTTTGCAACAGTGTTACACTGTTCACTCATATTTAGCTTATGATCCACTCTGATCCCCAGATTCCTTTCCGCCGTATTCCCTCTTAAGCAGTCATTTCCCATTTTGATTGTTCCTTCCTAAGTGGAGTATTTTGCATTTGTCCTTATTGAATTTCATCCTATTTACTTCAGACCATTTCTCCAGTTTGTCCAGATCATTTTGAATTTTAATACTGTCCTCCAAAGCACTTGCAACCCCTCCCAGCTTGGTATCGTCCACAAACTTTACAAGTGTCCTCTCTATTCCATTATCCAAATCACTGAACAGAACTGGACCCAGGACCAATCCCTGTGGGACCCAGAGCCGGCTCCAGGCACCAGCTGAGCTAGCTCGTGCTTGGGGTGGCAGATTCTACGGGCCGGCATTCAGCCCAATCCTAGGGTGGAGGAGGGGAGCGCCCTGCAGCAAACTCAGCTGGGCAGCCCGTGTCCTTCCCTCCCCGCCAACTGGAGCGAAGCCCTCCTGGCAGGCAGTGCGGCGGTCAGGGCAGCGTGGCAAGTGCCCCGCTGAAGCGCTGGCTGCCCTCCTTCTCTCTCTCCCCCCCGTCTCCCTCCCCTACACTAGACCGGGCACGCACTCTGCATCTGCAGCACAGGGAGTCCCCCTGCACCCTGGCTCCGGCCGCCCTGTAGGATTTTTTGTTTTGTTCTCCCCAGCCCCGCTTTGCTGCCCCAGCCGTGCCGTGTCCCCCCTCCTCACTTTGCCACTCCGGCCGTGCCGTGTTCCCACCCTGCTTTGCCACTCCAGCCGTGCCACGTTTTTTATTTGTTTTCACCACCCCCTGCTTTGCCACTCTGCCCCGCCACCTTTTTTTTTTTGCTTGGGGCAGCAAAAAAGCCAGAGCCAGCCCTGGTGGGACCCCACTTGATATGCCTGTTGATCACACACTTGATCAGCATGTTATACTGATGTCAAAATACCATATTCCTAGACAAGCCCTTGACTCGATACTCCTTGGTAGAAGACAGAAAGGAGGGAGACAACCGATGGTGTATAGGAAAACCATCGAGAAAGATGCTGCTGTCATGGAATAGAGCACAATGGAGCAAAGAGCATGGCACTAGACAGATGGAGGGGAAACACTGGCTTGTCTCGTGTATCATAAGGCACAAGAGCATCTAATAATAATAACACTTAATTAATAATCGCACACATTATTATTAAATAATAATAATTAATAATTGTTGTTTATCTAATCTAGACATCTGATCTCACCTAGGTATTCCTGTCAGCATGGTGGCTTGGCAGCCTGCTCAATGTTTTGGCTTGCTGATTGCTAGCTTGCAAGCTGTGGCTCATTTGCATAAAGCTCAGATAACGCAGGAGGACTGAAATCTGCAGAAGAAGCTCGTTCAAATTAGGTTGTCGGGATATTGAAGGACTTTCGCTTCACTTTGACTTCTCTCCGCTGCCAGCATCATTTCCGTGCCCAACATTTCAATCAAAGCTGCAGTTGTATTGTGAGCATCACAGAAATGAACCATAGAAAAAAACCTCGTGGGTTACGCAGCCCATCTGACCTAGCTACTACCAGATGGGTCCCATTCTACCTGTGCTTCTGCCTTCTCCTACGGGAGTGTAACAGGGTGGAACAGGGATCCTTTCATTCCAGCACATAAGGGGTTATCGGATTCCTTGCTCATCTGGCATGGGGCTATGAACAATAGGGAATACTGTTTTCTTTCCTCCTGGCTGGCTAGTTGAAGGGAAAGGCCCTGGGGGAGGTGTTGTTATCCAGTATTCTGACTTGCTTTGCTGTTGTCTAGGATTTTTCCTTGTGCCCTCAACTAAGCCACCTCTGAGTAAAGACTGAACTTTAACAGGAGCTTTAATTGCTGGTGTATTGGCTTGCTGGCTCACCGGGACCCTGTCACAGTCTGGTAGGTTGCACTCTTGGGAAACTTTTCCTGATGTCCATCCTCAGTTTTCCTTTGCTTAGTTTTAGCCAATGACTCTCTGCTTCTATGAGCCTCCTGCAGGACCGGCGCTAGGGTTTTGAGCACCCTAGGCGGACGGCAATTTCGCCACCCTGCACGCTGGTCCTGCGGCTCTGGTGAAGCTGCCGCAGTGGTGCCTGCGGGCGGTCCACCGGAGCCGTGCGAGCAGCCGACTGTCCGCAGGCGCCACTGCAGCAGCTCCATGGGAGCTGCCTGCTGCCCCCTCCGGTGGCGCCCTGACCCAGGGGACACCCTGGGCTGCCAGCTGCCGTGGCGGCGCCCTGACCCAGGGGACACCCTGGGTCGCCGGCTGCTGCCGGCAGCTCAGACTCCCTCTCTGTCCTACCAGCAGGGTTGCTCAACCATTTAAAAAAAATTGGGGGGCGCTTTTTGGCCCCCCCAAATCTCGGCACCCTAGGCAACCGCCTAGTCTGCCTAAATGGTTGCACTGGCCCTGGCCTCCTGGGGGACCTGATCCCACGATCCATTCTCCAGGGAAATCACCCATGCTTTTTTGATTTCCCTTGGCTTGTTCCCATGGGAGTTGTATGCACAGAGCACATCTCAGAACGAGTCATTAAATGAATTTAATGCTTCTGCGTACATCAGCAGTTCAATCACACTCTGTACTGTGGCCTCCAGCATCCAAACTGGAACTTCTTTCTGCAGGAAAATGTACTCAGAGTTCCCATCTTTGCTCAATGTGGCTATCGCAGCAAAGCACTCAATTAGGTCAGAAGTGACACTTTGCTGATGCTTGGAGCAAATCAATACACTAACACAGAGGCAGGCAGCTATAAATACAGAGCGTTGGCTGTGCCACAGCTGGGAGATAGATTTATTTTTCCTTTTTAGCATGTCTTACTTTAACAAACCCACTTGCCTTGATCATCCTTGAAAGCATGGTGAGCGGGTGGGAATTTATACGTGTTGTAACAAATCACTTCTTTGTGGTTGTCACTGTGTCACAGGCAATGGAAGATCAGAATATCACAGCTGCAGCAAGGGTAGAACGGAAATCAAAGAGTAGGGACCTTTAGCAATTGAGCCAATGGAGAATCTCCACCACCAATGGAGGGACTATGACACACAAGTAAGCAGCTCTGATTCTGTCCAGTAGAGGGCAGCCATACTTACACTAGCCAGTCAGGTATATCAATTGCTAGAATACCCCTTCCTATCTCAAGCAAGAGCCTCATTCCTCCTCTCCGATTCAGATGGAAGTCCCTGCATTCATTTCCTTTGAACAGCCCTTCATTTCTGTGATGCTGTGGGTCCATGGGCAGCTCACAGAAAGGGGCAATGATTTTCCAGGCAGCCATTAAAGATTTGTATAGAATTGCTCATCAATAACCAGTGTCAACAATTAGCGACTGAACAGCAGCTCCGATGGGTTCGGAATAATCAGCCGCGTGACCCAATCTGTGCCAGGGACGGTGCTATTTTCAGCAATGCTAATGAGTCCCGTGGACGTGTCGCATGTCACGGTATCGAGCGGCACCCTATGGATTGATCGCTACCTGCACAAGCAGAAATGGGGCCCTGTGGGTTTGGAGGCTTTCAGGGGAATGAATGAAGGCAGCATGCTAAGACTGCTCCCTTTAGGCAGGCAGCTTTCCTGCCTAGGCGGCACAGAGATAAAGCTGTAAAGCAGGGAGGGAGGGGTAGTCAAATTTATGGGCATTGCGACAATGGAGCAATGGAAGGGACAATGTCCCAATCAGGCAGGTGGTTTGGACAATGAGCAGCACCTCTCTTGATATTCCCTGGCTTGTAGCCACCAACGGCGGCCCTGGTACCGCTCCCGAGTTTTCAGTTAATTGGATCTAAGTGCTATAGACTTTATTGCCTGTATTTAAAATCTGAGAGAGATGGAGACCAGCAAGGTCATGCTTAGAAACGGTCCTTTCCCTGCAGATTTTCCATTGAGAAAGCCCGGAGAGTAAACCAGTCATTGCAATCCTTTGCTGGCAACGAGATGGGAAACTGAGGGGCAGAGAGATGCAGTGACACTGTACAGGGCGTCGGGAGCAGATTGAGGAGTAGAGCACAGGAGCCCAAGCTCCCCACCCTAAGCCTGTATCACCGGTTAGGCCACATTCTCTCAAAACTCTTGGAGATTCAGCTAAGCCCCCAGTCAGAGTGGTGATCCGAGCATCCCCGCTGCTGGCCAAACCTGACTGCGAAAAACCGAACTGTAACGCGCATAGGTGTCACGTTCTGAGATGACTGATCACTTTCTGCTGCTGTTTGGGCTGGAAAGAAGCTGCAAATGGTTCTTTCCCTCACCCTCTGGCAATGGCAGGCCAGTCCTCACCGCCGGAACCAGGAAATAAAGAGGGGCACAAAATTGGGAAATGATTGCTGAAAAGAAATCATGATCTACCCTTTCTGAGCCTAGGAGCAGTCAGTTCGTTTCCAGTGTAGGGCCAAAGGTTAGCTCTGTTCTTATTTTATCCACACTGGATTCGTTCCCAGCATCCCAAAGGCAGAGTATGTAGTTATTGACAAAAGCCTTCCCATTTGAGCGGGGAAAGACTTTGAATTGATCATTAGTTCATTATATTAGAGGTAGGCATGAGTTTGGAGTCAGATTTCAAATTCTCCTGAATGGGTGAATGTTCAGATTGGGCATCGTTTGCAAAATTCAGGTGTTCAGTGGAGGTTCTGTTGCATACGGGAGCTGCTTTCAGACACTGGTCCAGCAAACATTCCCTTGTGGGTGGTCTGCAGGGAACTTGCCAGTCCCCTTGTTTTCGCTCCTCCTTTTTTGTCCTCGGCTGCTAAATCAGATTAAAAGGACATAAAAATATATTTGAAACTTAATATTCCTTTCCCAAGAGAGCAGTTGCTGTTGTTGCCACCTGGAGGCTACTTGACTGCGAATGGGAGGGGAGGTGGAATCTAGGCAATCACTTCCTAGGGGAGATATGCCCATGAGACAATCTTGCCAACAAGATGTGGTGCCTGCTATGAAACCAGAAATTATGGGCATGGTGGAGGAAGCATTAAGTCCAATCCTCTGACCTGTGCCATGCAGAAGATCAGACTGGATGAACATAATGCTCTCTGTTGCCATTAAAATCTCTGAATGTAGTGCATAGTTTGAAAACTCCTGCTTTACAAAAGCAAGTTCTGAGGAGGATGTTAAATAGCAGCTACTAAAGTTGGACATTTTAAAAGCAGCTGGTCCAGATAACTTGCATCCAAGAATTTTAAAGGAGCTGGCCAAGGACCTCGCTGGATAAATTTTCAGTAACTATTGGAACACTGTGGAAGATGCAGAGAGCTGGAAGAAAGCCTGACTCTCCTGTCTTATACTTAGACTATAAGATCTTTGGGGCAGGTACCATCTTTTTGTTCTGTGTTTGTACAGCGCTCAGCACACTGGGGTCCTCATCCATGACTAGGTTCCTAGGCATGATCCAGGTGGTAATAAATAATAATCATATTTTAAATAGCTAAATGGGATGACCTGGGTCATTACAGGTCTATAAAACTGACACTGATCCTGGGCAAAATAATGAAACTGTTGATATGAGACTCCATTAATAAAGAATTAAAGAATGGTAATATAATTAATGCCAATCAACATGAGTTTATGGAAAATAGATCCTATCAGACTAACTGGATATCTTTCTTTGATGTGATTATAAGTTTGCTTGATAAAGGTAATGGTGTTGCTGCAATATACTTAGACCTCTGTAAGGCGTTTGACTTGGTACCACATGGCAATTTGATAAAGAAACTAGAATATACAATTAACATGGCACACATTCAGTTGATTCAAAACTGGCTAACTGACAGATCTCCAAACATAACTGTAGATGGGGAATCATCACCCCACAGGTGTGTTTCTAATAGGGCCCTGCAGGGATAAGTTCTTGGCCCTACACTATTTATCATTTTTATCAATGACTTGGAGGAAAACATAAAATCATCATTGATAAAGCTTGCAGATGACACACAGACTGGGGGAGTGATAAATAATCAAGAGGACAGGTCACTGGAACAAAGCGATCTGGGTCACTTGGTAAACTGGGGGCAGTCAATCAATCTGTGTTGTTAATATGGCCAAATGTAAACGTATACGTCCAGAACATTGGGCACACTTACAGAATAGGGACTGTATCCCGGGAAGCAGTGACTCTGAAAAACTTTGGTGGTCGTGGTGGTCATGGTTAATCAGCTGAGCATACGGTGCCAGTGTGGCCAAAAGGGCTAGTGTGATCCTTGTACGCATAAACAGGGGAATCCCGTGTAGGAGCAGGGAGTTTATTTAATCTCTGTATTTGGCACTGGTGTGACCACAGCTGGAATCCTGTGTCCAGTTCTGGTGTCCCCAATTCCAGAACTGGAGAGGGTTCAGAGAAGAGTCATCTTCTAATAGATTAGAAAACACGTTGTAGTGATAGACTGCAGGAGTTCAATCTGGTTATTTGAACAATAAGAAGGTGACAGGGTGACATAATCACATTTTATAAGTTCCTGCCTGGGGAACAGAACTTTGAGAATGGGCTCATTAGTCTGGCAGACAAAGGTACAACACGATCGAGTAACTGGAAGTGAAAGCTAAACAAATTCAGACTAGAAGTAAAGTGCACATTTTTAACAATGAGGGTAATTAGCCATTCGAACAATTTACCAAAGGCTGTGGTGGATTCTCCATCACTGAAAATTTTTATAACAAAACTGGCTGTTTTCCCAAGAGATATACTCTAGCTCAAACAGGAATTAACCCAGTGAAGTCCTCTGGCCCTGTGTCAGATTGGTGGATCATAGTGCTGCTCTCTGGCCCTGGAATCTATGAATTTCTGAATCACCACAACCTAGCTGTTCCCTAGCTGTCCATTTTTGGCGAGGGTTATTTGGATGCAGATAGTCACATGCTCTTTCTTCACCTGAAAAGTTTGGTTGCATTTACAGAAGAGCGACTGATTTACCCTTTGCTTCCCCTCTCTCCGCACCTTTATCACCCTTCTCCCTCTGAGAGTCTCTCATCTCTTTTCTTGTTGCCCTAGGTTGACAGTAATGAACTGCTGCTGCTGTCCCTAAAGGCCTGTGAGTCTGCCTGCAAAGGGCCATCTTGGAGACAAGTTACAGAGCCAGCCCCTGAGCTGGTGTAAATTGGCATAACTCCAGAGTGGTCAATGCAGCTGTGCTGATTTACACCAGGTGAGTATCTGCCCACATTCTTTATTCCCATTGTTATCAAAGCTCATGCAAGTATCTCTGCCTGCTCTGTCGCCTGGTCTTGGGCAGACAGATTTGTTAACAAAAGCATCTTCATTTATCTTTTCAATGCATCCCCTGCAGTCAGATGTTTCTCTGACCCTCACGTTTTCAGTAATCTTTTCTCTTCTTCCTTCCAGCGCTCGCGTGGCTCCTTCCGTTTGAAAGATAAGTGTTGACGTATGCAATAGCGAAGTGAGCAAAACATAATCGATAACACCTAGGAAGAAAGTTTCTTTGTATTTTAGCTACACAGAATCTTTTTCTTTGTGTTTTGCATGCATGCATATTGTCCTGGTGATTCTTAAAGATGCAGTAGTCTGAGCCAGAGAGAGAAAATTCCAAGCAAGTGCCAGCATTTGAGGCATGTGAGGCATTTATCCCATCAGTTTCCAACTTCCAGGGGCTTCTTGCAGAATGAGACAATACAAGAAAAGCTGCCAGCCCCTGGGCTCCCAGTGTTTATGCTGGTTTTCCTGAGTGAAGTCCTGGCCACATCTCACACACACATGATTTAACCCTTAGAAACCAGCTCTGGTCCCCGCCCCCTGGAGCTTCTGAATCTACTTTAATGCAACACAACCACAATGTCCCCTTGAATAGATTTCCCCCCAGATGGTTTAAGAAGAAAGGACAGATTTTCTCTCCCATTGTGCACCACTCAGTTGCCATAAAGCAGAATTTCCCCTGGGTAGCATATAGCTGCTGCTGCTCCCCTCACAGTCCCAGGATAAAGGGCATGGTAGGGGAGGGATGGAGCAGACCCATGGGGCATGGTGCTGCAGGTATTCCGGGCTGCCTGGCTGTCCATAGGCAGCCCAGGCCAGGGTGCCTCAAATTAGAGCATGCAGAGGCATCTTTAGCTTGTGGCGGGTGTTATTTCAACCTAGGGTTTCCAACCTTCCAGGATTGTTGTTAGAGACTTATTCCTTCTTCCGGTCACTTCCCTGGTCCTTCTTGCATGACCAGAGAGCAGCAATGTTCAAAGGTGGAAACAAATTAATGTTTATTGGGGTAAACTTCCAGCAAGCAAAGATTCTAGTTTCCTTCCTCTGTGTCCCCCTTCCCAGCTCTGACACCACAGAGCCTTGCCTGTGTCCCTGTTCCCATTCCCCTCCCTAGAGAAACATGATTCCAATTCCCTCACCCCAGTCCCTGTTCCCATTTCCCCCTCCCACTTACTTCCTGATTGACTGCAAACTATATAGTAAAACTTGAGTTCCGCTTAGCTGTACCTTAGCTGTACCTTAACTAATCATTTTACTGAAATTTAACTGACCAATCCTAACATATTGTAACATGTATCAGAGGGGTAGTCTGGATCTGTAAAAGTGGCAAAAAGTTCTGTGATACCTTATAGACTAACAGACGTATTGGAGCATGAGCTTTTATGGGTGAATACCCACTTCGTCAGATGCAGCCCACGAAAGCTTATGCTCCAATATGTCTGTCAGTTTCTAAGGTGCCACAGAACTCTTTGCCGATATTGTAACATGATTATCTAACCAATTATATCCTGCTACCTTAATTGGTTTACACCCAATTATATTAATTATATAGCAGACAGAAACAATCACAGAACCAGACAGAGATTATACAGACAGACAATAGGGAAGTGATAGAACAACAAAGAGATGAGGATTTCACACCCCAGCTATTGGTAAGTGAGTTCTTGCCAGACAGGCTGCTATCAAACTAAGTTTCCTTTAAATCTTCTAGACACTTCCCTTTCTCTGGAGGTGCTAGATATTATCAGGACAGGATTGTATTCCTAACAGCCCAATAGCACCTTATTTCAATGAGACTAATTTGGAATTTGAGGATGTGACCGTTTGCTTCCCATCTTATGGCTGCCTCTGCTGCTTAGCCAAAGGCCTTGGCCTAAGAACGCGGCCTTAGACTATCCTAGTGAAAGAAGGCCCATACACAGGCAGACTGTGATTTTGATTCTGGTTTTGTACCTCTATAACTAGCTAAGTGATAAACATATACCTAAATTCTTAAAGTCTAGGCCTTTACAGGCAGGCCTGAATATCTCTAGCCTAACAATTGTCCTGGAGTCTCCAGGAATAAAAGACGAATCTTTCATTAAAGTTTACGTTCAACCAAAATTGGCAACCCTATTTCAGCCCTTGGAGCAACCAAAATCTGGAAGCCAGATGGCTTAGATCATCTTTACCCTCTTCCCTCTGTGCTGCAGCTCCACACTCAGACCCAGAATGTGGCAGAAAAATACACCTCTACAGTCAGCAGGGGCTTCTCGCCAAGGGAAATGACTCCCCTGCTGGGAGTTCAGCTCTGCCCTGTGATGCTGGGTGTGAAGTCCACCCTTCCCAGAGGCAGCGTCTCCTCCCTGTCTCTTATGCAGCCAAAGCAGGGTCCTTCCCCTGAACATCTGTGAGAAGGGAGGTGTAGTGGGGCAGCTACCCCACTTCTGGAAAACAGGGGTTAAAAAGCAGCCAGGCTGAGCTGATTGGGGATGCAGATGATGACTGGCAGTAGCCAATGAGGCAAGGTGGATGTAGAAAGTTGGGGGTTCCCGTAGGAGGGGAGACCGAGCATGTGGGGGTACTTCTTTGGGCAGAACCCCAAGGTAAGGGGCACCAGGATCCGGGAGGGACATGGGGGCCCTAGGGCAGGTGAGACACTGGCCTGCAGAGGGGTCTCTGGGCTGGACAAGAGCTAATTCCCAAGACAACCAGCAGGAGGCGCTGCGCTGGTGAGTGCTGGTGAGTTGTCACTCACTACAGGAGGGGTAAACCAAACTGGAGTTAATCCCTTGTTTACTGGGGGCCCCTGTCATTGATCGCTGTAAAGCTGCAGAGGAGAAGGCTGAGTGTCAGGTGATATGAAGGGAGGAGGCCAGGGGAAGCTGAGTGCCAGGCACAAGGAATCCTAGAAGGTTGAGATGGGGTGAGGTCTGTAAGATCATCTGGTCCATTTCCCTGCAAGGAGGGGAGTTGGGAACGTCAGCCGGGATCCAGAGGGTAGGGTAGGTCATGGAGGGTTTCTAAAGCGATGGCATGTTTGAACTGGAAGCAGAAGCAAACGGAGGGTGAGTTTATCTGAGTTTGGGGCTGATGTGCCTGTATCAGGGTCTTTCTGGGTGTCACTCTCCTCACCATGCTAAGGTAAGAAGATGACTTGATATTTACATAGGATCCCAACACTCTAACTGCGGGAAAATCTAGCAAGGCAGGATAGAATGTAATCAGGGAATGGGGATTAACTCCATCTTGTTGGGGGAGAAAAAGTCAAGGGAGCTTTAATCACCGTGGATTTACATTTCATGAAAGAGATGGGCTTGTCCGGCAATACAGCATCGCCTGGGATCAAGCTCCAGCATTGGTCCCATATAAACTAATGAGAGGAATTCTGCTTATTGAATCACTAATACCATTTCCATGTCATCCCGGAAGGATATGTGAGCACTACCTGGTAACCTGGTCACTCTCTGTGCTAGCAACATTTAAACAGAGTAGCAACAACAACAAAAAAAAAAAAAAAAAAAAAGGCAGCGGCTACAGGAAACTAACAGACCATGAAATTTTCATCCAGGGTAGAAAAATGAGTGACTGTTCTAGCAATCTGCACTGTGTTTGCAACCATGCTGAAGTCTCCGGGAGAGGTTAAGGCAGCAGAAGATGAGATACACCTGGTCTTAAATTGGAGACAAGAAAGCGCTAGCACAGGCCCTTTTCATGCTCCCTGGGCCACTCACTGCAAATGAAATGACATTACTTTGGTCAAAACAGAAAGGAAGAATTGTAGCATTAAAGAAATCATTTTGGAAATTGCTAGGTTGACTTTCTTGGGGAAATAGCGTAGTGCTAATAATTCTGTACACTGATATAGCATCCTTCAGCTAGAGGGACACCAAAGCACTTTGCCAAAAGATATAGACAGCATTTGCCATGCTCATTCTGGAAAGCAGCCACCTCTGGGCTGGAGCACAGCAGTAATATAAGATACACGACCACTTAGCACAGAGAGAGGAGGCTAATAGACTGGAAACATCTGAAACTGCCCAAGGACATGTAGGAAGGCAGAATGAAGCTACCCAATCTGGTATTTGTCCAGGACATTGGGGTTAACATCTCACCCTTGGGGTAGAAAAACTGGGTCTTTAATCACCGAAAGTAGTCAAGACCTCACTTGGGGAAAGGTAGCAATTTTTCAGCAGCATGTGTTCAGTCTAGTCTAATCTAATCTATTTTTCTAGGCCTCTGTACTATTCTCCCCATGTTGGTATCTGAGCAACCAGTGCTGGGCCATTAAATTGTCTTTAGTAGCTAGAGTTGATTGGGAAATATAGTTTATTTTCCTGAAAAGCAGACCGCCCCCAAACTGGAAGTTTTTCTAGGGTTTGAAAACTGATTTTTTTGTTGTTGTTTTGGGGGTTTACAGGTTTTTTTTAACCTAAATCCAAAAAAAATTGATGAAAATGGAAATTCTCTTGCAAAAATTCCTATTTAATAATAATAAAAAAGGAATGTAATCTCTGGTAGTAACAAATGAAAAGACTCACTGAGGGATCTCGACTGTGAATCTTTCCCAAAGATGCTGCCAATGGGCTCAACTCCTTGCTCTGCCTCCGACTTCCTGTGTGACCTTGGCCATGTCACTTAGCCTCTCTGTGCCTGAGTTCCCCTCCTGTACTGCCCTGCCACACAGCGTGCTGTGAGGATAAATGCATTGAAGATTGTGAGCTTGTCAGATACTGTGACGGGCTCTGATAAATACCTAAGAATAGATGGACTGCAGATACACTGTGCTACAGCACTGGCTGAAATAACACGAACCAGGCCTGAATGTTTAGCTCATTCTCAGCAGAGGGCCACTGTTTGCAGTGGCTTGGATCTATGCCTCCACAGTTTGCCAGTCTTCCAGGATTGTCCTGGAGTCTCCAGGAATCAAAGATTAATCTTTAATTAAAGATTGTGCTGTGATCCAACCACAATTGGCACCCATTCCCCTGGTGAACTCTGGAGAGCTGGGGCAGAAGGCAGCCATGTAGAGAGAGAAGACGCAGGCCTGGCTGAGGATTTCAAACCTGTGAAATGTCAGTCTCATGATTTAGGGTCTAATCTAGGCTCCAGGCTCACTGAAGCAAGGAAGCCTGCAAGTCATGCTGTCCTCTAAGCAGCCAGAGCTGAGTAAGGACATCAGGAGCTGGCCTGTCAATTGCATTTGTTGCCTGTTTCTTTCAAATGGAAATAAAGTGAAGAAAGAACTCTCATCTGAAAAGAAAGGATCCAGGAATCAAGGGAAATCTATGGGCCAGATCCTCAGCTGGTGTAAATTGGTGTAGCACCTATGAGGCCAGTGGGATGAAACCCCCAGCTGGTATAAACAGGCATAATTCCACTGGAGTCAGCGTGGCCAGATGCTCAGCTGGTATATGCTGGTGTAGCTTCATGGACTTCTATGGACATGCAACAGTTTGACACCCTCGAGGATCTTAAAATTTTTGAGCAGAGTTAATTCCCTGGCAAACAATAGATAAGTGAAACTAACCAGGGAAGAGGTCTGCAAGTCCCACGATTTAAACACATGCAAGAAGGGACGGGAGGGGAGAGGGGGAAGGAAAATTGGTCTGCATTTGGCACTTATTATTGGCCATGGCCAGGGTTTGTAAAGTTAAAAGATGCCAAAGGTCTGGAATTGCCCGATGCCACCTCTCTGAGTCAGTCTGGAAAGTGTCTGCACTGTTACACAGAGGCACACGCAGAGGGTCTGTAATAACCAGAGATCACAGGGGCCACAGAAAGCTTTTGGCTGAGGCAACCTCAGGTAGGGTGAAAGGCTGCAGAGATGATGGGCAAACTTGAGTGGTGGAGCTTTCTGACTCCACGGGTTTCCAGATTCCGTTCCAAAGGCTGTTTGCCAGAACTGGGAATGCGCAGCATGGGATGGATCACTTGATGATGACCTGTTCTGTTCATTCCCTCTGAAGCACCTGGCATTGGCCACTGTTGGAAGACAGGATGCTGGGCTAGATGGACCATTGGTCTCACCCAGTCTGGCCATTCTTATGTTCTATGAAGGAAGAGGAGGCATGCGGGCCCGACACTTTGCACAACACTTTTGATTGCCCTGGAACCATGCAGAAGTTTACTCAGGCACGTGATCCCAGGGAAGTCCATGGGACTAAGTGAGGACTGCTCGTGGGAGATTGTCAGCTCTTTGGGACAAAGACTAACTTGTTCTGTGTCTGTAGAGCGCCTCGTACAATGGGGCCCTGGTCCATGACTGAGGCTTCTAGGTGCTAGGATAACATGAATAATAAATACTACTAATAATTAATAGAAGTCTGGAGGGATCAGAGGAAAAGGTTACCAAGAAGCAAGTGTCCTATGCAAGCAGCACAAGAGAATGTTTTTTTCCAGTGGCATCTTTGTACTTTATATTGCAAAATGCTTTGCAGAGAAAATCCTACAAAAGCAAAACAGAGCAGGGGCTTGTCGATTCCTCACCGATGCTGCTGAGTCCTCACATAGCAGCATCCATGAATAGTGCTTTCTGCTCTCTCCTCCCGGCTAGGAGACTCCATCCCATTCTGATCTGGCCTTGTTTCTCCATACCTCCCGCACTTTCTATCGAGGCTACAGCCATGCCACAGACCTTGGGATGGAGACATCAGCACTTAGGCAACTCCAACTAGTACAGAACGTCGTAGGGCTTCTACGCAGCAGACCTGTCCTCCACTCCCCACAGAATAGCAAATCAAGTTGCAGGCTTCAGTCCTTATCTTCATGGTGATCAAAGACCTGGGCCTGTATCTAAGAGCCTAAAGTTCTGGGATGAAGACTATGGTGACAGCTATGCTCCTTGGGTACCATGGGACTTTTGACCATCCGGGTAAAGCTTGTCTGTGAAAGGCCCAGAGCTTTCTTGGGGCCTGAGCTTGGACTGTGGAATGAACTCCTCCAGGAACTAGGGTCCGGCATGCTTCTCCAGTCGGCCTTCTCTGAGATAAACACAGAGGAGCATGGATCCCAAACACCAAATCCTACCAAACCAAACCATTCCACACACAACTTCCCCTCTTAGGAGAGGACGAGAGAGAATGAACGACATTTGAGAGACTTGAAAAATCCACACCCCTGAGCTATGCAGTGACCCGGACCTAAGCCCTGATCTGGACAGGAGGGCTTCTCCCGTCACCATAGCTACAACCTTTTGGATTAACTATGCCGGCAGGAGAAACTCTCCTGTCAGCATAGTAGTGTCTTCACCCCCACACTGAAAGAAGACCTGGACCAAATTCTGGTCTCACCTCAGTGTAAATCCGGAGTAACTCCATTGATTGTGGAGAGGTTATTGCAACTTTACACCAGTATCAGTAAGACTAGAATCTGGCCAAATGTTTATAAAAAGTGAGTTACATTAAAAAGCTTTTTACTAAAATACTTAATTAAAATAATATTGGAACAACCAAGACACATTCTGTGCTAAACACACAGGAACGGCTTCCCACTACTCATTTGTGAGAGCGCTCGATAATAGCGGAGGGTAATTATTTTTTAATCAGCCAGTGTAAAGAACTGTTGGCATGTTAACAAATGGTACTTATTTTCTATTGCTCTAATAGTACAAGATCACGTGCTGTATTGTGCCAACTCGCTGGCACTTCCCTGGCATAGTGGAATTACCCGGCTTTCTGCCAGCTGCAGCTGCTTGTATTTTAATGAGTTCGCAGTTCATGAAGGTTCGACATGCTGGAGGGTTCGGTCAGTGCAGGCAATGGTTTGCGCTTCTAGAGCAAAGCAAGGATCCTAAAGCTCTTTATTAACGCTGATTAATCAAACATAACCACGCCCCTCTGGCGTGTTTATTTTTATTATTATTTATCTGCTTTGCAGTATCAGTTTAGGAGCCCCAGTAATGGAGCAGGGCTCCACTTTGCTAGGTGCTGTAGAAACCCAAGTCTGAAAGATGGCCCCTACCCCAAAGAGCTAAGGAGAAGTACTATTATCCCAATTTTACAGATAGGGAAACTGAGGCACGGAGCAGGGAAGTGACTTGTCCTTAGTCACACAAGAAGTGCCTGGCTCCTATGTTAATTCCCAGACAACTTGTTTGATGCTAATTTGAATCTTACTGGTACTATTTCTTGGATCTGGGCTAGGAGTCACATGAAATTGGCATACAAATCTCAGGAGTCAGATACCATGGATATAGCACAATATACATATCTAGGTAGAGTGGGAGATTTCTAGTTCTCTCTGCTTCTGGAGAGGATGGGAATCCTTCAAGAATGAGCTTTCTTCTGCATTGTTTCCACACCTCTCTCTCTCTCTCTGTCTCTCTCTTTCTCTGCTTTCACTCAAACCCCAGAAAGGCACATCCGAAGCAATCAGTGATTGAGCAGGTGAATGCCTACCACAGCCACCCCAGTTCATCAGCACTGGAACTGCTGCCCTGGGCATTGCATATTAAACGGTGCTCAAGCAACTCTGTACATTAATAATTCTATTTGTTCTGAAAGCACAGAGCAGGGGCCATGAAAATGAATGAGAGCCCTCTGAAATCAATTTCCTGCCGCAAAAAATCCTCGCCAGAGGAAAATGTACAAAGGAGCTTCAGCGGTGGTGGGTTTTTTTGAAGCAGTAGGGAAAATAGATTCCTGGCCAAGGAGTGTGTTTTGTTTATCAACTGTACATGTTCTTCATCCCTCTCTCTCCCTACCAGCTCTCTGATCACTCTGCTTGGATGGTGCATCCTTCCCCATCCACCTCCCAGGCTCTTGTATGGGTTGTCTGTTTCAGCTGTGAGCCCTTCCGGGAGGATCTCTTCTATATGTTTGGGCATGCTTGGTGCCTCTGACTGAGGCTGCTACATGCTCCCATGAAGTAACAGTCATAAAGCCAGGGTACTTGCAAAAACGGTTTTAAAATGAGTTTAGTGCTCGTGACAAGTGCTAGTTCTGTAACCCTGAAATTGGCATCCTGTGTCTGCCAAATCGGTCTGTCTGAGCAGATATTCCTACTTCACCTCTCACTGTGGTAGGTGAGCACAGTATCTCTCTCTCTTGGCTGGACAAAGAGATAGACAGACACCCCCGTTGTCCCCCCCACTCCCCCACAGAATGAAATACCCTGGTCATGGGCAGTGCAAGCTCTGTGCTGCATCTTCGTTGTGCCCAGACCTGCCCAGCAGTGACCATTTCTTTGGGATGCTCGTGCAATGTCAAATGGCTGGTCTACACTAGGAAATCAGAGCGACCCAGCTACGTCACTCAGGAGTGTGAAAAAATCCACACCCCTCTGCAACACAGTTAAGCCGACCTAAGTCACCACATAAACAGCACTAAGTCGACAGAAGAATTCTTCCACTGACCTAGCTACCACCTCTCGGCGAGATGGATTTAGTACAGCTATGGGAGAACCCCTCCTGTCGCTGTAGTGCCTCAGTCTCTACAGGCCATTGGTCTCCCTGCTGAAATTGCCACTCAAGGTGTCAGTGGTGGAGGAACAGAGGGGAAAGAAGCGAAAGCTCTATCTGAAGGCATTGGCTGGCTTCGATTCTCCGTAACCCTGCTAGCTGAGATTGGGGTTATTTGGGGGCAGGGGTTTATCTCAGCTGATCATTTATATCCTTATGCCCCTGAGGTTTCCTGTGATTTTTCACGCAGGGTGTCACCCCCATCCTTGGTATCCTATAGCAGAGAGACCTTTGTTCTGTCAGATCAATAACTTCTGTGACCCACCCAGCAACGGTACTAAAGACTCCATTGCAAGAACATCTATGCATGCTGGCAGATGCATTGACACGGCCTTTATATTCCCATCAGGCTGTGCGGGCTCTTCTCCATCTCGTCTTTCCGGCTGGTTGATTTTTTTAATTAAGTTATTTAATTCCGACTGACACATGCCTCCCACAAATGATGTTTTTTGGGGGAATTCAACAAAATGACTTGTCACACAATCCAAAGTGCGATAACTACAATTTTCTCATCAGCGTACATGTGCTCACTGCCTTTGGAATTTCGCCACTCACACTGGAACAGACAGTTTTACACCAGCTTCTGGCTTTGGAGACTTCTACTGCCGTGCGTTGTTGAGAGGACAGTGGGGAACAAATAAAAGTTATTTTCTTTCCGTTCCTTTCCTTCCCTTCCTTTTGAGACACAAGAGTCTGTCTTATTTCCTTTGATTTATGCTAATTATTTTGTCTGGTTCTCCAAACAGTATGAAATCACTTACCCTGTCTTCTCTGCATAGGTATATTTTATTCTGTTGGAGGCTAAGTGGGCCTAATAGAAAGAACAGGAGAGTCACACCTTAATATTCTTGGCTTCTATTTCAGGCTCTGCTGGTGACTCCTTGAGTGATCTTGGCCAAGTCCATTAAGCCACAACATCCAAACCAGAGTGCTAAAACAGATGAAAGGGAATACATTTTCTGACCATAGGCAGCTAGCCCGTAGAACTCATTGCCACAATTTAGCAAGGGGCGTGTGGATTCTCTGTCAGGGCCAATTTTTAAAACAAGATGGGATGTTTTTCTTCAAAATATGACCTAGGAATTATTTTGGGGACATTCTCAGCCCTGTGTTATGAAGGAGGTCGGATCAGCTGACCACAATGGTCCCTCCTGGCTTTGGAACCTCATGCTTCAAGGTTGAAACCAGCCTCTAACTTTTAGGATGAGATCTTCATAGGGGCCAGACTGGCCTTCTGCACAGGGGTGAATTTCACCCTCAGTAAGGCTGGAGTCCTGCTGGATGAAGCTGACATGGCTTTGATGATACTTCTGGTATAGTCATGTCATTTCAGAAAGATCTGCTGTTATGGTAAGCGGTGCTAATACCCTGCAGGTTATAAGTCATCGATGTCTGAGTACCCAGGGTGAAATTCTTCATAAAAACAGTTTGATGCCCCATGCAGTAATGGCACTGAGTAGTGGTTTAGGGCAGGCAGTTACTAAGAGGACAGTATAGGTTAAAGAACTCTTGGTAGCCATTTGGTTTCTTCATGTTGCAGAGCAGCTGTGCAAAAGAGTCCTAATGCCAGACTGCAGTGGCGCAGCTGCCCCACTCCTGGAGAACAGGGTAAAAACAGCCAGGCTAGGCTGTTTGGAGAAGCAGTCACTGCTCTGGCCAGCTCAATTAGGGCCCAGCTGGCCCGGATAAGAGGGCAGTGGGCCAGAATCTGGAAGAGTTTCTCCCCAGCTCTGGAGGGAGAAGGGCCTGGCTGCCTGAGAGGAAGGTACCTGAAGTGGAGCAGTGCTGGGGAAGGGCAAAGGGAGCTGGGGACTCCAGCCTGGTAAACCCCCTGTCTGCAGGCCTTGTTAAAAGCCTACAAAAGGTACTGGGGCTGCAGAGGGGCAGCCCGGGGATAGGCAAAGGCAGCAGGTCCTATCCCATTGCCAGTGATGAGTGGCCATTACGGGCTGCAGTCTGCCCCAGTGAGCGGGGGCTAGATGATGACTGGCAGTAGCCACTGAGGCAAGGGTGGGTTTAGAGGGTTGGGGGTTCCCCTGGGAGGGGAGACCCAGAGTGTGGACCCAGAGAGTGCGGGTACTGCTGAGGCAGAACCCCGAAGTAAAGGGCACTGGGGTCCAGGAGGAACACGGGGACAATGGCAGGCGAGACCCTGGCCTGCAGAGGGTGCTCTGTATGCTGGAAAAGACCTAATTCCAAGATGACCAGAAGGAGGCACTGCACCAGACTCACTGCAGTGTTGTGCATGGGGCTTGCAAGCAAAAAGTCCGGGGCTGAGGCAGGACAAGTGAGAGGGGCAGTAAGCAGTAGAAACCAAGATAGACAGAGACAAGAGAGAGCAGCTTCTCAGTGCCTGAGGTGTTTGCAAAAAGGGAGTTTTGTCCATGTGCAGTCTGTTACCGCTTCTGGTAAAGGAAACAGGACCTGTGTGCATTTGGGAAATAAACAAATCACACCAAGAAATACCTGGGCTCTGCATCATTGATGTCTCAAGCAGTGGGAAGCAAAATGCAAAGGCCTCCAAAAATCTGATCTGCTACTAAGCAAAAAGAGCTCTATCTATCTAATCAACACACACAGATATATGTAGAAATTGGTCCTTACATTTCTGAGGTATTTGAGATCCAGATCCACACTTTCCAACCATTACTTTAAAAAAAGTTGATTAAAAACAAGTGTTCTTAATTCAGTACCTGCCCTGGCTGCATTGTGAACCCAGACAGATCTGTTCTTCTCCTAGCATGTTTCACGGCTCAGTACACTGAAACTTTATTCCTTTGTCTAGCGGGTCTGTGTGAAAATGCCTCACTTGATTTGCGCCTGCATTTTTGTTTGGGGAATTGACAACATGTGCTTATAAACTGATTTAATCCTTTAGACATTATTAGCTGCCTGTAGATATTGGAATGTATTTTTCCAATGCAGAGGCAACAATTCTTTGCTGGTGAATTGACCAGAAAAGAGCGACGGTTCTGTTCTGTTGTCTGGTGAAAGGTGTGCAGAGAGCCAAAGGGCTAGGACCTGTGTGGTTTCTGCATTGCAATGTGAAATGTGCATGGAGAATAAGTGACCCTTGTGCGTTCACATCAATCACTGGTGCATATATGGTGAAATATGGGTGTGACTGGGCATGGACTGCATGGACAGCAGGCTAAGGCATAGCCAGCGCACAGGTGCCTCAGTGCAAGACAGCCAAAATACCCAGTGTACCTAGCTGCCCTTTAGGAGGCTGGTTTTGTGATCACCTTACTCATGGGAGTAATTTGATGGAATTCAGGGGGCCCACTCGTGTAATTAGCAGGATCACAATTTGGACTGCGAGCTGTTCAGTTTTCCGGAATTGGTATAAGGCTGAGCTGCTGGCTGGGAGAGGTGCTTTCTCCTAGGCACATTTCTGCATCAGTGTCCATGGTAGTCCATGCACCCTGCAGTGCCTACTCTCCTGAGCTGATTTTATCTGACTGGATCTGGCAGAGCAACATGCACAGTAGCAGCATTGATGGTTCACTGCTGTCTGTACCCAGACCCCAGCATAACTGGGGCCTTAGCGAATCTTACGTGATCCTGGTTTTCCGCACTGCTTGGTTAAACCAATCCCACCTATTCTCCTTTGCTTGTTTTCATTTATAAAACCCTCTTGACTGGTGTCTTGGGGTTGACAAGCCATCTGGAATAACAAGATGACTTTGAACGACTAAAATCTACAAGGAAAGACACAGTCATTGAAATAAACAAGGTACCCGTTCATCCCAGGCCTTATGCCATGTCCTGAGGCTGATGCAGAAGGGTGTAGAAAATGCCCCCTCCCTCCACCCCAGGCAGCAGGGCCAAAGCTAAGAAGAAAACTGCTGAGAAATGAGGTAAACACAGACTCACCCCAGACTGCTGGTTATTCCATCATTAGACTATACCAAACCAGTAACAAAGTGAACTTCTGTCTCATCGCACTGGTTAACAAGAAGCCAAAACCACAGTTTCCTCAGGCTCTCCAGCCCTAGGCTCATCACTCAGACACTGGACTTTATGATTAGGGGTTTGTGACGAGCTGACCCCCTTTAAGGTGCCACTTGGGATACCACTGAGCCCACCTGTTCTGCCAGCCTGGACCCTCTTTACACTGTCTTGCTAAGCAAGGCTCTTGAGCCTCCTCTAACACACGCACAGGCAGGGTCAGACCCAGACACTGAGATCAGCTCTGGGAAGACTCAGCTTAAGGGACTTGCCCCAGCACTCAGGTGCCCAGCTCCCTTGGAGTGTAGGTATAATGTCTTGTGCTGTGTAGAAAGATCTGCACAGTGCGAGCTCATAAAAATGTGCCCTCTCCCTCAATGTGAAGAGAGAGATGCACAACTTCTTACTCCTTGCCCAGTTAAAAATTACACAAACTGGGTTTAATAATAAACAAAACAAATTTATTAACTGTAAAAGGCAGGTTTTAAGTGATTATAAGGGCTAGCAAACAGAACAAAGATTACTGAGCAAATAAAACAAAACACACATACTAAGCTTAAGATCTTAAAAAGACTGGTTTCAAGAAGTAATTTCTCACCCTAAATGTTATTTTAGACAAGTTGCAGAATTTCTGTAGCTCAGAGTTTCACTTCTTTCTTCTTACAGACTGGACCCCTGTTTCAGTCTAGACTCACCCCTGCCTTTCCCCTAGGTGAGTTCCTTTTTCTCTTCAGGTACTTTCAGCAGTCTTTCTTCTTGGGTCCAGAGTAAGAGGGAGAGTCCAGATTAACTCTCTCCAGAGGAAAAGTACCAGCAGTGTCCAGGGTAGTATTTTGTATCAGGTGATCTTATCACCTGACTGTGCAGTGTCAAAGCAACTATGAAACCAGGTTTCTCTGCAATGTTCACAGGAAGGAAACTCCAGGCAGATGGGAGATCGTCATCTCCAAAAACTCATTGTCTTTTTCTAATGGCCCATTAAGGCTGATTGCTTACTGTCTGGTGGGCATTTCCCCAAGTACACGCAGTTGTAATTGTTACATAGTTAATATTCCTAACTTCAGATACAGAAATGATACATGCATACAAATTGGATAATCGCATTCAGTAAATCATAACCTTTCCAATGATATCTTACATGCGCCATCTTGCATAAAGTTTATCTTAATGATGCCAATTCATATCATAACTATGTTTCTATGAAGAATATGGGGTGTACCATCACAGGGTTACTGAAAACCAATTTAATCAGTTATAGGGTCCTTCCAATCCCAAGGAATCAGCCACTTAGCCAAGCCCTGGAGCCTGACTCCTCTCATTCTTAGCCCATTCAGCAACAATGCTGGACAATTCATGCCTCAACATTAATGGACACTAGACCCCTTCAGGATGAGAGAGCCAGGTCTAAGAGTTACAGGCTCAGACTCCATGGACCATTCATTCTTTGGCTTCTCTCTTGAGACTTGCCAACAAGGGGGCTAAGGGATGGTGTTTGCTCAACTGGGATGCCAGGTCTCTTGGAACTGGCCTGCGACTTACCAGTTTATGTCACAGAGCAATGAGAGGGTAGCAGTTTCCACTCCCAACCAAACCAAGCTGAATTTCAATCGCCAGCATAGTGGAGAAAGGCTCCTCCGGTCACTACCCAGAGCCATCCACTCCCTCCAAACACGTAACAAGATGCTCCCCTGGACAGAGGATAGGGCTTTGCACGGCCACTGGTGCTTTTATGTCTGGTGAGGGCTAAAGCCAGTCTGATCCAGGACATGATTTGATAGGTTTGCCCTTCCTAATGGTGGGGAACATTCGATCAATGCACAGCCCAGAGTGCGTAGGGGCCTGTATGCCTGGGGAGACTTAAGCAGTCTCACCACATGGCTGAACATGTTTTAGTGATTGAGACTACAGTTTCCTTCTCTCTCAAACAGGAATTTGGCATTTTAATTAAAGCCCCTCTGACTTTATGCTTTGCTCCATAATAAAAGTCCTGGCAGAGTCAGTTAGAGAGGTAGAAGCTCAATTCCACAGGTAGTGCTGAGCCTGATGAATTTTCTTCCCTATCGGGGATGCGGAGCTTTAAAGGTCACCTGGGGCAAAAAATCTCAGCAACACTCTGCAGGCTATATAAACATCATGTGCCTCACAATCCAGCTGCCTGGATTGTCCGTCTGCTGCCATTGGGGAGGGCCTAGACAGCTAGGGCTCTGGCTAAGCTGTCTTCTCGTTCCCAATTACCTTTCAAAGAAGAACAGAATGAGATAGGATTCCCCAAAGGAGTCTATGTGCGGCTAGCACACAGACAAATAGAAATGAGTGAAGAAGGTGGCAAAGGATAGGGAAAAGAGATTGAGTGAATCCAGGGAAGAAATCCAGGGATCATGACTAGGTTAGAGCTGCACCTGGTGTAAATTGGTGGACCTCCATTGCTGTCGGTGGAACTACACTGATTTATGCTGACTGGGGATCTGGCCCCATCATAAGAACATAAGCGGCTGTACTGGGTCCATCTAGCCCAGTATCCTGTCTACAGACAGTGACTAATGCCAGGTGCCCCAGAGGAAGTGAACCTAACAGGCAATGATCAAGTGATCACTCTCCTGCCATCCATCTCCACCCTCTGACAAATAGAGCTAGGGACACCATTCCTTACTCATCCTGGCTAACAGCCATTAATGGACTTAACCTCCATGAATTTACCTGTTCTCTTTTAAACGTTGTTATAGTTCTAGCCTTCACAATCTCCTCAGGTAAGGATTTCCACAGGTTGACTGTGGGCTGTGTGAAGAAGAACTTCCTTTTATTTGTTTTAAACCTGCTGCCCATTAATTTCATTTGGTGACCCCTAGTTCTTGTATTATGGGAATAAGTAAATAACTTTTCCTTATCCAATTTCTCCACATCACTCATGTTTTTATAGACCTCTATCATATCCCCCCTTAGTCTCCTCTTTTCCAAGCTGAAAAGTCCTAGCTTCTTTAATCTCTCCTCATATGGGACCCGTTCCAAACCCCTAATCATTTTAGTTGCCCTTCTCTGAACCTTTTCTAGTGTCAGTATTTCTTTTTTGTGATGAGGAGACCACATCTGTATGCAGTATTCAAGATGTGGGCATACCATTGATTTGTATAAGGGCAATAATATATTCTCAGTCTTATTCTCTATCCTCTTTTGAATGATTCCTAACATCCTGTTTGCTTTTTTGACTGCCTCTGCTCACTGCATGGACGTCTTCAGAGAACTATCCACGATGACGCCAAAATCTTTTTCCTGATTCGTTGTAACTAAATTAGCCCCCATCATATTGTATGTATAGTTGATCGTAGGAAGGTAAATATTCAGTAATACTTTGCATTTTCCATCTGAGGATCTCGATGAACTCTACAAATAATTCATCTCACACAATATGCCTATGAGGTGGGTATTAACCCAAGCTTATGGGTGAGGAACTGTGACACAGATCTCCCAGAGAGTCCGTTTCAGAGCTCGAAATAGAAACTAGCCATTGTGGGGCTGAATTAAAATTTGGCTGCTATTGCTTGATGGATACTTAGGCTAACACTGCTAACTTCCCAAAACTACACAGCTGTTCCCCTTTAGAGTACCATAGGGGTGTATAATATGCTTTGCACATTTGGGGTGGTGTGCTGCTGTGTTCTGATGGCGAAGGGACCAAGCGCAGGACACTTGGGTTCTGATCCTTGCTCTGACACTGACCTTCTGGGTGATCTGGGGCAAGTCACAGAACTCAAATCTTTCACATGTGGTCACTGATTTCAGGTGCTTAAGTTTTGGGATTCCCAGATGGACACACCTGAGGCCTGGCTTTCACAGGTGCTGTCTCCCCTCCCCCCCTAACTCCAATGATGTCAATAGGGATGGTGGGTACTGAACTGCTAGTAGATATTTTTAAAAAATTGGCCTTAGATGTCCTGAGCCCCTATATCCACATCTGAAAAATGGGAAGGATTGTACTCGGGCATCTTTGTAACACTCTTTGGGACTCTAAAGACAAAAAATTCTAGGAATGTGCCACAAACTTTCAGCCTGCCCCAGCCTTCTGTAATAGGCGTCTTTTCAGAAATCTTTTATCCAAAGCTATTCAGCCCAAAGCCAGATTTAGACAGACACACTCTCTCTCTCTCATACTTTGTAAGTGCTATAGAGCAGATTCTCAAGGATGCTTCTTGCTACCTGGCTAACACTTTAGCTCTCAGCAGTACCTTTCCTTGCTGTAATCGATGATTGCCATAAATACACATGCTATACAAATGCGACTTCAGCGAGATAGTTAATATGTGTTTGTTTCCCCTCGATTTAAATTCTGCAGTCCGTGTCTGCATTTTAAGATGTGTAATTGTTCTGTTTCTTGTTTTCCTCCCCCTCTCCCCTGCCTCTTTTCCATAAGTAGATTAAGAGCTGGGAGAAAGTAAACGCAATGTATGAAGTGAAAAGGAAAGATAATATTGAAATAATGGCCATCAAAGCAAGATACATTTTTCAAAGGTGTCCTTGCCAGTCAGCAGGAGGAGATTAAGTTCCAAAACATAATGATACATTAGCTACTGTACAGAATATTTGTTGCTTGGTTTATTATTTTAATTTCCAAGTAAATTTAGCATTGCTAAATGGTGCCTACGTGACAGCCCTGAAGAATGAAGTCCTCTGTTTAGCCATACTACAGAGACAGCATGGGCAATGGCTGGACTACCTTCCACCCCCCTGTCCCTTGCTGATATGTCTCAGCAGGGACTATACCTTAGGGGTTGAAACTAAAGATGGCCTAACTCTCATTGATAGGTCACTCCATTGGGACCCAGGAGACCTGGGTTAAGTTCCTGGCTCAAGCATAGCCTGCCTGTTACCTTGGGCAGGTCATCGTCTACCCTCTGCCAGAGTTCCCCATTTATAAATGGGAATAAGATAGCTGCACCTCTCACCCCCATTAATGTCCCAGGTGTGCTAGGAGGATAAACTCCATTAATGAAAGTGAAGTGCTCAAGTGAGGTTCATATGTACCTAGCTAGAGAAGGCAATTCAAAAACTGCAGTCTTTCTACTGAAGTTTCCAACCAGGGGGGCAGTTTTGATGGTGGGGTTTCTGTCTATGTGGGTTGGACACCTTTCCACTAGATGCTTAACTAAGACCACCAGACTCAGTTCATTTTGTATAAGCTACCTGTAAATGGTAGCAGGCCAATCATAGAATGTCAGGGTTGGAAGGGACCTCAGGAGGTCATCATGTTGCTCGCTGAGGATAACTTACAGCATTAACTGCCCAGGGAGTTTTCCTATCCTGGGAAGGCCTTACTGCCACAGGTCTGGATTTGGAGGGAAAGGGTAAAGTCAGTGGAGGAAATATGGAAAGGTAGGGGATAACCCAATGATTCTGAAGTTTTGAGAACAGATGTGGTTGGGTTTGGGTTAGAGGAATGGAAGATTATGGGAATGGTTGGGGATGTACATTTTTCCAGTCCCTTCCCCAGCTCAGCCTAAAGGTGGCAGAGCAATTTCCCTTCCCAGATCAATTCAGATCGGGGTGAGGAATGAGCCCCTCAAAGTTCTGGTAGGTGGTGGCTGGACCTCTGCTGAGCTTCAGATACATCAGCACTAAAGGAAGGCAACATATCCCCTTAGCCTCAGGTGGCCCCAGGCACATAGGCTGCAGTGTTAGTGGCTCCAGCTATGCCGCTGTGTGTTCTCTGCGAGTGGATTTCGCTGAGCTGGCAAATGTTACGTTATGTGGAAGGGAAATATCTCCTGGCCCCAGGCTAGATGGGAAGCTTAGACTTTTAAACCAGGAGAGGGAAGCAGAATGGTAGCACATGCTTCTCCAACACTGCTGTAACATGAATCTCCTAGGCAGCGCTAAGCATGTCACAGAGCCACAGCCTGGCCAGTTGGCTGGGCAGGAATCTAAAGCGACAATGAGATGCTGGCCCCTCTCTAAGTCAAAAATACAAATTATCTTGCTGAGGAGCTTCCAGGGGATCCGGGATTCCTGGGACTGTTGCATTGTGTGAGTTTCTTAGTAATAACACTTAGCTTGATAGCTGCGTATGGCGATGGATGGATAGATAGGTTGGCATGGATTGTCAGAGCTGTTATCCAGAGTCCTCTGCTGGGCCCTGCTTAGGTTGTGATTTTGCAGGGGCTGCTCACCTGATACGCTCATCTGTGAGCAAGTCTATGGGCAGGGGTAGGGTGTAGAGGGATCCTGGATCTGCTCCCTCCCACTACTCCTCACTTGCTGGCCGGAGAAGCCATGTTGGCACTGTTGTGATAACTGGCCCTACAACCTTACTTGAACCGTGAGCTCGCCTGGGAAAAGTGAGTGAAAGTTCATGAGAGGGCCACAATAACCAAGAATGCCCTACCCCCCTGCCATCGCTCCCTTTGGATTCCTTAAAATATGAGACTCACTCAGATTTGGCCTGGAGGGGTGGCTGGGCCAAACCTGAGCAATGGTGTGACCCCGCGCCCCAGGTTGCACTGCCTGGAACAGGGAGTCAGGCCCTGCCTTGTGAGACAGGAGCTGGGGTCCCACTGTGGGGTGAACTTGGGGTGGACTTGGTCTCCAATCCCTCTTCCCCACCCTTCTTCTCACTGGAAATGTTTTTGGAAGAATGGGGGCTCAGCTTCCATTTTTGCCCCAAGCCCCCCAAAACCTCTATGTGGCCCTGAGTGTAGTTGTTTTTTCCATTCTCCCTTACCCCACACCCCAAGTTCTCTTAACTCTTGATGGCTGTGTCTCACTCTCCAAGGCACTTTGAGAGGTCCAGAAGATGAAAGCTCAGAAAGATGGCACAGTAATTCCCATTCTCTCAGAAGTGCTTGTAAGTATTAGCATAAAGCTTATTTACCTGTATTCCAGGCCTCAAGCCATGGTGGCAAAATCTTTTTATCTGTAGCACAAATGGGAGTATCTACTATGTGCCCCATGCACACGCCGCAGGAGACAGCCCAGAACACCAGAGGGCTGGTAAAGCAACTAGAAGGTCTTGCCTGCGCAAGCAGCACTTAGCCTTCTACACCGTGGCATTCACTTCAGAGTAGCACTATCAATAGCTAGGGCAGGCCACAGAGGTGGTCGGAAGATGGCAACTGGTTGCCCGGGTGAACGTGGGCAGAAAGAAAAATGTTCATTTAAAAAAAAAAAAAAGATTTTTTGAAGAAATTGTCGTGTCTTTTGATGGAAAACCAAAAACTGGAAACATAATTGTTTTGTCTTTTTTTTTTTTTTTTAAAAAAAAGAGAAAATGTCAAACAAAAACAATCCAAGAAAATTTTCCTGTAGGAGGGAAAAAAGGCCATTTTTCATCACTCCCCTCCCCCCTAAAAAAGTTTGCATGGCAAAATGTTGGCCGGCTTTAGTGGCCAGGTAGCCATGGACATTCTAGCCCTGCTGTGTGCCATGGAAGGCTACTTCAGCCATTGGTTCTACAGCACCTGCAAGGCCTACAGGGTGGAGGAGATTCCCCACTCCCTTGAGATTTCCATCCCAAGGCTGCCATAGGCAGACTGAGGACTGAACCAGAGATATTCTGATTTAGCACATTTTATAAATCCAGATAAATGATTAAAAAAATAAGCTAGCTAAGCTCTATGAATTAGTAGTGGGGGGAAGGGGTACCGTTGCAAACACCTGGAATTACTAACAAAGAACTCTTAACGACTTAATTTACTTTGCCAAGTGTATTCCCATCAACTGAGGAAGAGAAACCTGACTGGTTCCCCTTTCTATTCCTTTTTTAAAAAAACTTGCATTGGTGGTTATCTTCATGACAGCCAGCAGAGCCTAAAGGTACATCCAATCAAGGTACCTCTTGCTCAGAACTGAGGCGGGAAGAAAGCATATGCTATATCTGTCCTTACTTTTATGTTATATTATTAAGCTAGGCCAGAACTGGAAGCCAAACCCTTTCAAATTGTGTGGGGTTCAGGTTTGGATCCCCAGTTCCAAATTCACCCTTATGGCTTTGGTTTTAGTTTACATCCAAAACTGAAAAAGGGCTGTTTTCTAATTCTATTTCTGGTGCAGCTGAAATCTCACAAGAACAAGTGACCTTGCCAAATGTCTTCCAACTAAAAATAAGACATATTCATTGAAAATCAGGGTGTGGTGAGGCAATCCCCCTCCTGGAAGCCCCGTCACCTAGGCATTGCATGCCCAAAGAATTTTTGGGAAAAATTTCACTGAGATTAGTCCTCCAGGGGATGCCTAGAAAAGCCACCTCAAATCAAATGCAGGTGGAATCAAAGAGTATGGATCATCCAGCTACTAGAAAGGCTGGGAGCAGGCAGATGCCAGTCAGGGCCCAACCAGCAGGATAAAAAGGGCTGGCTGCTTCTAGGGCCAGTTCTGGGTGAAGCTGGGATGGGGAAGGATGGAAGAATCTACCACTCTCTTGACCGAAGAAGCCTGGACTGGCCTGGCCTGGTCAGGACCTAACTCTAACTGCAGCTTTTTGTTTTACTCATAAGAATGTCAGAACAGCCATACTGGGTCAGACCAAAGGTCAGTCTAGTCCAATACCCTGTCTTCTGATAGTGGCTGATGCCAGGTTGTCATAAGTAGATAGGTAAGGTAAGGGTTAATTTTCTTTTGCCTGTAAAGGGTGAACAAAGGGAACCAAACACCTGACAAGAGGACCAATCAGAGAACGGGATTTTTTAAAAGTCAGGGGCGGGAATTGTGTACTCTTGGTCTTTTTTTTTTGTTTCTCCCAGCTATGGAGCAAACAGCTTTCCTGCTAACTCCTATTTCCTTCTAAATTTTGCTACAAAATGTGAGTACAAAGGAAACAAAGTAATTCGGCTGTGAGAGCTTTGTGTTGTATTTACAGGTGTGTTGATTTGCTCTGGACTGCGTTTAAAAGGGGCTATCTTTTAAATGCAGACTGTTTATTCATATTTTGCTTATAAGGCAAGAGCCTGTATTGAGTTTCTTAATGCAAGATTATGTTTTGTATTTTCTTTCTTTTATGATAAAGTTTCTTTTTTAAAAACCTGGCTAGGTTTGGGTGGTTTCCCGGTGAGGCTACAGAAGGGGGGAGGAACTTCCTCTTTATATTCCTTTACTAGATTTGAATGCATCGCCTCAGGGGGAGGGTGATTCCCTCCTTGTTTTGACTTCAAGAGTTAAGTACTGCATCTCCCCGGCTCACGCCAGGGAAAAGGGAGGGAAGCGGAGAGGGGCAGATAACGAGGAGACAAGGGGAAGAGCTTGTTTTTCCCGTTGAAGATAGGGAGACCCAGGGGTTCTGGGTCTTGGGGGTCCCCAGGGAAAAGGTTGGGGTGACTCGGGGTAACTAGGAACCCCAATAGTCCTAGTTGGTGGCAGCGAGATAGATCCAAGCTGGGTATAAGCTTGGGGAAGGTTCACAGTAAACACTCAGATGCTGAACTCTAAGTCCAGATTTGAGACAGACGTTTAGTACACAGGTCCCCAGAGAGAATGAACAGAACAGATGATCATCAAGTGATCCATCCCCTGTCACCCATTCCCAGCCTTTGGCAAACAGAGGGTAGGAACACCATCCCTGCCCATCCTGGCTAATAGCCATTGATGGACCTGTCCTCTATGAACTTATCTAGTTCTTTTATTAAATCCTGTTATAGTCTTGGCATTCACAACATCCTCTGGCAAGGGGTTCCACAGGTTAACTGTACGTTGTGTGAAGAAATGCTTCCTTTTGTTTCTTTTAAACCTGCTGCCTATTAATTTCATATGGTGACCCCTAATTCTTGTGTTATGAGGAGAGTAAATAACATTTCCTTATTTTCTTTCTCTACACCAGTGATGATTTTATAGACTTCTATCATACCCCCCCTAAGTTGTCTCTTTTCCAAGATGAAAAGTCCAAGTCTTTTTAATCTCTCCTCATATGGAAGCCGTTCCAAACCCTTAATCATTTTTGTCACCCTCTTCTGAACATTTCAAAATTCCAATATATCTTTTTTTGAGATGTGGCGACCATATCTGCACACAGTATTCAAGATCTGAGCGAACCATGGATTTATATTGAGGCAACATGATATTTTCTGTCCTATTATTTATCCTTCTTAATGATTCCCAGCATTCTGTTTGCTTTTTCGCCTGCCACTGCACATTGAGTGGATGTTTTCAGAGAACTATCCACAGTGACTCCAAGATCTCGCTCTCGAGTGGTAACAGCTAATTCAGACCCCATCATTGTATATGTATAGTTAGGATTATATTTTCCAATGTGCATTACTTTGCATTTATCAACATTGAATTTCATCTGCCATTTTGTTGCCCAGTCACCCAGTTTTGAGAGATCCTTTTGTAGCTCTTTGCAGTCTGCCTGGGACATAAGTATCTTGAGTAGTTTTGTATCATCTGCAAATTTTGTATCATCTGCAAACTGTTTACCCCTTTTCCCAGATTATTTATGAGTATGTTGAATTGGACTGGCCCCAGTACAGAGCCCTGGGAGACAACGCTATTTACCTCTCTCCATTCTGAAAATGGACTATTTATTCCTACCCTTTGTTTCCTATCTTTTAACTGTTACCAATCCATGAGAGAACCTTCCCTCTTACCACATGACAGCCATGATACTTTTTTGTTTACTTTGTGGCTATCCCTGAATATTAATTTGACTGCTGTAGGGACTCTGTGGGAGACTCCTCTGGCATAGGCAAGCCTATGACATGGGCGGAAATTCCAGAAAACATGTCAGATTTTGTAAATCCCCACACCTCTTTTTTTCCCTTTTTCTTACCAACTGTTAACTTTGAAGCCAGTATTTTAAGATGACGTTGCCCCTTTAAAGAATTATTCTTACCTTAGAGGGCTAGCTCGAATTTTCGTTTGTAGAACTGATAGTGCAGTAAGAAGCTTATTGATTTCTAACCTGGTGTTCTCCAGAAATATTTCATAGGAAATTTTTTCTTCCTGAGCCATCTCATAATGAGCATGGCTAATCTCGTTAAAGGGAAAATCTTACCATTCATTTAAATCTTCAATCCGTGCAGCTTTTGATGTATGGAGGGGAATACTTACACAAGCCTCTTTGCTTCTTCTAGAGCTATATTTCATCACAATTAAATCAGAATGTTGCTGGGTTTTCACAGGAATAGATTTTCAAGAGTTTTCTTTTGAATGAAACTTCATCATTTCTGACATGTTTCATTGGGGATTATTAAAACAATAGAATAAGGAAATCCCATTTCCCTAGCAGGACAATAAAACAAGCCTAGGAATTTATAACAACAGTTCATTCTGGAAATTGGATCGACCGGTGACACCATCAAAGCATTTGAGATCAGCCAGATGGAAGAGGAGATGTTAGGTCTTTTGAGGCCATCTTCATAGGGACCCTCCTTTTCCAGATGTCTCCTGGTCACTCGTGGTGATGTGTGAAACACAGCAGCATCTAGAGGTGCTCTGAGATCAGCACCCTGTTGTACTGGGTGCAGGAAATCAGAAGCAATTGTCTACGTAAACAGATGAGACAGAGGGTTGGCCATGAAGCAGAGTCACAGAAAGGGGAAGTGACTTGTCCCCGGTCATAAGTGGAGTTAGGAATAGAACTCAACTCTCCAGAGTCAGAGTCCAGTGCACTTTCCACTAGTCCACACTGTCACACACTTTTGCTTTGCTCTCTATTCAGCTCTGACATCAGATCAGACCAAAATTCAAGGCTGCCCTATTTGTTTCATCTAAAAGGAGAGAGAGAGCGGCCCAAACCTGAGCCCTCCTAAATTTTGGGATAAATTTGGATCTGGAGCTGAACTTCATAGCTTGAGCCTGTCTCTTGTAGCCTGTATGTCCTGGCCCATCTCTCACACACGTGTTTACATGTGCAATCATCACATGTGCATGCACATCCTTGCTCACCGGTTAACATGAGGGCACCTCCTTGACACGAGTATCTAGGGACGTAGGCTGCACAGGGTGATTGCTTTCACTTGCCCTCTTGCACAACATCAAGAGTTAAGAGGCTCTTGCTGTAAATCCCTGCTCAGGGTTGGAGCCTGGAATATTTTTTCCTCCCCGAGAGACAATGTGGATTTTTGTTTTGTTTTGTGGGCTGAATAACTTTGTGGCCATTGCGTGAAGTGGGCCATGTTATCAGAGCTGTGCACTCACTAATGATTGCCATTCTGCTGGGCCGGATAGCGCTTAATTGTGTGGGGCGGTTTTGTAATCTCGCCATCCTTCTGCTCCTGATTTGCACGCCTGCCGGCCCTTATCTGCCTGGCATGAGCCTCATTTCCCACGGGTGCTTTTAGGAGACAAGGGCAGGACGTGCCTGCCCATCCCTAACCATCTGCCCCCCTCCAGAGAACAACACTTCTTGGCGCTTCCAGGGGGAGGAGGAAGGAAATAAATAACTAATAATAAGGTAGCAAACACAACAACGAAGACGAGGATGAAAACCAGAAATTACTTTTAATTAATAATTCAGACCGAGATAAGGTAACATCCAAATGCCAAAATGCTAATGTGGCTCCTTGGGCTGCATATACAGTAATTGTCCCTTCTTCGTTTGTTTCAGATCTATGACAACCTGTCTTCTCTCAGCCTGGAGATACATTTTTCTCTTAGAAATTAGGGCAAACCCTGTCAACGTTTCATCATGAACAACAAGAGCAACAAAAAACCCCTATAAGCCCGTCTTCTTCACGCTGGCCCTGCCAATACAGCAACCCCACCCCAGATCTGTATTGTTCATCAGATCATAACTTGTGTGTGTGTGTGTGTGTGTGTGTGTGTGTGTGCGTGTCTTTTTTCCCACCCTAGCAATTCCCCTGCCTTCCAGAGAAATTTTGACCTGGAAAGACTGAAAACAGATGCTAAAGAGAGGAGAAGTGAGCTAAGGATTTGATAACATGGAAAACAGAGGAGTGTTGACGGGATGGGTTTAATTTTCCAGTTGCTAGTAGAAGCTGGAAGGGTGCTTTTTGTTAAGCATTGTTACAGAGCTGAGGGCATCTCCAGGGACTTCTGCAAAGGTTCCACAACAAAGAATCTCACTCACCCAAGGCTGCCCTGCCTTTTTGGCTGTATCACAAACTGGAAAGAGCTCAGGTTAGTTGGAAAGTTCATGGATAGTCTGAGTAACCCTGGTCCCAGGGTTAAGTGACGTTTCCAGGAGGGCTGGGCCCAGACTGAAGGCCTGAAGCAAAACTCTCAAACTCCGAACAGACTAAAAATCTGAACACGGATTGAAATTTGGTTCATGATGCTGATGGTGACTAGCTGAGAAACAGGGATGTTTTTTCCTTCTGATTAGTGGCTTAGGGACAGATTGTGATGTCTCTGTGCTGGCACATGGAAGTAAGAACTTTCCTTACATCTGTAGGCAGATATCTGGAGCTGGGATCTAGGCCTGCTTATGCTCATTATGAAAGAGGTGCGCAGGGAGGGGCAGAGTCTTAACTCCACATTAGGTTGGGCTGGGGGCCGATCACCCCTTCCCTCCCCCCCAAGGTGTTGGCACTTGCTCAAATTCCATAGGCTGTGGAGTTGGGGGGCCATGGCCCCGACCAGTTTTAAGCAGTGGTCCCAAACAAAATCCATCCAGTTCCAGCCTACAGAGGGAGGGGTGGCCAGACCAAATTTCACTGAGTGGCATTGCGGCCTGGAGCCACTCAAATTTGGCCCGGTTTCCCCTCCATCCAGACAGACCAAATGCTGCCATGACATGCTGCACAGGGAGGCTGGTCCTGTAGGGCAGAGAACTAGATCCTTGGTGGCACCGGCTCATACATCGTGTGGGTAGGAGAGAGCGGAGACCCCTCTGAGGCCGACCTGACCCAAGGTCCCTGCATGAGGAGGGGGCTGAGTGGGGACTGGAATGGGATCCTTGCCCGGGTGAGTGAGAACCGGAATTCCCTCTTCGTGGAAATATCTGACTTGGTATCCCTGCTGGCTGGAGTAAGCAAAGTGTGGGCAGGGGTTAAATAATAGTTTGCTGAGGATATCAGAACTGCAATCAGTTGTTACCCTCTGGGAGCAAGGAAGAAGCAGGGTGGGCATGGGGACTAAGGGGTGTCTCTGAATCATAGGGCCACTCAGGGCTACCCATGGGGTGATGCAGCTTACGCATCCTACCGTGCTCAGATGTATGCCCTGAAGCCATAGTCTGGCCTTGACTTGTCTGAAGCCAGTGGAGGCTTCTATTGACTTGCCTCGGTTTTGGATCAGGTTGCACAGGGTTAGAAAGATAGCAACTTGCTGAGCATGAGAATGAGCCAAAAGGGAATGTTGATAAATCTCAGACAGGTTGTTCTGGGCAGACTGCGAATCAGACAGACATTCTACCTTGCTGAGATCCCAAAAAATGAGCAGGGAAGAGAACAGAAGCAAGAAATGCTGGAAAGCTCCACCAGCAGGAAGAGTTATTCCGGGTCTCAGACCCAGATCTTTGGGAGCGGCGTTTGCCCACAGACAGACACCCGCTGGGGCTCTTCCAGTGGAGTGACTCGGAGCTTTCCCGTTTCTCCTTTTCGTATGATTTATAGTGAATATTTGATACTGTTGTTATCATCCAAAGACTCCACTACAATGCATAGAACCACTGGGCTGCATTCATCCCTGGTGTGACTTCAACTATTGAGTTGTACCAGATATGAATCTGGTGTATTCTCTTTTCCTGTGGGTGTTTGCAGAGAATGAACCTTTCCTGTAAACATGTGGGACTGTTCCTCTCCATTTTAACTGTCTGGATTCAAGGCATCCAAACTGCTAATTGGTAGAGATCATTTTCTCTGCAAAATAATCCTTTTTCAAAAAAAAATTCTCAAATTGTTCAGTTTTAAATCCACTGATGAGAAAAGTGAGAAAAAAACTTTTTTCAGCATTTTTGGATTTATGAGTTGAAACTCCTCTTCTTTCAGGGATAGTTAACATGGCCTCTAAGGGCACTAATGCTTTGCAACCTGCAGGCTCAACTCTCTATCTGTAGACCTAGTTAATTTAAAATTAAAATCTAGGCAAGAATTTCTCAGTTCCCTGAGATAAACATATTTTGGTTTGTTGTCCTTTAGGAGCCATAATATACAACAGAATAAACAAGTGAAAAAGAACCATCGAGCGAACAGTGTGTAACACATGCACTCCTTGCTACTACACTGTCCAGTGGTACTCTTCTTTGATATCATCTGGGAACCGTTCTTTTTGAAAATGCAGCTCTAATCTGAAGTTTGACTTTTGTTCTACTGACTTGCTGCCTGTGTGTAATTTGGAGTTGGATCTGCTGGTTTTAGTGGGGAAAAATGGTAGAGCTGGTTAGCAAATAGGTTTTTATTCCCCTGAAAAATATGACCTTTTTTCCAAAAAAAAAAAAAAGCCCAAAAAGCCAAAACAGAAAGTTTGCCACCAAAATTTACTGAAAACTGAAAAAAATTCAGCTGAAAACTGCCAAAATCTGAAAAAATTGCATCTAAAAATAATAATAATCATCAGTTTGGGATTTTCTTTTTTAATTTTTTTATTTTTTTCAGGAACGTAGACACTTGCCACAAAAATGTTATTTAGTCAAAAATCCAGTTTTCTGCCAAAATCATTTTTGATTAAAATTTGTTGACCAGCCCTATAAGACCACTGCTTTTTCTCCTGCTAGCCCTGCAGAGCCAGCCAGCTCTCCTGTGCAACAGAAATGGATTTGTATACTAAATTCCAATCAGTGAGTGAGAAAAACAATGGGATTGCAAGGGCTACATTTATATTAGCCGTGGTGGTGCATGAGAAGGAGAGAACCCAGCTTGACTGTCAGATCCCAGGCTGAGTTTACAGGAGGCAGTTACAAAACCATGATTTTGGGCATGATCCTGTTGTCACTGAACTCTATGGCAAAGCCTCCATGTGATGAAGTCTTTCATTTCCAATCTGTCACATTTCTGGCGTCACTGAGCTCCAATGCATAGAGGAGCCTCATGATGCCATGTTTATAGAGTTGCTTTTCAGAGCAGAACTGCCGTTTAAATAAAACAAAAGTTCATTGGCAAAGGGACAAACCAAGGATAAATGAGAATCTCACCTCCTAATCCTGGCACTTGGATAAAGCACCCAGCCCAGCCATATAACAAGGATAACTTCCAAATTTAAATGGAAGATAAATTGTAAGCAACGCTTATCACCCGTGCTGCCTCCCAAGGGGCTACAGCAGCTGAAGCTGGGGGAAGGTGAGTCTTATGTGCTACCATGGCAACATCTAATTGGCAGGGGCCAGAGGTGGCGAAGGAGGTCCCAGAGGTTTATTCTAATGATGGGGAGTGAGGGCTGCAGGCATGGGCCCAGGAACAAAGGCACCAGTATCTGGAGCTGGGATTGATAGGCTCTTCCTGTGTGGTCAGACTGCTGGGAGAGGAACAGTGGAAGCAAACGGTGGTTGTTACATTAGTATCGTTCAACTCCATCTCAGTTAATGGCAGGCACCATGCCTGCCACCCCAGCATAACTCTCTGTAGCTTGAGCAATGGAGCCAGGTTCCCAAGTGGGACACGGGAACTGGCTCACCTCTTCTACGGAGCAGACACAGAGTGGGAGACATACACGCCCTTCCTAGCCGGTTACACCGCATCTTATAGGGCCAAAAGCCCATTGGTGTCTTTCCATCAACTTCTATGGGCTTTGAATCAGGCCCGTTGGCTCCTGGTGATGATGCGAGGTGGGCAGCACTGGAGGAATGGAGCAATGAGCCATGACTGACCCAGTCTGTAGCCCTCATATTACAGTTACTCATGGGGCAATCAATGAAGTTAGCAATTGGGTCAACTAAATTCAACCCAGGAACAACAGGGCTTGACAGCAGGAGTTGCAGATACAGCCCCCAGGACAGGCCGGGGCCCAGTTGGACTTGGAAATACATAGCAAGCAGATATGTGGAATTAGAAGCTGATTTCTTTTTCTCATGGGTGACTTCTTTGACTGTTACTATTATAATTTATTTGCACCCTATTTGGATAACAACATGTCATAACATTTTGTCCTCCTGGAGCCCCTGATTTCTGAGGCTTCTGAAGCACTTTGCAGACATTCACAAGTTCATCCTTGCTGTCCGGTAGAGAAGAATCATTGTCCCCGTTTTACAGATGGGGAAACTGAGGCACAGAGTAGTGAAGGGATATGCCCAAGGTCACAGAGGGCTCAGTGCTGGAGACAGGTAGAGGCCCCGTATCTTGATGCCCAATTCATTATTTTATTGTTATTTATTAAGGCTATGTCTATTCTGTGGCTTATGTTGGCATAACTTCTGTCACTCAGGGGTGTGAGTAAGCACCAGTGTGGACAGCATTATGTCGGCGGGAGACACTTTCCATAGCTGGGAGACATAGCTACCACCGCTCACGGGTCTGGAGTAGTGAAGCTGATGGGAGAGCTCTCTCCTGTCGGCATAGAGTGGCTACATGAGGAGCTTACAGCAGCGCAGCTGCATTGTGGAAGCACTCAGGCCCAAGTCATGGACCAGGATCTGTTTGTGCTGAGTGTTGTGCGGACCCAGAACAAAGACAGTCTCATTAGCCACAAGACCAACTTTCTGCCTTGAGCTGAGCCAACAGGTTACCTCTCTGCTCTACTGTGTACTGATTTTTGTCAGACGTGAAATGTAAATTATACCTTATTCAGAGCCATAATCATCTGCCGACGATTTCATACATAAGGCACAAAGGAGAATGATCGGCCTGGGACTCGCTTCTGCAAGCATCATCCGCCCAGAGCCTCCTTGTTAACTTACTCCTCTCAAGCAGCCAATTTGTGGCAATTATAGCAATCAAAAATGCATTCAGCCCCCCTTCAGCACCTGACAAACCAGCCGATGTATTAGCCCCCATTGTGGCGAACGCTACGTCGGCCTTCCCGCCGCGTGACTCTGCTTCTATTGCCAACAATGCCAGTAATGCCAGCCCCAGCACACGCCTTCATGCTACCAGGAATTATTTAAAAAAAAAGACAGATTTCAATTTTCTTCCATAGTTTTACCCATAGAAAGTGGAATGAAAGATGTTTGAGTTTCAGCGTCAGTTTCTGCTGAGTCTAATGGAAAATAAATCTCTCTTATTTGCCTGATTGAAAGCACTGTTCCCTTTCTCTCCCTTGCTGAGATGAGAGGCCCAGGTGGGACTGAATGCCTGGGGGTGATTGATCCATTGTGCCTCAGTTCTCTGCTCCCCACAGGATGCTTTGTGAGAGCAGCAGTTAGATGGCGCTGGGAGCTGGGGACACGTTGAAGGAAGCCGGTTTGGGGTAGCAGCTTCTTCCTCCTGCTTGCCTGAAGTTTCTCGTTTTCCAAGATATTTGAGCTAGGCGCTGCTAAAATCCAGGTCCGAAGCAGAGATGGATTTTGGGGTGACGCCTTGTGCCAGATCCTGCTGTTATTGAAGCCAACAGCAGGGATGAATTCACTGCTAGTGGAAGAGGGGAAACTCCATTATCTATACAGCAGCAGTTGATGGTGCCCATTGCTTCAAAAGAGCATCCCATTGGTGAACAGTTTGTGCATTTTTATACTGCAGTAAAACACCCAGGGCTGGCCCGTGTCAGCTGATTTGGTCTGCGAGGCTATAAAATGGCAGTGTAGACATTTGTGTCCTGGGACCCTGCGAGCGGGGAGGGACCCAGAATTTGGGCTGCAGCCTAAGCCCAAACGTCTACACTGCAGTTTTATAGCCAGCCAGCTGACTTGGGCCAGCCTCGAGTGTTTCATTGTGGTGGAGACAGACCCATAGGGGCCTATTCACTCACATCTCAAAGCTGCTTGCCAAGGTGGAGAAGTGTCATTATCCCTGTTCGACAGAGGGAGAAACTGAGGCACAGACACACCCCATTTCCTGCCCCAGCAAGTCAGTGACTCTAACTTGCAAGCAACAGTTCCCTCCTGGTCCCTGGGCTCCTGATCTTGTGTCCTGTCTGCACTGAAGCATGCTCCCCGCTCTGACAGCTATCAGCAGCTTTCACAGCCATAATGGAACCTGGTCAGCTAGAGCGCAGCCAGATCCAGGGACATCTGGGTTCAAGACGCAGCAAGTAAAAGCCTATGAGAGCAGTGCACAAGATTGACTAGCCTCACTCTCTTGCCAGGACCTCATAAGAAGGTGTGTTTCCAGCACACGTAGGCCAGGTCTGCACTACTGCTGCCCTAGGTGAGTCAGTTCAGGGTGCGATGAGGTGTGACCCCTGACTGGCATAACCATTGCTGGCAGAAGCGCCTAGTGCAGGTGCAGCAACAGGGGGAAAGCTGTCCTTTTACTAGTATGGCTTGTTTCGCTCAGGGCAGGATGCTCAGGGCAGTTTTGCTGTCCACCCTGGGACCGCTTGGCCAATGTATTATACCGCTGTAGCTATCTCGGCAATCCAGTGTCGACCTGGCCTTCGAGTACCAGATGCACACTGTGACTCCAGCAGGGTCTGCCCCTTGAATGCCCTGCGAGTTTATTCATGCATGAATAGAAGACTCATAGCTGCTGCTATTGACTTGCTTCAAGTGCAGTGTAATCATTAAGAAACTGGATCGATGACTTCCTTTTAGCACATCGGGCTTTCCTGCGCGAAGCACGGGGGACACAATTAATGAAACAGATTTGAATGTCTCTTTCCCCTGTGCTACTGTCAAGAAGCTTAATCTGTGAATATACAAGTACCTTCAGCCACACAGAGGAAACCCGCCTGGCTGCCAGTGGAATTTATCAATGAACAGCGATAGCTTTGGAAGCAAGAAGGGACGTGCTGGGTCAGTTGTAGATCAAGTTGACACTCTGCAGGGGGCTGGGAAGAAGGATAAATATATTAGACATTTCAGGTTGGGGACCCCTTATTGAAAGTTAAAAACAAATGGAAACCTCTTTACATAGATTGTAGAAGTAGGAGCAAAAAACATATCCAAGATAACACTGATGAGCGTCTAGGATTTATTTCTGTGTGTGCTTCAAGAGGCTGATGGAGAATGTTTGATCATGAAGGGTAAAGGCGGGTGGGGAGTGCAGAAGCAAGATGTTTTTTGCATTAGATTATAAGAAAATTTTTAATACCTCCTGACCTCCCCCAACTGCCTTTTGTGAGCCTCTTGGTGGTCGTGACCCACATGCTCAGCAATTGATCTGGAGAGGATGTTAAAGGTGCAAAGGGACATAGGACCCATGGATCTGAAGGTCTGTCAGCACTTTAAACAGGAGAGTAGATATCATTATCCCCAGATGGGCAAATCGAGGCACACAAAGATTAAGTGACTTGCCCAGGGCTATGCAATAAATTAGTGCTAGCGGTGGGATTTGAACCCAGGTGCTGAGACTCCTAGAGTAGTGCCTTAACTATAATGTTAGTCTAACCTCATACCAGCCTTCCTCCCCTGATTTAGAACAGGACTAGGTAGGTACTCATATAGTTCAGAGATGAATATGAGCATAGATAAATAGATAGAACTAAGGTCTCCTAGCTGTCATTCCATTGCTCTATACAATATATCATACTGCCTCTCTGTATCCACATTCTTCACATAGCTCTGGATTTATCGCCTGGATGTCATGGCCACATACCGTTCTGTGGTCTTGAAATCCCACTGGACCTGTGCTAAGGGAGTGTCTTTTCTACTGGGTCTCAATGCTGTTCAACAGCGTTCACCCCAAGGGGTCTAGCAGCCAATCTGCAGAGCTGGAGTGATTTGAAGACTCCAGGGCTGTGTGTGGAATATTTATATATGTGGATGGTCATGAGAGACTATGCAGGGTACATTGATGGATTCACAGAGTCCAAGGCCAGAAGGGATTATTGTGAACATCTAGTCTGACCTCCTGTAGAACACAGGCCAGAGAATTTCCCCAAAACTATTCCTAGATTCTATATTTATGTCCAGCTGTCTTCAATACACGCAGGTATCAAGCTACCAATGTCCCTGTAACTAGGCAGTGTGGCTCCCCTCCTCCCCAGGGAGGGTCGAGCCCCGTCAGACACCTAAGGAGGTGGGGCCACTGAGCAGTAAGCCCGCCCCTCAGAGGGTCAGGAGGCGACCCGGAAGGATAAAAGCCGGCCCTCAGCGCTCAGTTGGAGCCCAGCCGCTGTCGGGAGTAGACCTGCTAGAGGGTGCTCGTGACTGGGAAGCTGCTGAGGCCCAGGGCCGGTGCCCTGACTGGCCGGAGCTTCCCCGCGCCCGCTACGACGAGGAGCCGCCCGAGCCGCCCTGCGCCCGCTACGACGAGGAGCTGCCCGAGCCGCCCCGTCCCTGCTGTTACCCCGAGGAACCCTCGGAGCAGGCCTGGCCGAACTTCCCAGAGGTACTGCCGGACCTACCGCCCAGCCCTGGCCGGGAGGGGCCCATGCTACTAGACTTCCCAGGGGCTGACGCCACAGCTGAGGTAGCCCAGAGGGGGAGATTGGAAGTAGCCCGGGGGCAGCTGACTCCAGTCAGACTGCAGCTACGCCGGGACCCATGTCAGCATGTTGGGGTCAGGACCCCACTGACCGTCAGCGGTGACAGCCGCTACTAGGGCCCCAGGCTGGAGCGCAGAGGAGTGGGTGGGCCTGTGTTCCCCCTGCCACCCGTCCCCGGGTGGCAGAATCCCCCTCTCCCCGGCCTAAGGAGGCCATCAAGCCTAGTGATTGACTGCTCAACCCTGAACCACAGGGGTCTGAGCTTTTGGTAACTGTGTTGGTGCCCCGCCCGAACCAAGGGCTGGGCCCCCTTTGACTGTGCTGCTGCTCGGTCCTGCCCCAAAGGCCCGAGCTACCTGAACTATTGACTGCTCAACCCTGCGCCACGAGCGGCTGAGCCTCTATAACTTTGTATTCCTTGCCCCGCTCTATAGCAGAAGGCCGAAGCCCAAGCGACTGTGCAGCGGCGCTCAGCCCGGAAGACAGAGGCTGCCGCCGATGCCGTGTGTCGAGGCTGGTGTGGCTCCCCTCCTCTCCAGGGAGGTTCAAGCCCTGGCCGTGCACCCTTTACAGTCCCCCATAACAGATCTGATCTCTCAGAAGATACTTCACTACTTAGTCAAATGACCTTCCTCTGGGTTGCTTAATATCAGGCATCTTCTACATAAGAGCCATGTTTCTTTAATGAATTATCCTTCCCCTGCAACTAGCATGGTGAAAGCACAACACCCTGTGACGATGCAGTTCTGGTGGGACCCAACTGAGTGCGCCAATTCAGGACCAATTGCTTAACAGGGCAGTTACAGTCCAAGGCTGGGGTTTTTCCACCTCTAAGGCAAACTAAACCAGCCTGACAAAAAGGACTTTGGTTTCACCCCCACTTGTTAGTCACAAGCAATTCCCTTAGACACTCCAGTATCCCAGTATCACCACCAGTGCCACTTGTCCTGGGGATGAATGGTTATGAAAACCAACACCCCAATAAAAGAATCAAGCCCCAGACCAAGGTCAATTCAATATGTTTATTAGGGAATATTTAAATAAGGATGATACACAGAGTTTGGCATGTCAGTCATTAGTCATCGGGGGCAACACACAGAGTATGGGGGGACGCTGGTATTTGGTTATGGGTTAGCATATACAGATCAGATCTTACCCACAAATCACGCTGTTGCCAATCCTTTAGAATCTAAAATCTAAAGGTTTATTCATAAAAGGAAAAAGATAGAGATGAGAACTAGAATTGGTTAAATGGAATTAATTACATACAGTAATGGCAAGGTTCTTAGTTCAGGCTTGTAGCAGTGATGGAGTAAATTGCAGGTTCAAATCAAGTCACTGGAGTACATCCATAGCTGGGATGGGTCATCAGTCCTTTATTCAAAGCTTCTGTTTGTAGCAAAGTCCCTCCAGAGGTAGAAGCAGGATTGAAGACAAGATGGAGATGAGGCATTAACCTTTTATAGGCTTTTCCAGGTGTAAGAACCTCTTTGTTCTTACTGTGGAAAATAACAGCAAAATGGAGTCTGGAGTCACATGGGCCAGTCCCTGCATACTTTGCTGAGTTACAAGGCATATCTGCCTTCTCTCAATGGGTCAACTGTATAGCTGATGGTTCTTAATGGGCCATCAAGCAGGCTAGGCAGATCTAACACCAACTTGTCTGGGGGTCACCCAGAAGCACAGCACAAGTTTGAAATACAGACAGTATAGAGCCACTATTCATAACTTCAACTACAAAAATGACACATGCATACAGACAGCATCATTATAACCAGCAACCCATAACCTGGTCTTAGACACCTTATATGACCCCTTTACATAATATCTGGTGTCGCTACAGGACCTTGGTTGCAACCATATTCTATATGGTCCCAGATTATACCAATAACATCACACACCCGCCAAACGAGTGTGATAACAAACCCAGGGCTGCTTCTATAGGGAGATATATGGTGTCCAAGAATTCTGCTGGGTTGAAAATAACCCACGAGACAAAGGTCTAGAGGCAGAGGTGCTGGAACAATTTTTATAATGGAGGTGCTGATGATAGAAACCATGTATTTAGTTTGTTATTGTTATTTGAGCCAGAGGGTGGGGCAATCCTCCATCCCTCCTAATTTCAGCACCACTGCTGTGGGGTCTGTGGAATTCTCCAGGCTTTATCAGAACCTGAAATTACAAAGCAATTTTTATCTCTGTCCTATGATCCCTGGAACCCCATTGCGTATCTCTTTCTCTCCTGAGTCTCTCTGATTTCTAATCCATTTAGCTCTAAACACTTGGCTTGTCATGAAAACCATTAGGTTTATCAGTATGGGTCCTGCTGGGAGCTGGGAAGGCCTCTCAAAGCAGTGCCTGCACTCCCACCCCCGACCATGTGGGGACGACAGGCAGAGAATTACACTCTGAATAACCATTTTGACCAGCTGTCGGTGCTACCTTGCGTTCCATTCTATTACCCAATAAATAAGGAATCTGTGTCATCATCAAGTAACTGTCGCTCAGATGAGTGAACATCCAGGGGAGAATTGCTCGACCTTGAAACTGCTTCCCTGTCGCTGCAGACTGTGCAGCTAAATCAAATCTCCTCTTTCTGTTGGCTTGTTTTTCCTTTAAGTGCAAATACTGTTTGCTTTCTTCCTCCCACATGCATGCATTTTGGGAAAAGACCAGAATAGAATCTAGCAAACGCCGGGGAGTGAGTTAGGGATGAATTGAAAACCTACCTGACTGCTCATCCGGTGACACTGTAGGCCAGACCCTGATCTGGTGCAAATCAATGCAGCTTTGCTGAAGTCAAGGGAGCGCTGCTGGTTTACCCCAGCTGAGGATCCAGCGTTATGTATAAGCACGGAAACCGCTGGAGAATAGGAGCTAATGAGTGTAATGAAAATAACGGTGACAGTAGCTCTGTTAGCCAAGTTGTTATTCAGCTTCTTGTTCGTCCTCCTTTCTTTCATTCCAAACTCAAAAAAGCTGGTTTACATTTTAATGGGTTTAATTACCTTGTGAAAATGTGAGCGGATGGGAAAGCAATGCCAGCGACAATGGCTGAATGGTCTATTGAACGTAATTTGAATTAATGTGATCGGGATGGTTATTAGTGCTAATACTTGGGGAACTCGTGTCATCTCTGACTTCCAGAGCCCAGGCTGTTTATTGGCTGAACTGAGGGCAGCTAAGGGGCAGATTTTATTTGGCTACTACTAAGGTCGGGGTGAATGATAAGGCCCAATGTGAAGCTGTGAGCAGCTCAGTGAAGCATGCTGCTGCTCTTCCTTAGTGGAGTCACAAACTATGCATGGATGGGCTTGCGGCTAAAGACCCAGGCAGGGTGCTCAGATATCTAACCTTACATTATTCTGTAGCACCCACCACCGCAGCCTCCGACCGCAGGCCCACACGGTTGTGTCCACGCCCGGTGTTGTCACAGTGGGTTCTGCTCTTCACCTTCCCAGGTTCTAAGCAGATTTCAGGATGTTTTTCATTTCCCTTGGCTGGTTTAGGTAGTTCTTTTTAAATCCTGATCTTAGGGCGGGAGAGCTTCCCAAGTTGTGGGCCCAGGCGACTGGGGGTCTGCAGGAAGCTGACTGGTCACACGATGCTACTTCCTTTTCCTTGTTCCCGGTTACTATATTGCTTTAAAGGAAGCTGAAGACACCTCTCTCGTGTCACATTCCCATGTTAGCAGTTCCGTGGAGCTGAGGAAACAGGTCACTCTGTTCTGCACAAACTGCAGCCGTTCCACACTCAGTCCCAGGTCCAGAGAGTTAATAGACTCCTAGATTTTCAAGCCAGAAAGGACCGTTAAGATCATTTAGGTCAGGGTTTCTCAGCCTGTGGGTTGGGATGCAAAATTGGGTCATCAGAATATTTCAAAGGGTGGCACAGCAGCTTCTGTGGCTCCTGTCTCACAGCGTTGGCTGGACTTATCTCCCTGCTCCTGGCGTCCCAGTGCCCCTAAGGTTTGGCCCAGCCACCATGACGACGGGAATCTGGCTAGGCCACATTGGAGCGAGTGACCCTGCAACCCCAGGAGCCAGGTCACAACTCCACTCTCACAAATTTGGGCCAGTCAGGGAGGTGGGCACCAAACCCAAGTGGCGCTGCAGCCCTGGAGGTTGCAATGCCCGGAGTGGAGAACCAAGCCCAGCCAGTCCCACAGCACAGAAGCTGAAGGAGACACCATTGTGGAGTGAGCGTTGGGCAGGATCTAACCCCTCCCGGGGGCAGGATCTGACTGCAACCACTCTATGGCCTCCACTCCCAGACTATTTACTGGATTGCGACAGGCCATAAACATTTACAGATTGGTCCTGAGCCCGAAAAGGTTGAGAGCCACTGATCTAGTCTGACCTCCTGTGTGACTGGAGAATCACAGCCAATGACCCCTGCATCTAGTTCAATAACTTGTTGTTGGAGCACATCAGATCATTTCAAAAGACACCCTGAATGAAATCCTGGCCCTATTGCAGTCAACAGCAACATTCTTCTTCAGTTCAGCCAGGAGCTCACCCTCAATCTTGATTTAAAGTATCCAAAATTGCAGTAATGGAGTCTGGATGGAGCAGACACTGTGTCCAACAGGGGTGGGAAAATCTCCTGCATCTGAGTTCTGTTTCTGACTCTGTCTGTAACTTGGTACAAACCTTAGTTTGACACCACGGGCTTTCCTGCCGTTATAAATCCATTCAGTGGAGTTGGAAAAAGCCTCAGCATGGTAGAAATCTTTACTTTTGCATCCTTTCCTCTGGGTCCTGTGCAGCCGCAGCATCTTGGTTTAGCCCAGAGGAAAATGACTTCACAAGGTACCAGGCGGTGGTGATCCAGTCCCTAGGCTTGAATTCAACAGGTGTGTAATTTGGATGATGATCCCTAACACTTTACCTCTTCCAGGGGCTGATTAGCCCTCCCAGTTAATCACCCCCACATTCCAGAGGGGCAGGTGAGATACTGAGAGGGGAAGTGATTTACTCAAACCCAAATCAAGGGCAGAGTCAGCATTAGAACTCAGCAGGCCTGATTCCCAAAGCTGTGCTATGTAACCCACATGCCTCCTGAGTGTTGTTCTGTCCCCTCTAATGCCTCTGAAACCACTTAGAGAGAGACATAATGAGTCTGTTACAGCCTGAGCTAAGAGCCATGTGGCTTTTGGCTCATGCAGTAGAGACTCTTGCATTTAGCTCCCAAGGCTGCCAGGTTCGATCCTGCCTGCCGACGCCTGGGCTCTGTCACTGTTACACTAAAGAGGCTGCTAGACCTTGCTATTTACATTGATAAACTGTTTCGTCCTCTTATTTCTCCTCCTCATGTTCCATGCTGACCTCGTCCCTTGGTGGCAGGTTATTTGTATGATGATAATGCCAAGAGCTTACCCCCTCCGCTTAGGGTAAGATGTAACGGGCAGATGAAATAAACAGATGGGGCTGAAAGGGAAGGAGAAGGATGTGGCAGCAGCGAAATGAGCAATAATCACAGCTTGCCACCTTTCTACTCCTGAGTTCAGTTCAGTTCCATCATGTTCTTCCATTGGGACCAGCTGGTTTGAGTGGCTGGCAATAAGGGTGACCAGAGGGCAAGTGTTAAAAATCGGGACAGGGATGGGGGGTAATAGGAGCCTATATAGGAAAAAGCCCCCAAAATTGGGACTGTCCCTGTAAAATTAGGACATCTGGTCACCCTACTGGCACTGGAGTATTGAGCTTGTCTTCTTTATTTCCATCTCTTTAGGTATTTTTGTGATCCTGTCCCTGCGATCTCTATTTTACCAGCTTTCTTCCTGGCAATGATTAATTTGTTGCACAGCAACACCAAGACTCCCTGACTGAGATCAGGGATCCCCACAGTGCCAGGTGCTGTACAAACAGATGGCAAGAGACAGTCCCTGCCCTAAAGTGCTTACAATTGAAGCAGGCAAGGGTGGGAGGGGAAAGCGAGTTGAAGTAGCGTGCTCATAGCAAAGCCAGGAACAGAACCCTGCTTTTCCGAGTACCAGCACAGTGTCACTAGATCCTACTGCCTCTCGCTAGGTTAGCTGTGACCCGGAGATGATCCTGTTTGATGGATGCTGATCCTGCTGCATGCAACGTGTTGGGTTTCAGTCCAGTTCTGAGTGTACGAGGTCGGAATCCCAAAAGCCCCAGTAGCACGCTTAGCAGGGAGGGAGGGACGGAGCGCACCACACAGCCCAAACTCCCTTCTCCTCCTTCAACCCAACCCAAGGCCAAAATGTCTAAACAGACCCAAGCCGCTTCGTTAACTCCCCCTTCCTCGCCTGTCCAGCCTGGCTTGCAGATAACAGGCTAAGGGTCCCAGTCAGCGCCTCCAGCCAAACGTACTCAGGGTTAATCCCAACCAATGACACCTTCACAGCACCTTTCATGTAACTTCATTTCCCAAAGCAGAGCACATGCCTGCCTGGCTTGTACTTGAACAGGGAAGGCAGCAGACTCGTGAAATGTAGACGCCACGTGAAATCTGCAGCTCGTCAGGGATGAGGTGTCATCAAGTTCTTTACACTTCCTCCACACCCAATCCCCTCCATCTCTCCCTCCTCCCTATCCCTCCCCTTTCAGTGCTGTAGCTAGCAATGTGACATTTGTACCCACACTGGCCCATCTGAGGGTCCTCACCTTGACCTGTACAGTTCCCCATGATCTCCCAAGACGTAGACCCACCATCGCTTGCAGTCTGATCACTAACACAGCAGCTGCTGCTAGACAGAGAGATTTAGCTGGGTGTTAATAAAAGGCCTGAGGGGGGATAAAACAAAGAACATTGAAATTGCATTCCACTGCCGACATGCTGCACGCTCTCCTCCACACGCATGCTTTCCTTCTGATACCAGTCATTCCTTCCTAGGATGCTGTTGATTTCTTTGAGCTTTTATCATCCAAATCCCGATAAGCTGTCTGTTTCCCTGACCTGGCAGCCTGCATGTTTGACGGATTTGAGTACGTGCTGGATTCTGCCCCACCTGGATTCCCTGTTCCTTTGCTGAGCTTTGGAGGGGAAGATCTGAAATGATCTGAACACGGCAGGTTTGTTTATAACAAGTTTCTGAGCTGCATGAGGCCAGGTCTTTAGCTGGTGTTCAATCACATGGCTCCATTACCAACAATGGAATGACGCCAGTTGATACCAGCTGAAGGTCTGGCTCATTAGATGGAATCATCAGTGCTCAGGATGAAGCAGTTCCTGGGCCATGCAGCGCTGTTCCCCTCCAGTAGAGTTTTCATTATTTTCCTGGCTAGTGGTACGTAGCAGGTGATGGAATGGCTTCCCTTTGGGAGGCTCTTCTACACAGCCTCAGCATCAGGGAGTTTCCCCTGATGTTTCATGGCTTCTCGATAACATCCCCTTGGCTCTTCAGGTGATGGGGATAAATTGTAGGGAGCAAATCCTGACACCTTTCCCCAGGTTTTCCCCAGGCCAAGTTCCCACTCACGTTGGTGAGAGTTTTGCCTGCTCATGCTGCTCCTTTACCTGGAAAGCTCAGCCAAGCTGACTTGCAAGTGAGTTTACCCCTGAGTTGTTCTGACCTTCTCAGAGACCATCAGCTCCGCCACTGGCACTCTGCAACCCGTTAGCGCACCTCCCCAGAGTTTGGCCCCAGAGGGATAGGGTGGTCTCTTTGCCTCCAACCTGGAAGCGTAACCGAGGAAGAACAAAAGACTGAGCTGACTCCTGTGAGATTCGGACCTGGGACTGAAGGGAGCCTTGGTGAGTCAACAAATCCAGCCCCTTTGGCTAGGGTGTGTTTCTTTCCCGTTCACGACATCCTCCTGTGCTCACACTCAGCTCTGGGCTTTATGGTGCCAGCTGCAGCTGGGTTACGTAGGCTGCCAGATTAGTTGGGGCTTCCATTCATGGCATCATTTTTTGTCTCATATGCATAGGGGTGGGGGCAGATTCATCCCTGCACAGGTGCTAGGGTCAGCATGGGGACACAGCGGAAGTGGCTGCAGCCATGACTGCTGCAGAGGGGTTCAGGCCTGGCACAGGGCAGGCCTGGTCTGATGGATCACTCCAGAGGTGCAGAACCACTGGAGTTTGGAACTACCTTGATGCACCCCCTGGAACATTTTCTGTGGGCGGCGATTCCCAGAGAGCAATTATAGCCCATTTGCACTGGTGCAGCCATAGCGCAGGGGTGAATTCCCCTCCAGCGGGTGTTCTGGAGACAATAGGGCTCAATAATGTAACACTGAACTGAGAATAACAATGGGCCCTATCCAGGGCCGGCTCTAGCAATTTCGCCGCCCCAAGCACGGCGGCACGGTGCAGGGGGCGCTCTGCCGCTTGCCGGTCCCGCGGCTCCGGTGGACCTGCCGCAGGCATCCCTGCAGAGGGTCCGCTGGTCCCGCGGCTCTGGTGGACATGCCGCAGGCGTTTCTGGGGAGGGTCCGATGATCCCGCTGTTCTGGTGGAGCTGCGGCTGGCGTGTCTGCGGGACGTCCACCGGAACCGCGGGACCAGCGGACCGTCCGCAGCCATGCCTGCGGCAGCTCCACCGGAGCTGTCTGCTGCCCTCCCAGCTACCGGCACAGCGCCCCCTGTGGCATGCCGCCCCGAGCACGCGCTTGGTGCGCTGTGGCCTGGAGCCGGCCCTGGCCCTATCCAAAGTCTCTGAACTCTGGCTCTGAATGAACTCGGGTGCTGTCCCCTCACTCTGTGTTGGTTCAAACCAAACACCCCCAGGCTTTGGAGAAGTTCAGCTGACCAGTCCACCTCTGAAGCTTGAAACTTGTCTGAATAAAAGAAACAATAACATATGACTACTCATCCTTGAGCAGTATTTCTAGGATGAGATATCACGCGCCTCATTGAGGGAACTGTTTTCTAAGGTATAGAAGCATGTTATGTATAAGCTCTGAGAAGAAAAGCTGATTTATTTGTGGAGTTAATTTGCATTTCCTGGGGCTTGCATTAAAGTTATCCATTTTCCTCCATTCAAGGGACTTTGTCTTTTGTTCACATGAAAGAGGAAAGAGAATCCATCTGCACTGCACATGTTCCTCCTGCTAATTGCTCATGACAGGTTACACTTTGGGCTCCCATGAACAATGTCCTGAAAGCTAAACCAAAATTACTGCAGTTTGCAAACAAAAAAATACCTAGTGGTCAAGCCGCTGCTGTGAGGTGTTAGATGTAAGGACAGCTCGTCTGAGTTCATTAATACTGTGTGTATTACAATAGCACCTAGAGACTCCAAACTACATCTGGGCCTCGTTGTGCTGGGCACTATACAGTCACATACGTAGAGTGAGAGACAGTCCCTGCCCCAAATGGCTTACAAACATAGACAAGAAAAAGAGTGAGAGAAAGGGACCGCATGAAGTCCATTTTACAGGTGGAGGGTTGAGGCCCAGAGAGATTAAATGTTTTGCTCTGGATCACTCAGGAAGCCCGTGACAAATGTCTTTACCACAAAATCATCATTTCCTTCTGTTTGTAAATAGCGCTTCGGAACAACCAAAGATGAGACTCATCCCACCCAGAGAATCTGAGCCAGGGTTTACATGGAAACTCGAGGTATTATTGGGACAGGTCTTTGGGGCTTTAATATCTCGCTACTTGTCTTGATCTAGGGAGGTCCCAATAACCCTCCGGTCTCTGCCACTCAGCTGTAGCCTGTGGCCCCCCTTCCTCCCCACCCCACCCTTTATCATTGGGTCATAAAGCTGCTCATTGAGCCTTTACCTTGCCGTGTTCAAATATCAAAACCCAAGGCAGCTTGTGAGTGAGTCACTCTCCACACACGTCACATGACTCGGATTCTGTCACAAGCCACTTCAGCTATTAACTCAAGGGAGTTTACGTCTCTGTAAACTCTAGTTTGGTCTCACATTTGTAACTGAGACTCGGATAAATCATAAATGTTTGTGTCTTTGAACAAATGTTTGTGAAGTATCTAGATTAGGACTTACAGACTTGCTAGCTCACTATAAGTTATATGGCAATCAGTTAACTTGAGTTAAAATAGGCAAAACTCTAGTCTAGACATACATCATGTCTACACTGCAAACTTATGTCGACTCAGGTTACGTCAGCAAGCAGCCGCTGCACTTAGCACTTCGATTGTGCACGTGCATACTTGTCTTCTTGTGTTGGCGGCACACATACCCATCAGGTGAACTTGGATCGATGCAGAGTGTGGTGCACCATGGGTAAGTATCCCACTATGCAAATCACCACCATCCAGTGCACTGTCTTTTGGGAAGTTTTGGTTGTGCACGATGAGTCGTACAGGGGTGACTGGGAGCATGGGGTCAACTTCCCAGTTTGCAACAGTCTCCATCCCATAATATTATCTGTATCCCATAATTTTCAAAATCCCACAAACCCGCAGGGCCCTCCTCGGTGTCCACCATCTCTGACAGAAGCATGAAAGCCTGCACAGCTCTGCTTTATAGTCCCGAGACACAAGGCACATGACCATGGGGTATTTGCAGAGCTACAAGAAGAATTGAATGAGTGGGGAACATGATGATTCCTTGGAGGACAGATTGCAGTGGGAGATAATGAGAACCAATTCCAGTCATTGGTGGCGTTCATGGAGCTGCTGCAGACAGTGGAGAGCCATTTGTGGGCCTGAGAAACAAGCATTGATTAGCTGACTCACATCATCATTCAGGTTTGGGAGGATGAGCAGTGGCTGCAGAATTTTCGGATGCACAAAGCCACATTCCTGGATCTGTGCACTGAGCTCGCCCCAACCCTCCAGCACAGGGCCAGCACCGCCGAAAGTGGAGAAGGAAATGGTGACCGCACTGTGGAAACATGCAATGCCAGATTGTTACTGGTCAGTTGGGAATCAATCTGAAGTCAGGAAATCCATTGTGATGCAAGTGTGCAAGGCCATGAATCATTTCCTGATATCCAGGACTGTGAGTCTGGGAAACGTTCAGAACATAGTGGATGGATGTGCTGCAATAGGGTTCTCGAACTGCGGTGGAGCGATAGACGGCAGGCCTTCTGGTGTGCCTGTCGCAGCTCCTTGGCTTTCATGCAGCGCTGCTGCTGGTCCCTGGTGTAGCCCTTCTCCTGTATCCCCTGAGCAATCTGCTCAGAGATGTTGCCTTTTCTATGGCTAGATTGGAGCTTCTCCCCACAGGCCCAGGAGATCCCATATCTCCTGTTTGCTCCAGGCAGGAGAGCGTCCGGAATGTGTAGCCAGCACTGCCAACTGGCCAGTTGCACTCAACAATGGAGAGCTGCTAGGTGTGCTCACCAAGCCGGGCCATCAGGAAAAGGAATTTCAAAAATTTGCAAGGCTTTAAAGGAGAAAGGAGGCTTCTGTTGTCCATGAGTCCAGGGCAGCGGAGTTCACAATGGTGACCAGAGTGGTTGGCGTGGGGAATTGTGAGACAGCTGCTAGAGGACAGTTAGGGTCGACATAAGTAACGCAGTGTCTCTCCACACACTGTATCAATCTAAGACCATTGAGGGTGGCTCTATGCTACGCGAGGAGGTGGTGTTATTATGTCGGAGTAACAGGGGGCTTACGGCGAGGGCGACCAATTTAGGTGTAGATATATGCACAAGGAGATCAGTGTAAGCTGCCTTGTGTCGACCTAACTTTGCAATGGAGATCAGACCTTTGTCTTCTTTGTGAGCCAAGATTCACTAGCGGTTATAGGGAACATTTCGCCTATGTTTCATTTCAAGTAAAACTTTTCTAGCCTTTACACTTTCAGCACTACAAGTCAGGATTCGCTGCCACCAGCTACAGCGATGCTGGGCCCATTGCTTTTTAATTTCAAAGAAAAGAAAGTAGCAATCAGCATGTGGCAGCACCAGAGGGTTTGCAAGCAATTTGGCACCTGGTTTTGAGAGCTAACTCCAGGAAATCCTTTTCCATGAAAGGAAAGGTCACGTTTGCATCTCTCACTTGGGAAGCCCAACGTGGAGATTTTCTCTGAAGCACTAAATTGTCTTTAAACATCAGATTTCTAAGAGCAAAAGCACGAAAAAATCTCCCTATAATCTTATTAAAGGCATGAGACAAAAATCACAACAAGGTTGAATAAAATACAATTAGGCCCTGGAGCTGGACAGACAGTTTAAATCAAGGAGATTAAATCATTGTGTTTTTCCAGAAGTAAATATTTGTTTTTTTTATTTCTTAGACTGTGGACATCAAGGAGTGCCCAGTTATCACTGGAACATAGCCTACAAGAGCTGTCTGTGCTCCTTGAATTCTTTCCTGTTAAAAATAATTGAGCCAGATCCTAACGTGGCATAAATTGGCCTATCTCCATTGTCTCATTGGAACTATTCCAATTGCCACTAGCTGGGGATCTGGGCCATTTCATGATCTTTAAGGAGAAGGACAAAATTGCCTTTAGCGAAGCAGTCTCTGTACTCAAGACAAACCAGCTTGTCTCCACAATTCTTGTGCAAAGAGTGCAAATGAAAGGGCTCCTATTGGCATTTCATTTAGATTCAATAAGGTCTTGAGTAGATTGTTCATTAAATATCAAAAATCCCTTTTAAAATAACCTCTTTATTGAGGAAGAAGAACAAGGCCGATAAAAGCTCAATAAACTTAAGTGTGTCATGAAGCTCAATAAAAGGGGTTTAAAATATATGAACTAGAAACTTACGTAAATGCAACTGCATTCGTATTAAATCAGCTAACTGTACAGCTCTGCTTATTCAGGCACCAGTGCAGTGAGGCACTTAAGTGCATGCTTAAGTGCACTTCTATTCAGCAAAAACCTAGAGACAGCCCAATTACTCCTTCCCTGGCCACATTCAGTCCATGATGTAAAATTCCTCTCTTCCCAAAGGCTTTCAGCAGGGAACGAAGAGGAGGTAAAACCTTGCCTCCCTGACCTTCCATGGTGTTCCACCGGTTCACACCACATCTGAAACTCACAGATAGAACAAAGGAACAGTAAGGACTTGTCATAAACAGATAGCTAAGGGTTAATGTTTCAAGTTCTGGAAAGAAATCACCACCAGTGAAGTTTCCCACTGTCTGTGATTTGGGGGGCGTGTCATAAACAGATAGCTAAGGGTTAATGTTTCTTTCACCTGTAAAGGGTTAACAAAGAGAACC
>NC_133776.1:5039614-5210430 GCF_003597395.2 Chelonoidis abingdonii | reverse complement strand
AAAGTTTTGGGGAGACCAGAGTGAGCCAAGACACTGGAAATTCTTGGCTGGTGGCAGCAAGATCAGATCTAAGCTGGTAAAAGCTTAGAGGGTTCATGCTAGCTTCTCAGTTTATGAACGCTAAGGTTCAAATCTGAGTAGGAAGCTATGATAGGACTATGGTCCTGGCTTGTGCAGAACTCACTGTCAGGCTCTATCCTGCATCACAGCCCAGCTGACATGGTGCTGGGTGCTTCAGAAATGTAGGTGTCTCAAAGATATGGAAAGGGTCTGACTCTCTTTGCACATCCGCTTAAGAGCAGAGTAACTGCATAGGTTTAACTGGGGTTACTCCTGATTTACCCCAGTAGAAGTGAGAGGAGAAATCAGATCTTAGTCAAGTGGAGTTAGATGTGCTCAGGAGATGCTCCACCATTCGTGGGATCCACCCCTCAATCCAGCATGAGGTGCTTTGGGATCTTTTGGCATGATCCTCCGCTACATAAATGGAAGCGACTCTTAGGGTTATTTGACACTGTTTGATTCAAATAACGTTCATGAGATGATCATGGCCGTTCGTGTTTGACGCATGCGGCAGCCTGCCTTTTCACTACATTTCCAAACTAGTCTTCATCTATTCAATATGCTATGCTGCTAAGAGGAAGTAATCAGCAAAGTTGTCAAGAATGCTAATGAATTATCAGTTTTCTTTAAGCCTCATTAGATTTTCTGATAGCAAAACCTGTTTGAGGAATGTCACCCAGCAAATTTTCCTGAGGCTCTCCCCTTGTCACTTATGTTCCCTGACCGCAACAAGAATTCCCCTTGTAGCAGTGCACTGCTCCATAGTCTACACTGATTCCTCTGCCAAAATGATACCGTAAATTCTCATCTCAGTGCTCCAATTATTCCTCTGTGTGTGTGTAAGACTTAAGAATTCGTGGGCCAAATTAAGCTGCATCCAATGACATTTCTTAAATTCTACTGGAAAGGGAATCCTTGATTTCATCCCGATCACCCTAATTCATTTAATAATTCAACTTGGGGGGCAAAAATGGGTCACATTTTCCCATTTTATGTTAAACTTGCCTGTAAAAAGTGAGATGATTGTAGTCAGAAAAGCAACTTGGTTAAAAGGACATAATTGGTTTTCATATTTATTCCCCCTCACTGATTCCACTTCAAATTAGCTCAGTTTACAACTCTAATTACAAGTCCTGCACAGTTCATCTTGGGCTCGGCAAATCCAGCTGTGTACCCTCATGCCTCTGCTACATTGTCACCAGAAAAAAGATTCTGCAATTAGAATGCAGCCAGTCATTTTTGTTGCTTATGCATAAATCAGAGCAGAATCCAACTCACTCTTCCAGGGTGGACTTGGGTTTGTTGTACCAAGAGGAGCAAAGTGCATTTTTTCAGATGGGAGTTGAATAGGAGGAATTGCTTTTGTCGAAGGCTACAAGGAGGATGTTCCAGATTACGAGACCTGCAGAGGAGACAGGGTTAAAACAAATTATAAGGGATAGATTTGGTCATGCTTCAGAACATAAGCCAGTCACTAATTTATGAGGATGAGGAAGAAACTTCCTCTTGTGGTAGTGATTCCATAGTTGTCCACTGGCAAAAGAAGAAAGGAAAATGTTGCTCTAAGACATACAGGGATCAGATGGGCTGGCTTGGCAGGTGCCATTTCACAGCTGGGCAGGTAACACAATGGGTGAGACGTGCATTTCCGCAGCTAAAAAGGGCGAGTTGGATTCTATGTGTTATTCAGCAGGTGTGGTGAGTGGAGCTGCTGCTATGGTTATATAGAGGGGTGGGGCGTGATTGGAGAATTTAAAGGGTCATTCTTCACATAATAGTAGAAGGAACAGACTGCTGATCAAAACAGAGAGCTGCCCCCTGCCACTAGTAGCAGGGTCTGGTCTGGGTGCTTTTGAGTGGATGCAAAGTCAGGAATAAAGGAATTTATTTGTATAGCACGACCACTCCTTTCATTAATGTGCAGAACAACCAAGCGAGGGTCCACCAATTTATAAGTGATGAAAGGTTTTGTAAACCCTGAAAGTTCCATGGATTTCAGAAGGAATGATTATTAACTGGAAAACTCCACCAGTGGGCTGTTCACTCTGTCATTCTCTTTAAAAAGTTTTAGTCACCCAATCAGATATCATAGTTGATGAACAACAAACAATGCCATGGAGTCCAATCACGCACCATGATTATCAAATAGCCAAAACTCGACCTGCACATGAACCATCCCTGTGCTGAAATTTGTTCGAATAAACTATTTGGTTTATGAAAATATCTGGGGTGATCTGGATCAATTTGTAGACAGACAAATACTTTGAGTCTCCAAATTACACATAACTACGCATGTGAGCAGTCTGAAATTATTCATCTGTCTAAGTGCTTGCAGCATCAGGGCCTGTGAGTTTGATCCAAGGTCCAGTTAAGTCAATGGCAATCTTTCCATTGACTTGAATGGGCTTTGGATCAGGTTGTATATTTGTAACAAATTAGTTAAAGTCATTGTGTGTCTTGTGCCCATAGCCACCTATATTAACAAAACCAAGATCAGTCAGCCAGGGTGGCTGTATTACTAAAAGATTTTTAGAAGTATATTGAAAAACTGGAGAGGGTTGGAATGATCCAAGAGCTGGAAAAAAGTGACTTGCAGTAACAAAGTTATAGAATCTGTTTAGTTTAAGAACATATGACTGGGCGAGAGCAATGCTCCATCTTCCGACAGTGGCTGGTATCAGATGTTTCAGAGGGAATGAACAGAACAGGGCAATTATTGAGTGATCCAGCCCCTGTCATCCAGTCCCAATTTCTGGCAGTTGGAGATGTAGGGACAGTCAGAGCATGGGATTGCACCCCTGCGCATCCTGACTAATAGTCATAGATGGACCTATCCTCCGTGAGATTATCAAGTTCCTTTTTGAACCCACTTATGCTTTTGGCCTTCACAACATCCCCTGACAAGGCATTCCACAGGTTGACTCTGCATTGTGTGAAGAAGTACTTCCTTTTGTTTGTTTTAAACTTGTTGCCTGTTAATTTCATTGAGTGACTCCTGGTTCTTGTGTTACATGATGGGGTAATTAACACCTTCCTGTTCACTTTTCTCTACACCAGTCATGATTTTATAGACCTCTATCATATCCCCCCTTAGTCATCTCTTTTCTAAGGTGAACAGTCCCAGTCTTTTTAATCTCTCCTCATGTGGAAGTTGTACCATACCCCTAATCATCTTTTTGCCTTTCTCTATACTTTTTCCAATTTTAATATATCTTTTTGGAGATGGGGCAGCCAGGACTGCATGCGAGCATCCTATGGATTTATGTAGTGGCATTATGGTATTTTCTGACTTATTATCTGTTAGCTGAAGAGCTGGTAGACACAGTTTAAGGTGAAAGTTCATGACCTGATCTGATTGCAGACCAGCTGAAGAGGACCAGTTAGGAGAAGCTGGGTCTTGAAGACTGCACCAAGAGGTGGTGATATGTGCTTTAGTTATGTAAGCAGAGTCAGGATACGCTACCCTGACATCTGGTGGTGAGTTGTAGAGAGTGTGGAAGGAATTTTAAGAATTTACATTGGCATCCACCCCCAATTAGCATAACCCCGCAGCAGCTTGGGATGGTGATTTTAACAGCTCTGGAATCCCCAATTTCTTTGTTATTGGGGCAGGAGGAAAAAAAAAGTTTGTCACCCTGATTGTGTGAATGGGGAGCTGTGGGACTGCTTTGTGACAGAAATGACTCAACCTCAGTTGGCTGGTACTTGCTAAACATGGGACATGGGTTCCAAAACCCTATGAAGGGAGAGAGGTGGGGGACTGGAGTGTGTGTGATAGCATGGGCACCTTTTGAGGGCCTGGAACACCAATTGCTCCCTCCTCTCTCTGCCGTTAAAGAGTAGAGCTAATTTTGATTCCATTAGGACTCCATCTAGAGACTGCTGAGCTGAATTCATGTTGGATGAATGGTGGTGCACTAGCACCAGGGCTCTTCTACTAAGAGCTGAAATCACTGAGTACTGTGATAACTAGTGGGGGAGTCTGAAGACCTGTTGTTAAGCAGCTGGCAGGGCAGGGCAGAGCAGAGCAGTTGCAGTGTGTTGGAGCAGCCCTGGAGCAGTGAGCAGGGTGAAGTGGCTGGAGGAGCGGTGGAGCTGGTCATGGTGACCGCTTCATGGAGAGGTGGAGCAGTTGGCCCTGGCCCACGTAAGGTGCCCCTTAACACCTGTGTGGACTTCCACCCCCATTTCCAGTCAGGCTGGGGGGATAAAACTCTACAGATAAACTCTTGAATTCTGGGGTGGCACTGACCACAGACTTTTGGGTTGTTGGACTTTGGGGTGATTGGACTTAAGACCCTAAGGGGAAAAGGACATTGCCAAACGTACTTTGGAGGTGGGTTTTTTTGTTTATGGTTTGTGTTATAATCCTGTTTGTGGTGTTTCTCCAATGGGATGCTGCATTGTTTCCTTTCTTTATTAAAAAGATTTTGCTACACTCGGACTCCGTGCTTGCGAGAGGGGAAGTATTGCCTCCTAGAGGCGCCCAGGGGGGTGTGGTATGTAAGTGTCCCAGGTCACTGGGTGGGGGCTCGAGCCGGTTATGCATTGTGTTAGTGAAACGGAACCCCTGGATACTGAACCCGGCCCTTGTTGCTGCCAATTCAGAGGGGCAGAAGGGTTACAGTTATGAGGTGTCATGGAGTTGGGGGAGACAAGGCCCTGCACCCCTGGCTTCCTGTGATTCACCGTGACTCTCAGCCAGCCAGTAAAACAGAAGGTTTATTTAGACAACAGGAACACAGTCCAAGACAGGTCTTACAGACAACAGGACCCCCCAGTCAGGTCCATCTTGGGGAGGGGCCAGGGAGGCCAGAGCCCTGTCTGGGTGCCCCTCCATTTTCCCAGCCAGTCCCAAACTGAAAAAACTCCAGCCCCTCCTCTCGCCTTTGTCTCTTTCCCGGGCCAGGAGGTCACCTGATCTCTTTGTTCTTCAACACCTTCAGTTGGCGCCTTTGCAGAGGAGGGGCCCAGGCCATCAGTGGCCATGAGACAGGGTGTTGGCCAGTCTCTGTGAAGACAGCATCACACTGGCCCCCTAGGGCTCTGCAACAATCACACACCCCTAGACACTCGAGAAATGATAGGGGAAACTGAGGCACCCACACAGCACTCAGAGAAAACATTACAGGGTTCAATACAGGGGTATGTGGGTGAGGTTCTCTGGACTGTGATATGAAGGTTAGACTAGACTTAAACTCTATGAATCTATGATTCATTTGAGACAAGCCCAAAAGAGTGATTGAAGCCAATGCAAATTTTCCCCCAAAGTGGATCATTTTCAGATCCTCATTTTCAGTCCTGTCCCATCTCTAGAACTTTTTTCCAATTTAACAAATTATTATTTTTTGAAAAGAAAAAAAGAAGAGATGAAACAATTTGTTTCATTAAAAAAAAACACCTTGTGGAATGCAAATCAATTGGAAGGAGTATCCTCTTGCCTTTCTCTGCGTGGTTGTATGTGGAAGGTATGGAAGTAAATATTGCCCATGCTTAAAGCATGAAAAAATGTCTAGATTCCTAGTAAAATATTGTTAAGCTTTCCTGATCTTGCCAGTGTCCCCTGGAGCGAGACTTGTGTTATGTTTGCGGAAGCGGAAGGTGATTATGATACTAAACTCAACATACGACTCTTTGTCTCAGCACCTAAAACAAAGATAATGAGAACAAACAAACCATGCTTTCCTAATAATTATCTCAGTGAGGAACAAAAGCAGATCTCCTCCTGATACATTATTGTACAAAAACAAAAAAAATCATAGCTGACAGACAAAAATTGGAAAATGAAAGACTTATTTTCTTTTGGTACAAACAGAAAAGATTAAAAAAAAATTAATGCAAAGCTGATGCCATCTCTGCAGAAGCGCCTATTGCTTCCACATCCACAAAGTTACCTGCTAGGAAAACTTTTGTTCTTGTAAACTTGGAGTGGTGGAACAAGCTGTTTGTTTAACCCTTTGGTGGTAAAAGTGGGATTTTCAAAAGTACTCAGCAATGACTGAACTCTGAGCCCAACAAAATTAACAGCCAAACTTTCCCTGACTTCAGTGGGAGCTGGTCTAAGGGGGAGAGATATCTCAGTGGTTTGAGGATTGGCCTGTTAAACCCACAGTTATGAGTTCTATCCTTAAGGGGGACATTTAGGGATCTGGGGCAAAATCAGTGAAGGCAGGGGGCTGGACTCAGCTCAACTCAAGGACCTTTCAAGGTCCCTTCCAGTTCTGTGAGATAGGTATATCTCCATATATGTGCCTTTGAAACTCACACCCTGGAGGATTTGGTATCACTTCTTTTCCCCTTTACTGTCTCTCTCTGTACCTTAGGTATCAATGGGGTACTCGCCACCATTGGCTCTAGACACCAGAGCTCAGAAACATATACTACTGTAACACACTTGAATGTGGTGTGGCTTTTTGTCCTTCCCTCGTGGCTGAAGCACACGAGACATTTGAACCAACTACAGCTTCCAGATGAATTGAATTAGTCTGTTAGCTTCAGCAGGAAAATGTCATGCTTTGAGAGGTCCAAGATTCAATTCCTGCTGACAGTCAGTTCAGGGGGGTTGTTACCCCAGGGTGCAGTGGAATCTCTGTAAAGTCGGTTCTTTCCCTGGGGTTAGTACCTCACCATCATTTCTTCCTCATGGTTCTTTCACGACTGCACCAAGTGGTGGATTTCCCAATGGGAGCTGAACAAGGTCAATCTACCGCTTAATTGGGTCTATTCAGCTGGGAGCTCCACAGCTAAGGACCCGCCTCCACCAAAAACGTCCATCCCCCTGGGCCTGGAGAGCTCCATTTCACATTAAGAGTATAGCTGTCCATATGGGTCACATGAAGATGTGGTCCACGAGCTGACCCGGTGCCATAGCTGGACAGTCCTTTCAATGAAGTACAAGCCGCTGTGAAAGCCACTTTACAGGACAGTTTGAATTGCTAATCTATTGCTCATTCCCAGAAGCAGCGCTTGCCTGCTCTTGTCAAGAAAAGACATCTCTAATGCCAGCAAATCTTACCCACTTTCTCCCAAGGTCACATTTCAGATAAAGCGCACACAAAAGCATTACCTTATGAAACAGCCTCTGAATACTCTATCCCAGCCCCACAGCAGGGGATGAATATCACACTGTGAACAAAGCAAATGCCCTGGGATTCTCTTTTCATCTGAGCTGTATTAGCACATTAAGATACACAGTAATTAACCAGTTGATGACACCTCTCCATACCAGTCTCCTATGGTGCTATTCAAAATAAAGAAACTGGCATTTGGAAATATCTCAAAGGTTATCTCAAGAGCTATATGGACAGATAGATGGTGCCACATACCCGGTGGCCATAGACGTGATAAATTGCATTTACCATGTACCTTTGACCACCCCACCTGCAGTCTGCTCACTGCTCCATCCCAGCTGGGAGTCCTTTGGACATTCCAAACCCCTCGCCAGACACCCTTTTCTTTTCAAACCCACCCACCAAGGAAATGTTTTCCTCTTATTCCCCAAGTGTGGCATGTCCCTCCCAAAATGCACTGTCGAAGGCCAAAGAGAGGCAATATTCTGTGCTGTACCAGTGATAGCTTTGAGGCCAGAGCTACCAATAGGGCCGAGATTTCACTCCAGGACTCCTGATTTCCAGTTCCATAGCCAGGGTATGTCTACACTGCAAATAAAAAAAAATAAAAACAAAAAAATGTATCAGCAAGTCTCAGAGCCTGGGTCGATTGACGTGGACTCATGGGGCTCGTGGTCAGTGTGGCTGTGTTGAGCTGGAGCCTGGGCTCTGAGGTCCAGCGAGGGGGGATGGTCTCAGAGCTCAGGCTCCAGCCTGGGCGGAAACATCTGTACGGCTATTTTTAACCCTGTAATGCAAACCTGAGTCAGTTGACTCAGGCTCTGAGACTCAGTGTTGGGTTTTTTGATTTTTTTTTAGTGTAGACGTACTCTCAGCCAACTAGAATATCTGCAGTTCCCGTTGGCAATGCCATCTCTGCAGCCCATAATACACCCTTTAGCTGCCAAAGTTTCTAACAAAATGGAGAGTACGAGGAACAAGCTACCTGGAATTCACCTGAGCAGCTGCATAAAGATTTTGCCATATCAGTCCTTCCATTTGGGTCTGACATCTCTAAACTTTATTTCTGTCTGCTCATAGTCTTCTCAGTTCAGATTAATTGAATTGCTCCTGGGTTACTGGTTCTTCAGTGCATACATAATTTAGGCTGATTGAATATTTTAGTACAGTAAAGAGAAAAGTATATGGAATTAGAAAATAACCCCCCCACACATGCAAAATTACAAACCCAGATACTGCTCAGTGTCTTCTACAGTGCTTTCCATTGAGTAATTAAACAAGCTTCCTTGGGGAAATATGGAAATAGGTCTCTTACAACACTCGCTTCACCTATGAGAACATCAAGGACTGCAGGGAAGTCTCGCTCCTTGTTGCTGACTCCACAAAGGTTTCCTTCTAGTTGTGTCACAGAGAAAATAATCATATTTGGGGGTTTCTCTCAAAAAAGGAGATACTCGTTTTCCACTTTCCCAGCTGCATAGAGGAGCATTTTGAATGGTTTGTTCCACTAGCACCTACCTTTAAAACAGACAAATTATGTGCAAAAATACATCTGTTATTGCTAGTGGTTATTATTAATATTATTTATTGCACAGAGTAGCACCTGGTAACCCCAATCACGGCCCTGGTGTGCTAGGTCATGGAACCATAGATCTATAGGGCTGGAACGGACATGGAGAGGTCATTTAGCCCAGCCCCCTGTGCTGAGGCAGGTCCAAATAAACCTAGAGCATCCATGACCGGTGTTTGTCCAACCGGTTCTTAACCCGGCACTGGGAATACCACAACCTCCCTGGGAAGCCTATTCCAGAGCTTAACTACCCTTATAGCTAGAGGGTTTTCTCTAACATCTAACCTCAATCTCTCTTGCTGCAGATGAAGCTCATTGCTTCTTGTCCTACCTTCAGTGGACATGGAGAACAATTGATCACCACACTCTATAGAACAGCTCTTCCCATATTTGAAGACTATCACCACGTCCACACTCAGTTTGCTTTTCTCAAGACTGTACATGGCCAGTTTTATTAACCATTCTTCTTAGTTCAGGTTATTGAAAAATTTATATCAGTTTTGTTGCTCTCTTCTGGACTGTCTCCAGGTTAGCCACATCTTTCCTAAAGAACGAGACACAATACTGCAGCAGAGGGCTCACCAGTACAAAGCAGAGCAGGGCAATCACCTCCTGTGTCTTACACACCACACTCTTGTCAATACACTCCAGAATGATAGTCACCTTTTTCACAACTGCATCACATTATTGACTCATATTCAATTTTTGATCCCCTCTAACCACGAGCTCTTTTTCTGCATTACTGCCGCCTAGCCAGTCATTCCCCATTTTGTAGCTGTGCATTTGTTTTTTCCTTCCTGAGTGCAGTACTTTGCACGTGCCTTTGTTGAATTTCATCTAATTGATTTCAGACCGATACGTGTTGGTGTGGCATACAGGTTTTATTAGCAATAGTTTGGGAAGGCTGCCTGGCTCATAAGAGTGAAATCAGATTCACATAGTTACCGGAGCCCAATTTTTCTCCTCTCACAGCAATATATTCCGCTAGGTTCCTCTCATGCAGGTGCATCCAAATGGGGCCATGTGGGGGAATGACCCAGAGTTCCATCCACCGCTGAAATGCAGCCACCTCTGAAGGGGAACATGCCAAGTGCCCTGCAATGCCATGCAAGATGGAGAAGTGAAGGAAAAGATTGCATCCATTTGAAACTGAAGAAATGTATTTACCTAATAGGAATATGGTCAGCACATTGGGATATCCCCCTTTGCAGAAAGTGCCTTGGGATGTCTTTAATCACAACACATGGTCACGAGCTCATTTTTATGTCCCACCTTGATGGGGACAATGGGTCACTGGTGGCTCAGAGGTAACAGTGTCACCTACCGATTATCCTTCTCCATCACTCGTTGGGCTCCTTGGTGGTCTCCTATCCCATGACTGGTCTTGAGGGAACTGATGTGGTCACAGCCCAAAGTGGCCTGGCTGCTGCTGCCCATCAGCAAGACACTCAGCTCCAGCCCAACTAATACGAAAATAGCAGGCAGCTTAAAAGCTAGGCAGGCTCCAAGGGCTCCCAAGAATAAATGCTCAGTCCTTCTCCCAGCTAATTGGAGCTGTTTGGACTCTTCAGGACTTTCCTAGAAACTTCATTGTGAGTCAATGTGCAGTAGCAACCCGCTGAATGGCTCTCAACTATTTTCCTTACATGCTTTGGCTCAGCCCTTTGCCACTCATGCTACAGCTCATTCCACTCCATTCACAGCAGGATCGAAGCCAGCTCTCAGGACAGCAATTTGCTGTTGCATTTTTTGCAGAAGTAAGTTTTGGTTGAAAAAATTTCTCCATCACTACTTAAAAGCCCTGGTTACAAGGAACCCATTGGACTCTACAGCAATCTACATTTGATTAACCATTATTTAAAGCTGCTATTCATCATTTATTAACCCACTGTAAATTATTTATTAATGGTACATTATAATGTATGACTGATATTTCTGTTTAGCACTTTAGCCTGTGTGGCCCATCTTTCTTCACTTGTCAATATGATTCAGGGAGCAAATTGCTTCATCTCTTAAATATGCTTTCATTCTGGTGTCTATGTTTCTATACCTGGTATTTATTTTTGCAACCATAGTGACGCAATATATTTACTGGCTGCAATCATAAGACTTTAGAACAGGTCTCAGTCTTTGTTTAACTTCAGCAAACCAGGCCATTTCCCTAATAAAGGATTTATCCATGCTTCAGTCCCACTGATTTCTAACTCTGTAAGAAAATCTAGAATCAGTGCCAAGCAGAAACGGTAGAGTTCTGAGGGCTGCTTTGTCCACAATCTGCCCAGGGAGGGAGAAGAGGTTAACGAGAAACAGGAGTGAGAATTCCCCTCCACGTAGAAATAGCAAAGCCCCTGCAAGGACGTTTACAATTGATTAAAAAAAAGTGCATCAAAACATGTCAGGGAAAGGAAGCCAAAGCTACGGTTCCGTTAGCACCAGCAGGAACATAACAACTGGGAGCAGAGGAAGCAGCAAAGAATTGCACCTAGGAGGACATTCCACCTTCCTACTTCCTGTCCCTTCTGACACCTTTTGCCTGGATTCCCTAGGGCATCCTTTCTTCTCTGTGTTTGTTTTTCTTGGAGGATCCATCTAATACAATATACTATATAGCCTCCAGTGTGGTCTATTGGATGGGCCATAGCCTGAGGTGCAGGGGTCCTGGGACCAGATCCTCAGCTGTTGGAAACCATCATCGCTCCAGACCAATTCCACTGACTTTAATGGAGCTTTGGTTCCTCCACCAGCTGAGGCTGTGACTCACTGGTTTTATTCCTGGCTCTGCCATGGAACCTTGGTCAAGCCACTTACCTCTGTGTGCCTGTTTTCCCTCTTGCCGTTTGTCGGTCCTATCTATTTAGGTTGTAAGGTCTTTGGGACAGAGATTGTCCCTCCCAAAGAGTATGTGGAGCACCCAGCATAATGATCTTAGTTGGGGCCTCTAGATGTTGTTGTTTAATAATAACAACTGGGAATATATGAGTGCTGTGGGTTATTCTGAAAAGTATTTCCACCCACCAGGCCATCTTTTCTTGGGACTCAGCAGTTCACATTATAAACTGGTTTTAATCTTTGGATAAAGGGAAGGCACTTTGCTTGGAGGAATCCTCCTTGCGAGATAGGGCAGCAGTTTCTATGGCAAATAATTCTTTCCCTCTCGGAATGAGCAAGAGCCATCATTAACTCTCACCTCCCAGGTTGTGCAAGGTCCGACGGTTGCTAGTTGGATGCGCAGCCGGCCTCATGGTCAGAGGCCAGTCGGAACTCTGAGCCGCTGAATCTCTCCACTCTGCTGTCAGATGCAGCAGATGAGGATGCTAGTAAAAACAGTGCAGTTCCAATTAAACACCAGTGTTTATCAGTCTTTGCAAAAATAGACGCTGCCCCAGAGCACGGAAACAGTAGCTGCTCATGATGAATCAGCCACTGTAGAGTATACGTCTCCCACTAAGCTCTGACATCAGCAGCTCCCCTAGCAGTCAGTGGCTGCTCTCGATACTCAGGTTCCCAGACACTAGGGCTGGGTGAAATGTTTCCAACGTTTTCCCCCCTGAAAAATGTCCCCTTTTCAAAAGTGAAGAGTTCTACAAACATTTTTCATTTTTTTAAAAATCTATTTTGTTTGTTTGGTTTGTTTATTTTTCTTTAAAAAAAAATCCCCCAAATTTAATTTTTTTAATTTTTTGGTGGTTTGGTTTTCCTTCTCCTCCCCAACTCCATTTTCCTTTTCCCCAACTATCAGTGGCAAAGTAGGGGAAGGGGAGAGAAAAAGGAGTAAAGGAGGGGGGCAGAAAATACCCAACTCCCCCAATCAAAACAATTCTAAATTAAAAATTTCAATATTTTTAATGGAAAATTCCAAATAAATGAAAAATATTCCTCCTTCTCAAAATGCACAGCATGAAAACAATTTCAAAATTTTCAGTGAAAATCCTTTGTCATTTTCTGACCAGCTCAGCTTTACCAAACAGGCATGCGTTTGTCATTTCTCTGAGACCATTTACCACTCTAGCTTTGTGCAGTGCCTAGCAGAGTCAGGCCCTGTTCTTAGCTGGCCCCTGGGCACTACTGTAATAAATATAAAGAACAATAATAACCAGGCTATAAAAGGCAATCACTAACATTTCACAAGACTGTTAGGATAGGAAAAGAAAGAGATTCTTGCATCCCAGATCTTGATCTGCATCATTTTTGGATCCAGAAGTACTTAGAGGAGGCAGTATAAAATCTACCCCCTTAAATGTAATGCAAATTTGCTTTTTATTGAGTCAAGTTCTACCAAAACTTTCTGTCCTGAAGTGCCTTAGAATGTAATATTTTGCCTTCCTGTTTCCATGACATTAGGCGATGTAACTGATCCGTAAATGCAGAGAATATGCAGAAAAATGTTAATGCGATGTGATTATAGCACTTTTGCAATCAGTGAAGAAACCAGAGAAGAAATAAAGCCATGCAGAGCGTGTGGCCTTTCCACCCTTTTCTGGCTACTTCTCTGTGAAATATATATTTGAATCCGCTTAGCTGCAATTTAACAGGGGGTAAAAAAAATAGGAAGGTTCTCAGTTGCATCTTTGTTAATAAGATGAAATACAGAAGATCAAATTCCAGATGCAGCTTGTCACTCTAGGAATCTGAGTTCAGTCCCTCGAAGAACAAAATGTGTCGGGAGCTCGGGAAGGAGCTCTGGAAATACGGCACCTTCTCACCTAATAGATCTGCTCCCTATGGGCTGAATCCCAGAATGCCCCAGCGGGGGTCTGCTGGAATCCAAAGCAACGCTGCAGCTATTGTAGATGTCACCTCTGTGATCCTTTCAAACACAGGGGAGTTTTGCCATTGGGAACAATGGACACTACAGAACCTCTCGCCAATGCCCTACCCCACTCGCTCCCCCTGTTGCCCTGTGGTGCAGAGGGTGAGGAGTATCTTGGGCCGGCTCACTGAGGAGAGAAGATGGGGCTTGCACTGCATTTAGTGATTGCCATGCCCAGGCAAGAGGATGGGGCAAGATTTTGAGCTCATTGTCTATGGATCAAATCACCTCCTATGCCAGAGATGGGTGTTCAGACCCAGATGTACCAATTATTAAAGAGTAGAAAGAGCGGTTCTGGCCATGGGGATCTTCCTCTCTGATGGACCAGGGAGATGCCACAGAGTCAGGAATCCCTCCACTGGGGCCCGTTCTCACCCACTGCTCTGCTGGTAACCCACTGACCAGTGTGGGTTATGAATCTCTCGCGGTGCTTGGCCTGCACAGAATAGGAGTCTCGAACAGCTCTGGTTGCAAAACCTGACTGTTTAGTCCAAGCTGTAGAAACTCAGAAAAGGGAGCTCTGGTTCAGTCCCTGCTGAGGGCCATTTCACAGAATGCCCTCCTCATCTCTTCTGTTGTTTCATTGGGTACAGATGTATCTTATGTTCAAAAATGGCTCATCCATTCAGCTTGTTTAACTCCCTGTGTGCTGCTCTACAGAACTGCACACGCCTTCCCCCCAAAAGTAAGGGGGGAACCAGGAGTAAAACAGATCTAGCCACTGCAAATATTGAAAAGGATCAAATACGTGGCTAGAGGGCAGGCATAATTGACCTTGGCTGAGCAGCCATGCCTTTGAGATGGGCAATGCATAGCTCATTCTAGTGTCAATTATCTCATAGTAGAGCCCTCTGTCAGCTAACAGGTAAACGCCAAAGATTAAATTCCCTGGAGGTGCAGCTGACTTAGCCCAAAGACTTCTTGACAGCATTACCTGGATCGTTATTGTAAGGCATTATATCATATCATAGCATTCTCAGTCCAGCGTTTACTCAGGGTTCATCTTTACCACGCAGCTAAATTGGCACCTCTGTGATCGATGCAGAGGCGTCAAGTTAGCAAGTCTGGTGAAGACATGATAAATCTATGGCAGAGAGCTCTCCCGTTGACATAATTAATCTACCTCAACAATAGACGGAAGCTATGTCGACTGGAGAGCGTATCCTGTCGACATAATGCAGTGTAGATACTGTTTCAAAGTTGATGTCAGTTACGTCAACATAAGTTATGTACCTTACGTAGCATAACTTAGCTGGACTTACAGGGTTAGTGATTGTAGACAAGGCCTCACAACTACCCTGGCAAGTTCATTTTTTCAATACACATAACTGCAAAAATAGCAAATAGCTGCAAAATTACTGATATTGTGATTATATATATGAGATACATGAAATTGTATAGGACAATTCTGAAGATGTAAGTCCATTTCTGTATTTTCTTTCAGCGTAATTAGTACTAAGGAGCAGTTATTTGTACACGCAGCAGGTACTTTTGTAATATTATTATTTATTATTGGTAGCGCAGCAGACCCTAAAGTGGCCATGTTGTGCAAGGCGCTGTACATACACAGTCCCTGCCCCAAAGTGCCTACAGTCTAAATAGACAAGACAGATGAAGAGCGGAAAGGGGTCAAAAAGGCACTGAGAAATGAAGTGACTTGCGCCACATCATACAGCGGCAGAGCTGGGAAAAAGAATCCAGATCTCCTGACTCACAATTCAATGCCTTCTTCACTGAGGCCTATTGCCTTCCCAAAGTGCCACTGCTTCCTCGTTAATCATATGATATATTATGATGGGCAACAGTGCTTTAGTGGAATAAGAAGGGATTGGAGGCCTAGATTCTTTTGCTAATTCTGCTGTTGACACCTGTGTGAGCTGGGGCAGTAACTTACTTAACTTCTCTGTCACCACTCCCCGGTCTGCAAAGCAGGGTTTATAACGCTTGCATTAAGCACCTTAGAGATCCACTGATGAAAAGCACCCTACAAGTACAAAGGGTTATTCCTACAATATGGTCTCATTACTGATTATATCCGTTTGTCATCATTATTATTTTATGGTAATAGGCCAGTCAGGGATCAGGTCCCCATTGTGCTTGCTAACATAAATTGATTTTCAGCTGCTTGCATGATTTATTTTGAAGCTGAAGCTGTGAGCCAGTTGAGATACTCACTGTAGTTTTGATTCAGGTCCCCATCCTGAGCCCGTCTGATCCACAAGGGCTCAGGGGCTCTCTGAAGTCAATAGGTCTCCCCAGAGATCAGTTTGCATGACTGGAGCTTATCTGTTTACTTTGTATATAGATTGTAAACTCTCTGGGGCAGGAACCATCCTTTTGTTCTGTCTTTATACAGCCCCGAGCACACTCTATGATTAGGTGTCTAGGTGCTACTGCACTACCAATAAATAATCAGAGAGACGAAGTGGGTGAGATCTTGTCTTTTATTGGATCAACTTCTGTCAGTGAAAAAGACGAGCTATCAAGTTCCTCTGAGCTATTATTCACATCTGGGAAAGGTACTTAGAATGTCACAGCCAGGGCCGGCTCCAGGCACTGGCATTCCAAGCTGGTGCTTGGGGCGCAATCTGCAAGGGGCGGCAGTCCCTGTTGCTTTCCCCCCTAGCAGTGTGTTGAATTGCCGCTGTGGACAGTGGGGGCAGTCCGTGCGCTGTTAGGGTAGCAGGTGCGTTTCCGCAGTGGTGGCAATTCAGCGGCAGCTTCTATGTTTAGTTGTCCATGGTGGCTTCAGCTAAACATAGAAGCTGCCGCCAAATTGCCACTTCCACGGAAAAGCGCCTGCTGCCCTAAGGGCACACGGACTGCCCCCACCGCCCGCGGCGGCAATTCGGCACGCTGCTTGGGGCGGTGAAAACTGTAGAGCCAACCCTGGTCACAGCTAAATATAAGGTGGAACAGATTGTAAAGCATAAGGAGTTAACACATCTCACAGGAAACCAATCAAAATGAAATAATAATTATGAATAGTAATCATAATAGATACAGAAGCACCTACTGTCCACCTTGGGTGACTTTTAAATAAATCTAAAGAAAAATAGTCAATATTGTATTCAGGGCTGGACTGCCATTAATATTAAATTGTATATATTTACATTAGGGCTGGTCAAAAAAAATTCCAAACTTTTGTGGAGAAGAAAAAGTCAGATGGCATTGGAAATGTTTGTGTTTTTAATCACAAAATTGGAAAGCAAAATTTTAAAAAACAAAATACGGTGTTTTAAATGAAAACTTTAAACATATTAAAGAAAATTTTTGATGAAAATGAAAAACAAGTTGGTTTCACTGCAATTTTTCATGGGGAAAAAAACCAATTTCCTGAGCCGCTGCTTTACGTTCATATGTGTGTACACACAGAGACACACACGTACACACAAACACTGGAAAAATACAATCGTTCTATTCTCTCTGGGTTCTTATACTGCACTTAGCACTGTAGAGAGAAGTGTGTGCAGGGGAGTGCATCTATCTATCTCACGTACCATCCCTTGTTTGCTTTAACATCTCTTTCCTCCTCCTCCTCACTCTTGGCCATTCTACCTTGCCCATCACCCCTATTTAGCAGCACTCCTTGCTCTTGAAAGCCTCACCGCCAAGTCACTGTAAAATCTCGAAATTACACCTTACATGTGTGACGAGTTGAATCACAGAACCCCCCTTGAGAGCTGCCACCCGATGTGCCAAGACTACTTTTACCCCTGCTTTCCTGTCCTGTCAGCTTAGGACTTCAGCACCCTGCCTGGTTTGAGCCAGACTCGCTAGCCTGCTGCAAACCCAGACCCAAGTCTGAATCATGTCCGCTAACAGCTGCAGGTTTACCTGAAAGCAGCTAACAGAAGTGTTCCTGTCTTTAATACTCAAATGCCCAACTCCCAATGGGGTCCAAACCCAAATAAATCCATTTTACCCTTATAAAGCTCATACAAGGTAAACTCTTAAATTGTCCGCCCTCTATAACACTCATAGAAGATGCACAGCTGTTTGCCCACCCAGGTATTAACACATACTCTGAGTTAATTAATAAGTAAAAAATGATTGTATTAAATATAGAAAGTAGGATTTAAGTGGTTCCAAGTAGTAACAGACAGAACAAAGTCACCAAGCAAAATAAAATAAAACATGTAAATCTATGTCTAATCAAACTGAATACAGATAATTTCACCCTTAGAGATGCTTCAGTAAGTTTTTTCCTCAGACTGGACATCTTCCAGACCTGGGCACAATTCTTTCCCCTGATACAGCTCTTGTTCCAGCTCATGATGTCTGTCCTCTTTGCTCTGTTCCACCCATTTATATATCTTTTGTATAAGGCGGGAATCCTTTGTCCCTCTCAGGGTTCCCCCCTCCTTCTCAATGGAAAGACATCAGGTTAAAGATGGATTCCAGTTCATGTCACATGATCACATGCCATTGTAAGACCTCAAGCCTTCTGTCCTCCCAGCCTGACTCACAGGAAAGCCTGCCTGCAAACAGAGCCTCCCACAGTCAATTGTCCTGGTTGATGGGAGTCATCAAGATTCCAAACCGCCATTAATGGCTCACACTTTGCATAATTACAATAGGCCCTCAGAGTTATATTTCATATTTCTAGTTTCAGATACAAGAGTGATACACTCAGTAGATTATAAGCTTTGTAATGATACCTTACAAGAGACCTTTTGCATGAAGCATATTCCAGTTACATTATATTCACTTATTAGCATATATTTATAAAATCATATAGAGTGCGACATCACAACATGTGTTTCAGAGTTGCTGGCTATTCTCCTTACGAGTTCCTGCTCCCTTTCTCTTTTTACATTATGTAGCCAGCACTCTGGAGCTTGCAAAGAGCACTTTAGTCAACAGGCAGTAAAGAACAGACCAGATCCAGAAAGACCCAGTGAAATAATACAAACAATTAGAACATTGCTTAGAATCATATGATATTAGAACCACAAAAGATTACTTGGATTACCCATTCTGACCTCTCCATGCATTTTGCTGGATATCCAATGCATCAGTCGTGCTAATGTCTTCACTATCACTAGACACTGGGGGCGGCGAGGGGGAAGGCGGGAGTCGGAAAAGAAAGCAATGGTTTGAAAGGCTGTGCAAACTCTCCATATTTATCTGGAGCAGGGACATGGCACTGAAGGGAGAAAGTGCTTTGTGTTGTTGACTCTTTAGCAGCTTCAAGGCAATGCTATTGCAACCCAAAGAAGCCAATTAAGTGGCCAAGATGCACTCTGCGTTTATTAGTCCACTGTCGGAAAGTGCTTTATACAGTAACGCCTGCTCAATAGTCCTCTGTTAGAAGAGCATGAAACGCTTTTTTAGCTCTCAAAGACAAAAGCTATCAGCAGAGCAGATTTCACTGCATGCCATTTATTAATGTATTTATCTAGGCCATTTATTTATTGAAGATCTATTTTCCTATAGAACAGACCAATTAAGTGTGACAGTTTAATTGAGATCCAATGGGGGGAAAATGCCATTTCATAGAATAGTTAAGTCTCATTGATTTCGATTCAGCTCCATTTTTTTCCACCAAGTGTCACCGGCAGTTTGACAGGCTCGTTAACAACATATTAAACTGCTCACTTTTTTTAAGGGCAATAAATTGCTATGGAGAAAGATGCTGCTGTCTTAACAGATGGTTTTCAGAGCATAAACATCTCTTGATTGATAACTGGAGAAGGCAGCAGCCTGTAAACTAGTCTTTTAATGCTAAATAAATAGGGGGCCTGGAAAGTTAGCACTGAAATCAATGGTGTTTTGCTTTTCAGAGAATGCTGGGTTGGATTGCTCAAGAGACAGGTAATGGGATATGGAGACTTTCACTTCTAGGTAAAGTGGTCTTAATCCAGTCCCTGATTTGCTGTGTAGATTAGCACTCCTATTCCACGGCTACCGGTTCTGAGCAACATAGGCCCGCCACACGTTTGTCACAGAGAGCCTGCAGCCAGATCGGTGGAAAAGCTACGTGCCGATCCAGGTCTCCCACCATACCTGGACATCTTCAGTCACCCCAGAGCATGACTCACGTCCGGGCGTCCATTGCAGTCTCAACTGCCCAATCGGAATCTCTCAGCAGCTTGATGATCTATGCACCATGCCCTATGGCATGACGAGTAGCCAGCCAAAAACGTTTGGAATGGTTTCCTGGTCACTGATTTGACCATTCGAGGGCAGGGATTTGACCTGCCGTATCACCTGTTGACGCTGCTGAACAAGTTCCAAGCTAGCCCAGGAATAGGCACAGCCAACCTCTGCACATGGGGTCTGCGTGCCGACCCACTGTGTCAATGTGGTCTCCGCCAGTCAATGGCACTTGTTGTCAATGACTGTCAACTAACTGGATTTCATGGGGGCCTTAGGGGCCTTCATTCTGCTGATGAAGCCGCTGTCAGGTGGCTGGCCAGCACTGTATATGCTAGAAGTCCCTGATTGTCCATGATGAACCCTTGTCCTTGTCTGCATGTGAAATGAATGTAAGTGGTGTCAGCTCCCTTGCGAGTGGACGTGTCCGCAGGAGAAAACTTCCACCACAGCTGGTATCTTCACTCAGTCATTGCAGAACGGCTGCTGATCTATGGGCCCTGGAGAGCCAACCGCCTTCTCCTGAAAACCGGCCCTCTAAATCCAGGGCTGAGGCACAGGCGCGACGGTGGTAAGACAAGAGCTTATACAACAGATGGGTTAAGTGAGGCACGTAGGCATAACATGACTTCCCCAAGGTCATACAGAAGGTCAGGCAGAGAGCTAGGAAGAGAGCTCAGGTGTCCTGAATTCTCATCTAGAACTCTGTGCACTGGCCCACCCTGCCTAGAACCCAGAGCAGATCTCAAGCATCTTCACTCAGTGGTCATCTGCTAAGTCCTAACGAACGTGCCTTCTCAGTAAGGTTGGCCATGTCATCAGTGGAGGTAGGTAAAACAAAGAATCTCTGGGTTGGATAGAAAAAAACTTTCAGGTCACCTTTGTAAGCTGCTGTAATAAATATAGTAGAAAGTAATGTAATTTTTTCAAGGCAAAAAGAAAATCAATAGCTCATTATTACCTCCAATAATGTGTCAGGGTTTGATTTATTCCTGAAAGAGAAATCACTGATAATGACTGAAGAAGGTGATGCCCATGTGATGTACAGCAAGCCATAACTGTACATTTAGGACTTAGGAAGAAAAATGGCTGGAAGTAAATTGCAGTGGAAACTCTGCAGTAATTATTGTCTGAATCTCATAATTAAGGTGCTAGTCAGTGAATGGTTTAGGTTATTAGGTACCTGCCAGAGAGGCAGGACTGATCAGCAGTGAGAGACTTTTTTCCCCATTCTCTTTAAATTTGTATTAATAGGGAAAGGAAGAGAGGCTGTGTCAATATCCAGAGAGCAAGGGGAAGGACTTAACTTCATCCATGTCCTCATCTGGAGGGGTTGCCAAGCCTTTTAAGCTCTGTCCAGATGTGTAAGCAGGCTCTGCACCAGGCTGAATGATCCTGCATCAGGCAGGCTTGGGGTGGGAGTGAAGTTGGAGGTAACTTGTCCCTCCGCTCACTGGCACCACCATGGGAGCCTCTAGTCAAGAACTGCAGAAGCCTCCAAGCTGATGCAGGGAGAGAGAGCAGGCCCACAAGTGCATCCCAAAGAAAGAAACAAAGCAAAATCTCAGGGCAGGGGTCAGACTGGGGATAGAAGGTGGTGGTGTTCTACTAAGCACCATCCAGAGGGATTGCCAGAATGAGACGCCACTCACATGCAGAGAATCAAAATACGGTTGCGTTGCCACTTGGCTCCATTGGGCTCCCTGAGCTCGGTGCCCCATTAGCCGTGCTTCTCTAGAGATTTATAGATCATAAAGCCAGAAGAGCCCAGTGTGATCACCCAGTCTGCCCTCCTGCAGAACACAGGCCAGAGAACTTCTATGAATTAATTCCTGTTTGCATCTCGCTTAGGAAAAACATCCAATCTGGACTTAGGTTATTCCAATCAGAAGTGCAGACTTTGTGATTTCCCCTGGGGGTGCTGGACCCCTGCTCTGCCTCAGGCTCTGCCCCCACCCACTCCACGCCTTCCCCCAAGTCCACACCCCCACCTCTTCCCGCTCCACCCCACCTCTTCCTGCCCTATTCCACCCCCTCTTCCTGCCCCCACTCCTCCCCCTTCCCCTGCTGCTCAAAAGCTGATCTCTGTGTGTGCGAGGTGCTGGGAGGGAGGGGGAGCTGATTGGCGGGGCTGCCGGTGGGCAGGAGGCGCTAGGGGAGGATCTGATCTGCAGGGGTGCCAGTGGGTGCTGAGCGCCCACCGTTGTTTTTCTGTGGGTGCTGCAGGGTTGGAGCACCCATGGAGTTGGCATTTATGGTTCCAATGGCTAGTTATTCTCACTGTTAAAACACAAAAGAAGTACCTTATTTCGAGTCTGAATTTCTTTAGCTTCGATTTCCATCCGCTGGATCTTGTCATACACCCACTGGCTCTAACAGGCTCCTTGGGTTGAACTCCTTTTTAACTGGGGGGAAAAACCAAACAAACTGGTGCCATCTGCCAAAGGATAGCATAGAATCCACCTCTAGCACCAACAGGAGTTCTGATCTGTGACGCTCCTGCTCCTTTCTTACCCGAGGAATGAAAGAGTTAACTACGTTGTCAATGAAATGGTCATCGCTGGCCGTCTGAGTTAACCCCTCCCTCAGGGCAGGTCTACACGTAAAACCCTGCGTTGGAGCAGCTGCCTGGCAGTAATGCTTTAATGAAGACGCTCTAGGCCCACGGGACAGAGCTCTCTTGTTGGGGTAGCTAATGTACCTTACGGAGAGGTGGTAGCTATGTCGATGGGAGATGCTCTCCTGCCAACGTGCTGCTGCTTAAACCCAGGATTAGATGGGTGTAACTACTTCGCTCAGTGGTATCACACCCCTGTGTGAGGTAGTTATACCAATATAGATCTGAAGCGGGGAGGGTAGCTCTAGTGGTTTGAGCATTGGCCTGCTAAACCCAAGGTTTTTAGCTCAATCCTTGAGGGGGCCATTTAGGGATCTGGGGCAAAAATCTCTTGGCAATGGTACTTGGTCCTGCTAGGGAGCTGGACTTGATGACCTTTCAAGGTCCCTTCCAGTTCTATGAGATACATATAAATATCTCCATATATTATTATAGTGTAGATGAAGACATGCCTGAGATGAAGGGGGCAGTTCACACCTCTCTTGGCCTCTGCCGACTCATCTCTGCATCAGTTATATTCGGGTCACCTTCCAGAGGTTTCCTTTGCAGCCACAATAGCTAGGGAGTGACTTTTGGTTTTAAATGACGGCCAAGATTCTGGAAAACACGATAGGAGCTGCAGAAAGGAACTAGGTTTCAGAGGGGCAGCCATGTTAGTCTGTATCAGCGAAAAGAACGAGGAGTCCTTGTGGCCACTACGGCATCTAGGCAAATATTGCCCCGTTCTAAGCCCTGCCAGAGGGCAGTGAGGGTACGGTGGGGTGAGCTGTGTTTGCCCAGTCCCTAGTCATCATGAGAAGTGTTTCTTTAGGCTGGTATGTGCTGTGCTGTGCTCCTGACTGATAGCTAGAGCTCTCAGCCTGCGTGGCTGCATCCTCAGTTAAGGGGATGATAGACCTCTGTGTTGCACTTTGACATGTGATCTGAATGATGGGTCTGCAGAGTCCACTCCCAACCCCCTCCACACACACTCCAGTTGACGAGATTCTTACTGAGATAGACATTTTAGAGCAAGATTGTTTGTTTGTTTCCACATCACAGGGCACATTCAGGCTTTCAATCTAACAAAATTCCCTAAATCTGGTATCCTGCCATCTAAGCCCTTAAATAATTAGCTACAGAACCAGCCTTGCTCTCCCACAGGCCTGGCCAGGAAGGCAGGAGTGTTTGTGTTCTAACGGATCCCTAAATACAATGCACACAACTCGCGGCTCTGTCAATAATTGCTTTAGAAGAGCCAGTCATCACTGGTCGCTCAGATCAACCAGTCTCCTCAGCCACCGCACTTGTGGGTGTGAAGCCTGACTCTGGCTGTTCACTTTAATGACCTTATTATTCCAATATCATTAGCTGTGTTCCTCTCTAAGTTCCACTAATGGGCCAGCGTAGAACAAACTGTAGCTCCGTGAGTCACGCTTCCAACTCTTTATTTATTTATTTTGCTCTCCGGAGGCTGCGATTTCTATCTCCAGCGACAAATATAATTTTTTAAAACATTGGCACGGAAAGGACAATTTTCTCGCTCGATGTAGCAATGGGAGGAAAGCGTGGTTCATTTCCCGGAGGCCCACGCATCTGGATCCCGAAATGCGACGTGCCTCTCGGCCTCCACACACTACAGCCATGTTGTCGCCTGGTAATTCCCCAGCTTGCAGTTTCGTTGCAGAGGTTTCTAGTACTCTTTGGTTCCTCCCAGGCACGACTACAGGAATCACGCTTCTCTCTCACGGCTCTGAACCTGCTACCACCACCTCTAGGTCCCTCCACTGGCTCGTCTCTGCAGGTCACCCACCCAGCCCGGTGTAATCTTGTGCCCATCTACAGCTCCTCACCACTGTCCCTTCCTCCTTCCCTGCCCTCCTCCCTAAGCCCAGCCCTCACCTCACCCTTTGGGGTCTGACCCAGCCCAGTGCTGACCCTCTCTGGTTCCTTCCGGCTGCAGTGGGAGTGGGGAGCTCAGGACCTGGGTTACAGGAAAGGGGGGAGCTGGGAGGGACCCCATCTCTCCCTCCTGCGCTAGAGTCAGTGGGGAGAGCTCCCCCCACCCCGGCTCCTCCTTTACTGGGGCAGTGAAACCTGCCCATCCTGTTTAAGTCTCTTTTAACCCTTGCTCGGCAGCTCCTTGCAGGATGAAGCCCAGCGTCAACTTCTCCCACCCTCAACTTGGCTACTTGTTCCAAGGCCCAGGCCTGGTCTCCCTCCCCTACACTGCCTGGGCCTTTCCTCTGAACCCCTGGTGCCCTGGATTTTGTGGCGTGGACCCTTCTGCGGATCAAATATATGGGGCTCTGATGCTCCCCTATGAAAATCAGCCTGGGAGTAACCCAAATCCACAGCAAAGAACCACAGTGTCCCTTGGTTCTTTGCATCCACCTGTAGCAAGAGCCCCTTGCTGGCAGCCAGAACCCGCTCCACACCGGGTGAGAGAAGGTTGCAGGAAAGTGAGTCATCCAATCCATGGGCCAGAATAACTCAGATTCTCAGCCAACACCAGTCTCAAAGGCCAAGCGTCTGTATGTGTGACCTTCTCTCCGCTGTCCCAGACACCTCTCTCAAGGCACTGGGCAGCAGCAGGGCTAGATAATGAGGCTGAACTTCAGCTGGTGGAAAGCAGCGGAGTCTCTTTGGGTTCGCTGGAGCTATTGTGCTTTACATCAGCCCAGGATATGGCTCAAAGTCTCCGGGAATGGTGTGAGTTGGTGGAAGGACCTGGAGGAGAGAGTGGATGGTGGGATCTTGAATCATTATGCTACACAATGAAGGAGCTAATACAAACATACATGACCTGAGTTGCTTGCATATCCCAAACAGTTATGATGCACTGGGCCCCTGAAAGGTAGCAAAGTGCTATTATCCCCGATTTACAGAGAGGAAACTGAGGCACAGAAAGATGAAATGATTAGCCCAAGGTCTGTGGCAGAGTCAGAATTGAACACAGATCTCCTGAGTCCTAGTCCAGTGCTTTATCTGACCCAAGCATAGTGAGGTTTGCCCGTCACTAGCCCTAGACACCTTTCATTACACGCAGACTGTGGAATTAAGGCATTATCATGTTGTTAACTAGCTTGTGACTGTCTCTGTTAAATACCATCGACTTGCGTGGGATAGAGATTGATGCCCCAAAATAAAGACCTCAAGCTACAGGGCATAAACTGATCATCTGTAGCATTAGAAAGCAAATTCTCCTGCAGGTAGCCCTCCGCCCCAGCGCCGTTCAGCCAGTTGCTCAGACTGTGCAGAGGAGCAGGGAGGTGGAACTGCCTTTCTCTGAAGCATCTGGAATAATTCACTGCTGGATGGTACAAATGGTCAGATCTGGCCCAGGGATGCTTAGGGTCCTAAGTATGAACTGTAATCAGCTCCCTACCAATGCAAATGCCTTGGGCACTGGTGCATCTGGATCTGGGCCCCTCCTGTTCTCTGCCTGCGGCACCCCGTAGTGTAGTCTCCTGAGGGCTGTGATACTTTGACTTAATTCTGGTTGTGGGGCTTGGTGTGCAGGTGGTATTGGTGGCCTGTGATAGCCAGGAGGTCAGACTAGATGATCTGGTCCCTGTCCAGTGTGGTTGATTTCAGCTGGATGGAGCAGGGTTTGGCACAGAAGTGCCAGGTCTCAGTGTCTGGAAGGTGGTTCATCTGCATAGAAATAAAGCTTGAACAAACGGGCACAGAAGTTAGGGTGTGAGGCAGGGGGTGGAAATCGGTGCGGAAACAAGCTAGTAACGTGGCATACTTCAGCAGGAGAAGGAAGGAAACAGACAGAGCTGCCTGCGTGGGAGGTCTCAGCACTGACAATATACTAATCAGCGCAGGTTCTGTAACAGCCCTGTTATTTCGCATACATTAGTTAAACTGTTATCATACAGATTTCTTCTAGTCAGTGGTATTCTGACTTACATCAGAGAGGAACCTCTGACCCTCCAGAGCATCTCCACATTTGAGAATGAACGGGATTAGCACAAGGTTGCTGATCATGACACATTTCGGAATCAGTCACATTCCAGTTATAAATATACAACCTCTTAATAATCAGTAACAAAACCTCAGTGGGTGAAAGGGGCACTTGCCGCTTTCAAATGATATGTTGTAAACACACACACAGTTCTTTACTCAGGTTCTTAATAACACTGTAGATTATAAAGTGTAAAAGCATTTTAAAATATCCAATTTCCCTGTCAGCACTGAAGATGGTCACTTCTTTTGCTTTTCTCTGCAACTGGTGAAGCCCATTTCACTTTTGTTTATGACCCATCAGCTCCCTAATTCTACAGCGTGTGGCTCTGAAATGTCCAGTTGTAAAAAAAATGTCCAGTTGTAAAAAAAAAAAATCTGGTAATCTTAAAAAAAAAAGGTAGAAACATTTACGTTAGTCTTTGGCTTTATAAAGGATTGTTCTTACAGAAAGTAAAACATTGGGGCCAAATTTAAGTTGGAGAAAGAAAGAAAGGAAAAGATTTGCTAATATTTGTACTATAATAAATACTTCAAAAGCTATTTTTTTAAACCAAACATTGGAAGTATCAGCCCAAAATGAGAATGTGCAAGAGGGAGAACAGAGAGTTACAACAGAAAAAAACCTGTTTGGCCTTTGCTGGATTGATGGCTATTGCCAAGCCTTTCTCCAAGGACAATGCTATGGTTCCTGCCTCAGACAAGTTTGTAAATAAAGGACAGTCATTGTGAAGGTTCTCAGAGTACCCAGGACTAGGGAGATCACTTGTCCGATTTTATACCGGACAGTCGTCTTTGTGACTGGGTTGTTCCCCATTTGTAGGGGACCCTACCAAATTCACGGTCCATTTTAGTAAATTTCACAGTCATAGCATTTTTAAAATCTTGAATTTCACAGTTTCAGATATTTAAATCTCACATTTCACGGTGCTGCCACAAAGCAGGAATATATATTTAAAAATATAAACATGTAAAGCCCTTAAGGCAGCATTTCTCAAACTGGGGATCCCAACCCAAAAGGAAGTTGCAAGGCTATTGTGTGTGTGTGTGTTGTGGGGGTCATGGTATTGTTACCTTTACTTCTGTGCTGCCTTCAGAGCTGGCTGGCCACACAGTGGCAGCTTTTGGTGGGGATCCCAGCTCTGAAGGTCGTGCTGCTGCCAGCAGCAGTGCAGAAATAAGGGTGGAAATAGCACTACTCCCTACAATAGCCAGATTTCCCAGGGGAGACCAGATTTCATGGTCCGTGACGTTTTTTTCATGGCCATGAATTTGGTAGGGCCCTAGCTATTTGGTACTGGTGCAAAACCAAATGTATTTTGTCAGGAATTGCACAGGGGATGCTATTTTTAAGAGCATGCCTCTCCACTCCTGCCGGTGTCACACCTGTGGGGGCAGAGTCACATTGGTGGGGGCGGGCTCACACCATTCCCAGAAGTGCCAGAATGTCCAGTATTCTGAATGCATGAGTGGCTACCTTACCCACCATTGGGCGTCACTCTGCACCCCCTGCCTCCAGCATGCCAGAGTCCTTCTTGTGGGTGTTAGCTCACAGCCAATCAAGCACTCTCCTCCAGATTGTCAGCCCAACTTTGCCTTGCAAGTTAAAAGAGGCACGCCCCAATCCCTGAGTCCAGTTGAATTGTTCCCATGGGATATCCATCCCCCGACGCTGGCTAAGCACACAAATTCCAGATCCTTTGCACCCAAAGGTGCAGTGTACCCGTTTAACCTTGATCCACTGCTCCTGTATAACACACAGCACTTGTAATAAAATAAAAGTGGGTTTATTTAAGTGAGAAGAAAGATTTAACTAGAAAAGAGAGCAAGTGATGGAACAGGTGGTTACAACAGAAACCAAAATCATAAAATGAGTGCTGTACTTCTCATTAGTTCTCTTTCCTATGTAATAAAGTAGTTTTCCTCCGCCCCCTCCCCCCCCCAGTTCAGTCTTTTGCAGAGCTGGCTGCTTTCACGAGAACCAGCATGCAAATGTACATGAAAGCACCTTACTTCCCCAGGAGTTTCTTAATGGATACAGAGTGTGGTGCTTCTTTCTCCTCTGTGTTATACTGCAAATGGCCTTTTGTTTCTATTCACAGCCAGGTTAGAAGCGCTGGCTGGTGTAATGTTCCTTTTTCACCGTCAAGTGGTGTTGATTGTTTGCTGGGGCCTCTGATCATTTTCCATTGATAGATCTGGGAGATCTAATGGAACCTTTCATTACTTCAAGAGCTGATTAGGGAGTAACAGTTCCCTCCCCCATGAATGGGGTATCACTCACACACATTACCTCCAGGTGATTAATTTCTTCTCCAAGTCCATAGAGCATACTTTAAATATACATACCTTATTCCTTAAATGCTACCCATACACACATCTTGCGGTGATTAGGCGTCTTGACAAGTTATGAGCTTTGTGCAGCTACCTCACATAATATCCTTTGTGAATAAATACCCTGCAAGATGTGTTTGGTGTAGTGAGTTTGTCAAGTCTGAGGTGAGAGCAGGTTACAAAGACCAGGGGATCCTTTGTCACGGGGTCTTCATGTCACAGTCATTGTGATTGCAAATGGGGCTAGATTGACAGCTCTGGGGAATGAAATCCTTTGTGTGTCTATGGTGCACCAGGGTGAATGAATTCCACCTCTACAGAACAACCATGGCTGCATTATGTGCCAGAAGAACCTGCTCTCTGCAAGGCCAGTGTGGAGACAGTTCAAACTCTATAGCTCGCTTGGTCCTTCATCCTGAAGGGAGCCACCATGCTCAAATCACAGCAAACTGTTAGGATAGCGTACACTACCCCCCTGGGCTGGCTCTGAGCCAGGATGTGTTTGCATAAATACTCTATGCCTAGCACCTCTTAGGAATATGTATTTCTGCAGTATCAGCCCTGTTCTTGCCAGATTCTGTGAGCAGGTCCTGCCTCATACCAGGCCTCTCATACAAGGGCTTATGTCTCAGGCTCTCTTCCTATTACAGACCTAACATAGGTTGACTTAAGTTTTCAGTGTAGATGTACCCTAAGTGGTACCCTAATGCTGAAGTAACATTTCCCTTTGGCTGCTGGAAATATTGTATTTTGGAGAGCTCCAAACTTTTCCCTGCAACACAGGGCCACTGTATGCAAAAGGCCAACCCTCTCCATGACCTTCCATTAACAGTCCCCACAGCCATCCAGACACAGCACGCTGTGGCCTTCTGATTTATTTCTTTTCAGCCATGAGCTGGACCGTGAAATCACTCTGAGGTTTCACTGCTCAGCTGAAACGTTAGGAGAACCGACAGAATCACTTTTTAAAACAGAGGGGGGAAATCCCAGGGCAGAAATAATGGGAGAGGAGAGACTCTTTCAAAGCTACTAAATCTAGATTTCACTTCCCCTGCCTCTCTGAATCCTAGCCGTCTTTAACTGGGGAATGGATTGAAAGTGATTAATTCATACGGTGGTAAACGTTGCCTGCAGGCAAGAGTGCGCTTTTTTAGCTCTTAGCGCTGAAAGTGAAGTGACTGTAACAGGTTGCAGGCAACACGGGAACAATGGATTTTTGCTTCACCTGGTAGAATTTTTAACTCTCTCAAGAACACTCACATGTGTCCTTCAAGCCAGTGGGGCGGGGAGGGGCGGGGAGGGGGGAGAGAAAGCCTCTGGAAGTCTCAGGGCTTTCGGTCAGGAGATCCAGAGCCTTTCATCGCTGGGTCTAGTAGTTGATGGACTAATGTTGGTAGGATGTGTGAAAGGATTTGATTGTCTGAGGTAAGTTAATGGAGGAGAGTTGTCTTCAGCAGCAGACATCAGAGTACATCCACACAGCAGAGGGTCACAGGGCCTGGGTCAACGGATTCGGGCTTGTGCTATGGGCACAGGCACTGATTTTCTCATTTCCCTGAGGCTGCTCGACCCCACTCTGCCCCAGGGCCCACCCCCACTCCACCCCCTTCCCCCAAGGCTCCTCCCTGCCCCCTTGCTCTTGCAGTGCCCCACCCACCCGGCCTCTTTGCCCCCTGCCCTGCCCCCACTCCTCCCCCTCTTTCCCAGCTGACGAGCAGCAGGGGGGAGACACTGGGGGGAAGGAGAGGAGCTGATCGATGAGGCCTGACGATGGGTGCTGAGCATCCACTTTTTTTTCCCCCATGGGGATCCAGCTCTGGAGCACCCAAGGAGTTGGTGCCTATGGCTATGGGGCTAAAAATAACAGTGTAGATGTTCCCTCTTAGGCTGGAGCCTGTGCTTTGAAACCTGACGGGGGGCAGGAGGGAGAGGGTCTCAGACCCAGGGCTCCAGCCTAAGCAGAACAGGTGACCCTGGCTGCCATGGGGGGGAAGGGGAAGTTTGCAGTGTACATGCGGCCTCAGCCTCCTCCCCTCTTCCATCTAGTCCGCTAAAGCAGGCTCTGAATCTAGATGTGAATCTGAGTTTCACTGGTCAAACCGGGAAACAGCGTGTTTGGGTGTCTGCACATAGACCTTCTCCCGAGACAAAGTGGTGCGGTTTCATGTTGTCCCGAGCAAAGCTGAGTGAACCTAATCTGGCAGCTCGCTTCTGATTTGCCCTTTGCAGTGTGGGCTTAGCCCCTCCCGCACCTCAAAGCAAAATGGAGTGGGGCGCACTTCTCTGATACTGCTCTGATGGGAACCTAAAGCGGCCTGAAGGGGGTGGAAAAGGCCCCTTGAGAACACTGGGCTCCTCTCTAGCTGGTGTCAAGCTGACGCAGGGGCATGATGCCAGCCCTGCTCCTAGCCCTCAGCATAGAGGGTGTTGGGTGTGTGCGAGGGGGCAGGGAGGAGCTGTTGCTAGAGTGCACTGAGCTGCAGCCATTGATTAGAGCAGCCCTGAGTCTGCTCTAATTTACTGTGGGGGCAGAGTGACCTCCTGTGCTGCATCAGAGTGTGAAGAGCACAAAGGTTTAAAGCCACTCCTGTTCCCCCTCCCCATTCCTGCCCAAAGTGCCAGGATGAGGCGGAGGGACAGAACTGAGAATCGGGGACAGGGTGTGCAAACCACATGGAGCGATGTTGCCTCCGGGGTCCTGTTCCCCCCCTGCCGCCCCATGCAGTCTGACATAAGCCAGCCTTGCCCAGCAACCTTTATATAGAAGTGGCTGCACTGTGGGGCTGAAAGCATCGTTCCGGCTGAGGGGACATACACCTGTCTGCTCACATTATCACCAGAAAGCCAGACTGTCGCTCAGGATTAATGACATTAATTGTGCCTGGATGGAAGCGGGCACACTTCACTTAATGTATTCCCCTCCTCTTGTAGGCGCTTGCTCGTTAGTCTGTTACCCCCCACTGGAAAGAGCCCAGGCTCATTTAGGGCCGAGTTGACCCCTTCTTTGTGGATAATGCGACGCGCTTGTTTCCTCTTTCATTACCACGGCATCATAAAATAACATAATGCACCAGGCCTTTGCACCAGCACACAGGGCTGGATGCTGTGTGACGCCGACAAGTTCATGACCAGCCTCGGTAGCAGCATGAGGCCTGCGCATAGTACGTTAGCTGTGTCAAGGAAAAAATATTCACGAACATTGCAAACAGCCTCCACGTTGTGCCCAGCCTCATGCCAGGGCTCCAGTTTAGTCTGGGAGCTGGGGTTGAGCAGTCAGGATAGCCTGGGGGTTGAGAAGGGGATGCTGGGTCTATTCCCTGTACGGGAAAGAGTGGGTTTGCAGTGCAGGCATTGGACTATGACTCAGGAGTCTGAGGTGAAGTTCCTGGTTATGCTGCAGTCTACGTGTGTGAACTCACTAAAAAGTCTACTCCAGTTCAACCACAAGATATGGGCTGCTTGCAGGAATTACCGAGTGGCCTGTGTTATACAGGAAATTAGACAAGAGGATCACAATGATCCCTCCAGGCCATACAATCTATGACCTAGAACAAGTCATGGCATTGCTCCGTGCCTCAGTTTCCCACCTGTCTGGAACGAGAGTGTTCTGAGGATAAACTCAGACATTCTAGGCGGGCCTTAGGAAGTTACATCAGCATCTTGGTCCTGCACAGGTTATCAGAGCCCACAAGTAGTTTGCACCTCTCTGCTGATGAGTGGTTGGGGTGTGAAACAAGTTCATGGTCTTGGCCCATGTCCACTGGCTTCGCTAAACCAACTGTGTCAGCTGGCAGCTGGGGCAGAAAGACCAAGGAGTGAGAGAACCATGAGCCTGAGATCTCTCTCTGTCCTTAGAGAGACAGCAGGGTTGGGGCACATTTCTTCAGCAGTGAAAGAGGCAGCTTCACTGCCACTACTCACATTAAGAACATAGAAACGGCCAGACTGGGTCAGACCAAAGGTCCAACTAGCCCAGTATCCTGTCTTCTGGCAGTGGCCAGGTGCCCCAAAGGGAATGAACAGAACAGGGAATCAGCAAGTGATCCATCCCCTGTCACCCTTCCCAGCTTCTGGCAAACAGACACCATCCCTGCCCATCCTGGCTAATAGCCATTGATGGACCTATCCTCCATGAACTTATCTAGTTCTTTTTTGAACCCTGTTATGGTCTTGGCCTTCACAACATCCTCTGGCAAGGAGTTCCACAGGTGGACTGTGCGTTGTGTGAAGAAATCCTTCCTTTGGTTTATTTTAAAACCTACTGCCTGTTAATTTCATTTGGTGACTCCTAGTTTTTGTATTATGAGAAGGAGTAAATATCACATCCTTATTTACTTTTTCCACACGAGTCATGATTTTAAAGACCTTTATCATATCCCCCTTTAGCCGTCTCTTTTCCAAGCTGAAAAGTCCCAGTCTTATTAATCTCTCCTCATACAGAAGCCATTCCATAACTCTAATCATTTTTGATGTCCTTTTCCAATTCCAATATATTGCAGCTTCCCTGAGGACTCCATCTACAGGACTAGCAGTCAAGCACTCGTCACAAGCTCTACACATACTTCTAAACGCAGAGAAAGCATTTCTCAAAGATGTTCTCGTGGAACTTCTGAAAGCGTTGGCGTTCGGCAGCTCCCAGCAGCGCGGAGTGAAAGGAACAGGTGAGCTCTGCCTGCCCACGCTGCTCTGATTCTTCACTGCAGCAGAAGCAATGTGCCAGGAAGATCCTGCCCCCGAAGGGAGACAGAAATTGACTCCCGGGCAGAGGAAGCGAGAGACTTGGAAGACATGGAGGCGGGGTCGGGAGAACGGAGGACGGGCTTGGAGGAGCCCTGGTGAAACTTGTTCAGTGCTTGGGAGCCAGATCCTGGAGGCTGTCTGGGGCAGTTATCCTCTGCCTTACTCCAGTGTTAATCAGGCAGCATGAGTGTAGAATCAGGCCCTTTGTGGGGATTTCTCACTGACTTCACTAGGAATCCCATGGATGGGCGGCTGTGGGATCAACCCTGGACGTTTGAGATCTACCACCGTATTGGAGTTAAGAATTCCTTGCCCAGGTCATTTTAAAAAAATACAGATTCATCCCAGAGGCATTTTAGAGCCCCAAATCCCCATCTTTACCCCCTCCCCCCCATCCCCTCTTGGAACAGATGTCTCTGTATCCTCATTAAAGTGCTGCAGGAGCCTAATCACTGAATTCTGCGCTGCTGTGACCCAGCCTTGTCCCTTGTTTCCCTGGACTGCTTTTTAATTCCAGCTTGGGCCTACACTCAGCAGTACCCAATACCGAGGCTGAACATGTGTGAAACCGACTCCACTGGCAATAGCAGCTGCTGGAGAGTTTGCAGAAGAGAGAACAACTCCGCGCCCCATGTCTAAATCCAGAGCAACCCTCTCAGCTGCAGCCTACCTGAGATCAGAACATGGTCCAGACAGCCTAGTCTGGCAAAGATTTCCAGCTCAGTTTTGCAGACTCAGTAGATTTGGATAATCAGGGGGCACCTGGAATTTTGCTTCTTCAGATTGAGCCTTGGCCCGGCTGACAGATTCACCCCTCACTCGTATTTATTAACGTAATTAATAATGGAAAGGCAAATGTCAAAGCTGATGCTGTCCGAGTAGCTCTCTACGGGCACCCTTGGACTTCAGTTGTGTCTGTTCTTTCCTATGCGCCTACTTCCCATTAGGAGATCGCTGAATAGACTGTTATGGCTCTGTTACCACTTAACATTCAGTCTGGCTTGAAGTGCAGCCATCTAACACCTCTTGAGAGAATCCCTCCACGCTCTTTAGCACTGCATAATCTTCCTTCCCAAAGCTCCGGTGCTTGCAGTTATTCAGTCTCCAATAAGACTCTTAAACCAAACAGCTGGAAGATGATTCCCTAGTGCATGGCTAACAAGGAGCTAGTCTCAGGATGGCTTTAAGTCAATGTGCTTTAAATGATACAGAGTTGAGTGACAAGCCTGGATGAGTGTTAAGTAGAATCCCCCTAAAAAGGAAATTTACTTTCCCTCATCTTGTTACATGGAAAGCTTCTCTTTGACAGCAGAACTACTGACATCAGCCAGCAGAGGGAAGGAATGGGGCTGCATGAAAAGCTGGGCTGTACAAGCATTTGCGTATGCATATGGATCTGGCCATATTGAAGGCACCAGCATGATTAGCGTTTCTAGTTTGGATGGCTACACGTATAACTATGCAGCCATGTACCATCCCTGCCGCTGTTTGCAGTGCCGAGAGACTGTAAAGTGGGCAGCAGCTTGGCTTATCTTTCATCATTTATTGGCAGTGATGCCTCGGAATGGCTCTCTGGAGGACATCCAAGCAAACAGACTCACTCTTGCCTGCCAAGACAGGGATGGTTAGGAACAGACATCGCTAATTAAATGTTAGTTTACAAGCTGGCATTGAAAAGTGGTTGTCTGGCAGTGAGAACAAAGACCTGGGAGTCAGGACACCTGGATTCTCCTCTCAGGCCTACCACTGACTCACTGTGTGAGCTGGGGTGAAAGCGATTTCACCTCCCTGTGGTTACTCATCTGAAAACACTCAGTACAGTGGGTGGATGAGGGTCCGTGGCCTGCAATGTGCAGGAGGTCAGACTAGATGATTGTGATGGTCCCTTCTGACCTTAAAGTCTCTGAGTCCAATAATATTTATTGGTATTCCAGGAGTGATTTGATATTTAATAAAAAGCACTTCGCTGAAGGACACAAGAGAGGTGCAGGGCAGCTGTATTGTGGTAAGAGATGTCAGGCTCAATCCTGCCTAGTGCTGAGCAACTCCTGCTGAGTGCTGCACCCCATCAGCTCTCATTTAGGCTGTTCAAGAGAGGGTCTAGTGGATAGGGGACTAGATTGGGAGCCAGGTGCCCTGCATTCCGATCCTGGCACTGCTGCTAGCCGGTTGTGTGAGCTCAGAGAAGTTTCCCCGCCCACGCTTTGCCTGCATACGCTGCCAGGTCTTTGAGACAATTGCCTGTTGTGTGCCTGGACAGGAGCTAGCAGAGTGGGGCCCCAATTTCATTATGTTACCATCCTACAAATAATTAAGCAGCAGCATCTCCACCAACTGGGGCCTGGCAGGATTGAGCCCCTTCTTACTGACCAGGACAGGTGTGCTTCGGGCTTCACCCTGAGAGATGCTGAGCACTTGTAGTTTTCTCCATCCTTTACTTACACACACACACACACGCACGCACACATACGTGCATAGGAGGCGTCAGAACAGTAGCAGTTTGCACCCACTTCGCAGTCACTTAGCATAGGTGCAAATAACCACACAAGGAGCCAGGCGGTAGGGAAGCAAGTGTTCTCAGGATCAGGCCCTTATTATTATGTGTTGTTTCTCTTAGACTCAATCAAGATCAGGATCCCAGGGCCCTCCATTGCGCACAGTGCTCCCCCCTAGAAGAGGATGAGAGAACAAACCCGTGACAGATATTAGTCATGGGCACTGCTGGATGGCTCTCAGATACTGTGGTGATGAACACACTATAAGAACCTGTAGACAATAGAATTTAACAATGCTTGGTGCTCTGAACGCATAGGTCAATATGTTCCTGCTCCACGTTGTTTAGTGCATGCCGTTAAAGACTCACTCCTTCACAGGAACCTAGGAAGGGACAGTCTCAATGGATCTATCCATCCGGGCATCCTACATCTGTGTTTTGGGACTGAATGTGCCCAGAAATGGTCCAGGTTGCCAAGAAGCGACCACTTGCCTAAAGCCAGGGGTTGCTCAAATCTGGGCTGCTGGTTTGGAACCATCACTAGTTATTCACCACATTTGCTAGGTGGGTAAACTGAGGCCCAAAGGAACATTGTGTCTTGTCATGCAGGGAGTCAGGAACAGAGCCAGGAAGGGAAGCTAGTAGTCTGGATCCATGCCTGCCGGAACCACTCCATCCATTAGCTGCATGAGAAGAGCAATACCTGCACCTCCACTTGAACTGAGCTGATGGGTCTAATGAGCAGGATGAGATACCCCCTTGGCACAGCTGGCGACCCGGTGCCTGCTAAGTGAAGCACTGGGCAAGGGAAACAGAAAAAACATAAAGGAAAAATACAGTGAATTTCTCCAGGGTTGGCGTGACATAATATATTAGAGTCAGAGCCAAGTAACTAACTGGATCTGAGTGCTCTGCTGACATACATAGAAACCTTAAACCAGACCCCCAATCTGATGGAAGAGAAGGGGGAACTGAGTATGAAGACTCTTCCTTGGGCCCCATCCAGTCCTCAGGGTCCTGCTGCATTAGGCAATATAAGTGGAGAGGAGGAAAGAGACCTGGGTGTCCTTGGAGCCAGCTCAATGGAGCCCTCTGCTCAATTTGCCAATGTGGTCAAAAAAGCAAACAAAGTGTTAGCCTGCATAAAGAGTGGGATGGTGTAAGGCCTTTCTGTGAATCAGTGGTGCAGCCCCATCTGGATATTGTGTGCAGTGTCGGCCGCCCCGTCTCCAAACAGAAGCTACAGAAATCGAAGGAGCTCAGAGAAAGTTGATGAGAATGATGAAGGGCCTGGAAAACCTCCCCTATGAAAACAGAACAGAAAACCTGGGAATGTTTCCCTTAGAAAGGAGATGAGTACAAGGGGACAGGATCAAATAAATATTGACCTGTCTAGAGCAGGTAGCTGGGAGCTTCTGCTCTCCCTGTCTTGCGACACAACAACAGGGTATCGGTCCAGGCTCAGGGCTCTTTGGCACTACAGTAATAGAAATAACAACACTGATCATAATGCGGGGACAATCAATGACCCTGAAAGGTGACACATTCAAAATTGATGAAAGGAAATATGTTTTCACAGCACGTTTAGTTAGTCTGTGGAACTCTTTGCCACACAATGTTAGTGAGGCCAAGCTTCAAAGAGGGATTGGGCATTTACATGGAAATCAACTATATCCAGAGTTCCAATAATGAATGTTAACAAAAATGTTGCAAGAGATATAAAACCTCTTGCTCTCGGGTGTAAACCTATCTCTTACTATTAGGAGTTAAGATGAGATTTTTATCCCACAACTGCCTAACATGAACTTCCTCGCATCCAGGGCTGGCCGCTGTCTGAGACAGGATCTTGGCCTCCATGGACCTGAGGCCCGACAGTCTGGTATCTGCTGTGTTCCTCAATATGTCACATACATCGCTCATCCCGTTCATGCTCCCTCATTTAACCGAGGCAGTTACTGTTCTCCAGAGCTCAAACAGTGGGTATGTGAGAGAGGCAGATGGACATTTGGGGAATCCCCTTTCTGAATTATTTACCACCGGAGGCCCGTAGCTGTCTCCATGCCAAAGGGAGTTTATAAGCTAACTTGGAATGGATCCATGATCACAGAGGCACTCCCAGTGGAAACTCGCTTACTCAACATGTGTTAGAGTGGCAACATGCAGTGCTGGGAATATGTAGGCTGGAGGGGACTGGGAAACAGCATAAAAATTACTTGGGGTGCAGGTTTATCTGCTTGCTGCTCCAGCAATTTCCTTCCAGTGTTATGGCCAAAAGCATTTCCAAATATGGCATCATAAGAACCTAAGAACATCCATACTGGGTCAGACCAAAGGTCCATCTAACCTAGTATCCTGTCTGCCGACAGTGGTCAATGCCAGGTGGCCCAGAAGGAATGAACAGAACAGAGAATTATCAAGTGATCCATCCCTTGTCGCCCATTCCCAGCTTCTGGCAAACAGAGGCTAGGAACACCATCCCTACCCATCTTGGCTAATAGCCATTGATAGACCTATCCTCCATGAATTTATCTAGGTTTTTTTTGAACCCTGTTATAGTCGTGGCCTTAATAACATCTTCTGGCAAACAGTTCCACAGGTTGACTGTGCACTGTGTGAAGAATACTTCCTTTTGTTTGTTTTAAACCTGCTGTCTATTAATTTCATTGGGTGACCCCTAGTTCATGTTATCACAAGGATTAAATAACACTTCCTTATTTACTTTCTCCACACCACACATGATTTTATAGACCTCTATCATACCCCCCTTAGCTGAACTTGCCTGTACTTTCTGCTATGTCAGTTAAAGGGTTCTAAGAGTTTTACATTTTCCTCCTGTGTTTGTTTTCCACTCAGTACCCGTCTCCCTCTGCAGTGATTTATCTCAGAGTAGGAGTATGTCTGGGATGAACGCTTCTCAGTAGGATGCAAAGTATTTGCTCAGAGAATACAGCTAACTGCTTTGCTTTCACCACTCACTGCAGACATGTTTGAGAGGAAAGGTCCTAGCTTTTCTACTTGCCGCTTTCGAATACCTTCAGGAGCTGGTGTCAAAGCTGGGCCTGGAAATCAATGGACATTCCATTCCTGCTCATTTTTATTCATTTTCAATTATTCCTAATGTTGTTTCTCATAAGCCCAACTTGTAGCCAAAAGTTGTGCCGATCTCATGGCTGTTCGCTGGCCTGTGTAAATGACTGGATGGGTGTGACGGGGCGCACACCGCACGCCAGCACTGAAGGGGTTAAGATGGCAGGAGAGGCCAATTAGCCATTGGCTGTGCCTACTGGCGAGCTAAGGGGCAGCTGGGAAGGAAGCTTGCCTGGGCAGGAACAGGCAGGGCGGCTTCTATAAAGCCTAGAAGCTGAGACTAGAGGAGAGTGGCAGTGAGGTTAGCCTGCAGCCACACTCCCTGATTCAAGGGGAGAGCAAGAGCCTGAAAAAGGCAGGGTAGGAAGCAGTCCAGGGACGGAGCAGTGACGTCTGAGAGACTGTAGACCTCAGCTGCTGGTTCCAGGGTCCCTGGCCTGGAACCAGAATAGAGGGAGGGCCCGGGTCCCCCTACCAGTCACTGCAGGAGTGGTGTGGTCAGGGCAGTGGGTATGGAGACAGCTGATACTTTGGGGAAGGAGAACCAGTGATACCCTGGAAGAGAAGGACGATGGGACTTGGCCAGAGGGCTAAGCCATGAGGGAAACAAATGACAAGCGAGAGAGGGGCTGCAGAGCAAGTGACTGAGGCAATGGGAGGAGCTACTGTGGGGCGAGGCGTGGACCGTGGCGAGCTAATTCCCCAGATGAGCCATGGGGGGGCACTGCCGAGTGGCGAGGGTGAGGTAATTCACCAGATGAGCCACAAGGGGCACTGCTGAGCAGTGAGTAGGGACCCCATTGCAATGGGGCTAGGTCAGCTGTAGATGGCAAAGTCTCCACATTACCAAAACCATCCACAAAAAGTGGCCCCCTTGTGGGCAGGCCCAAAAGTCCAGGATGGGGCAGGTCATGCAGAGTGAACTTCCCCCCTTGATCTGAGGAGCTCATCCCAAGCCATGGCTGGAGCACATAGGTTGGGCAGCGTGAGATGAAGCTTGCACTCCCCGTGCTGTGGGGGAACCAAGGACTTCAGTCTTCAGGGCTTTGAGATCCATAGATGAATGCTGTCACATAAGTGCAAAGCACTTTGAGTAGGATTTTCAAAGGGATTGAACTCCCACTGATTTCAGTGGCAAATAGCCACCTAAGTCCTTCGGACCCCTTTAAAAATCTCAACCTGGAAGCACTAACTTTCTCTCAAGAAACTGATAAAAGGTCACTGGCTATAAACTCGTTCCCCTTAATAACGTTCTTGTTCCTCATAAAGGACCTGAAGTTCAAGTCTGCAGTTACGTGTGATATGGCAGTGCCATTAGGGCAATCGGAGCAGAATGCTGAGCAGCAGGCAATTTAGGATGATAGTGTTCTAAAACAGGCCAGCAAACCATGATCAATTCAAAAGCTTTCTGGCAGCTCTCTCTTCATTTCCAAGATTTCTATCTTAACAGTCCTGTGAAAGAACAGATTAGAGTGGATAAATTGAATGGGAACTTCTCCTAATGGTTCATCAGGGCTAAAAAATGCTCCCTGGTGTTATCCGGCGCGCTAACACCCACACAGATGCTTTCGCTTTCTTTCCAGCTGCAGACATAGCACTTCAGACTGTGATCATGTTAAGAGATCACAAGAGAAGCAGGATTGGAAACTTCAAAATGGAAGTGGTTTCATTGATTCAGAAGCAGGTGGCTCTTCCTTGTGGGTTGGTGCAGACCCCCTGGGGGGGTTATTGCTCTGCCAAAGGTGCTGGAAAGAAGACTGATTTTTATAAAGGGACTGCTCAATGCCACAAAAATAAGTCTACTCATTCGATTGCAGGCTGGGAACTTGCTGCTTAATTTAACTGGCTCACAACAGAGTGGGGGAGGTGATGTGTGGTCTCCCATTAACTGAACAGAAAGTAAGGGAGAGGAGGAACTGATATCACCACTTTATTACACCAATCACTTGTGTTTGTTAAAGAGCTCATCTCACTTTTTGTAAGAGCAGATTTAGAACATAGCTTGACATTTTTGAGCAAGTGCTGGGCTGTGGAGGGGTGTTCATAAAAACGTTATTCCTTTGGTGATCCTAGAAGCGGGACATGAACAAATTACACATAATGTTTTTTTTTAATTGTATATCCAGCACAGATGCCCCAGTAATTATAAATACACGGGCTCGCCAATAAGGAATAGGGGTGTAGAATGTTATAGTTATGGACCTGTTTAAGTCCAGTGTTGGCTGGCAACCTTTTATTAGGAACCATTCCTTTTTGGGGAATGTAAAGTTTTGTTACACTAGGCTTGGGGTACCACCAGATAAACAAGGTGAGGTCTGGTAAATGTTGTTTTGTTGGGGACTGGGTAAAACTTAGCTGAAGCTAGTGGTCATAACAGCTGCCCTTCGGTCAGGAAAAGTGTTAGAAGCAGTTAAGCTCCTTTTGGCATAAGGTACCTGAAACAATAGGTGCCACCCAGGGCAGCCCAGAGGATTCAGGGGGCCTGGGTTCTTTGGCGGTGGGGGGCCCCTTCGCCGAATTGCTGCCAAAGACCCGGCACTTTGGTGGCAGTTCCAGGGGCTGAAGGACCCCCCGCTGCAGGTCTTCGGGGCACTTTGGCGGCTGGTCCCGGAACAGAAGGACCCCCCACTGCCTAATTATTCCCAAAGACCCAGAGCAGAAGATGCTCCAGGGGTCCTGGCCCTACAAGAGTTTTCCAGGGCCCCCAGAGCAAGTGAAGGACCCCACTCCAGGGGCCTCAAAAAACACTTGTGGGGATCCCTGTGGGGCCCGGGGCCTGGGGCAAATTGCCCCACCTGCCCACCTCCCCCAGGTGGCCTAGGTGCCACCACCCAAAACACAGACCACACGCAAAGCCAGTTAGAAACTGAACGACATGGGTGGAGGGGTTTTGCTCCAGGTTGATTGCAAATGTAGAGGATGGGGGGGAGCGGGGAGGTTGTTTTGTTGGTTGGGTTTTTTTTGTTGGGGCTGTGAGTGTGAGAAACACCACAGAAGCACACAAAGAAGGCAGCAGAAAATGAAGGGCAGCCAGAGAAGCCCCTGACCCAGAGAGAAAGCTAAGAGAGAGAGAGCTTTTGGGGCAAAGTGCTGACTGGAAAATGAGGCTTGGAATGTTGAACAAGGAGACACTCTCTCCTGTTGTTTGAGTTCTCCTATGTTCAGGGAAAGGATTTTCTGCACATTGTTTGTAAATAAACAGGATTGCATCCACAGGTGCGACTTTCTTCTTTCCAAGTGAGTGCTCCACTCCTACTTGTTTGAAGAACGGCTAGCCAAAACCTCCAAAGGCAATAACAAATTTTTTTTTAAGTATTTCAGAAGCAGGAAGCCTGCTAAACAACCAGTGAGGTCCCTTGATGATCGAGATACAAAAGGAGCTCTTAAAGATGATATAGTCATTGTGGAGAAACTAAATGGATTCTTTGCTTCAGTCTTCACGGCTGAGGATGTTAGGGAGAGTCTCAAACCTGAGCTGGCTTTTGTAGGCGACAAATCTGAGGAACTGTCACAGATTAAAGTGTCATTAGAGGAGGTTTTGGAATTAATTGATAAACGCAACAATCCCCTGGACCAGATGGATTCACTCAAGAGCTCTTGAAAGAACTCAAATGCTGAAGTCGTGAACTATTAACTAAGATTTGTAACCTGTCTTAAATCGGCTTCGGTAACCCTCAAGACTGAAGTTAGCTAATGTAACCATCATATTTAAAAAGGGTCTAGAGGTTATCCCGGCAAATTAACACAGTAATCCTAAAATCGGTACTGGGCAAATTATTGAAACAAATAGTTAAGAATAATTGTCAGACACATAGAAAAACATAAACTGTTGAGCAATAGTCGAAATGGCTTCTGTAAAGGGAATCGTGTCTTAACTAATCTATTAAGTTTTTGAAGGTTCAGCAAACATTGGCAGGGATCAGTTGGGGACATATGTGTATTATTCCAGAAGCCCTTTACAGGTCCTTCACAAAGGCTGTTTAGTAATTAAGTTGTCATGGGATAATAAGGGACAGGTCCTTTCCATGGACTGAGAAATGGTAAAAGACAAGGAACAAAAGGTAGGAAATTAATGGTAAATTCTCAACATGGAGAGAGTAGTACACTAAGTGATGTTCCCTTAAGGGATAGTCCTTAGGCCATCCTATCAACTTATTCATAAATGATCTAGAGAAAGGGTAAACAGTAGGTGGCCAATTTGCGGATGAATACTAACTGCTCACTGATAGTTAAGACCAAACAGACACTGAAGAACTGTCAAAAAATCTCAACAAACTAAGTGATTGGGCAATCAAAATGGAAATGAAACTTAAGTGGATAAACATAAAGTAAATACACATTGGAAAAAAATAACCCAACTATACAATACAATATGATGGTGGCTAATTTGCTTACAGACGAGTTCAGAAAAGATCTTGAGTCATCATGGACAGTTTCTGAAAGATGTCCAAGCAATGCGCAGAGGTGGTCAAAAAGCAAACAGGATTGTAGGAATCATAAAAAGGGATAGAGAATAAGAATGGAACATATTATTGCCCTATATAAATCATGGTACACCTCACATCTCAAATACTGTGTACAGAATGTGGTCTTCCTCACCTCAAAAAAGATATTTTAGCACTAGAAGGTTCAGAGAAGGCGCAAACTAAAATGATAAGGGTTTGGAGAGGTAATATGAGGAAGATTAGAAAGAGCTACGCTCTTCAGCTTGGAACAAGAGGAGACTAAGGGGATATGATAGAGGTAATATAAAATCATGATGATGCGGAGCAAATAGATAGGAAAGTTTTATTAAACTTATTCCATAATACAAGACTAGGGTCATCAATGAAATTAATGGGCAGCAGGTTTTAAAAAACACATCAAAAGGGAAGTTCTTCACGCGCTCAAGTCATCAACCTGTGGAACTCCTTACCTGAGGAGGTTGTGAAGGGCTGGGACTATAAAGAAGTTTAAAAGAGAACTGAATAAATTCGTGGTGGGTGAAGTCCAGAAATGGCTATTAGCCAGGATGGGTAAAGATGGTGTCCGTAGCCTCTATTTGTCAGAGGGTGGAGATGGATGGCAGGAGAGTGATCACTTGATCATTGCCTGTTAGGTTCACTCCCTTTGGGGCACCTGGCATTGGCCACTGTCGGTAGACAGATACTGGGCTAGATGGACCTTTGGTCTGACCCGGTATGGCCGTTCTTATGTTCTTATGCACTCCACCCTGAGGGCCTGCCCCTTCTCTGCCCCCTCCCCCAAGGCTCCACTGTCGCCCCACCTCTTCCCACCCCTGCTCCATCCTCTTCCTCCTGCTCCTCCCACCCGCCGCCGAATAACTGATCAGAGGGATCTGCTGAGCAGCTGATCTGTGGGTGGCTGGTGGGTGTTGAGCACCCATGTAGACGGCACTATGATTGCATCAATGAAATACCTGGCTTGTAATGTCAGTTTCTCCTCCTAGTGGAAACAACCCACAACACCCTCACTATTGGCTAACTACTTGAATCAGAAAGGGCAACAATCTGAAGTGAACGAAGAATCAGAATACTTGGTCCATTAGCTTGGCCCATTATAACTCAGCACAGCATTAGGATGTGAATCCAAACCTTCTCCAAATCAGAAGAGTGTATGAAGCTGGGGATTTGGTCCAAGCCCCCTTTTGAATATAAGTAAGGCTGGCTGATGGTTATTAAGTTGCATGAGATAACATAACCAAAAGCTGAACAACTAAATTTCCTGAAGGCTGAAAAAATTCTGGTTAAACTTGTTTATTATTTTAAATTCTGTTTCATTTTTCAAACTTTCTGCACTTCAGAAACCACTGAAATATTGCAAGAAAATCTGTTCTCACGCAATTTTTATAATATTTTATTTCATGACCAAAGGCAGAAAATAATCAGAGTGCGAAAAGAGCCCATTGCTATGAGGTTTCTGGCCTTGTTTGGCAGACCAACCATTAAGTTACTTTATATTTACTCACTGAGATCAAAATCTGACTCAAAGGCTCTTTCTAATTCTGCCACTGACTCCGTATGTGACTTTGGGTGAGTCATGTCTCCTCTCGGGGCCCAGTTCCCCATCAGTAAATTGAGATACGAATCCTGAGCCACTTCACAGAGGCCCAGGCTGTGAACTCTTTGCATGCATGGGTAAGCAGTTACTCACATGAGAAGCCCTGTTGATTCCAATGTGGGTGCTCATGCAGCTACTCACTCCCTGAAGCACTTAATGGATTCTTTGTCTAGCCCAGTGGTCTGGAGGGAATGAATGTAGCTGATTCTCATTCACACTCACTTTAGGGCCCCTTCGTAATGCCAGCATGGTTTAAAGGGAATTTAGCCCAGATGTTCAAGCTATTTAGACTCCTCATTCCCATTGAAGTGAGGTGCTTAAATACCTTTGAGCTCTGTTGCTAAAATGCTTTGAGAGTCTACAGGACTATTAACCAGATCTCCAAACCTCTTCAGATGCTGCCTTCACTAGCTATATTGCAGCTGGGGCTTTGCATTTTTTAGTTCACCAGTCAAACATCCAAATTGATTTAGGAATGGTTGCACCAGCTCCTCATTTAAGGGTGGGCGTGGGTGCCTTTCATTCTGCAATCTGCACATTAATTAAAAAAAAAATCATTAGGAGGTGAACTGCAAGTTGGCTGTGCCATTGTATTTACTCTGTTACCCAGAGACTAATTGTCAAATGCCAGCTCGGTCCTGGTCTTGTTTGGCTGCATTCTGAGCAGCAGCTATTGCTCTGAAATGGGTATTAGCCCTGTGCTGTGAAATACGGGAGGGAAAAGAGACCAGGATCTGATTAGCTGCCATGAACTCTGGTGGGAGAAACTCAGGGTATGTCTACATTACCCGCCGGATGGGTGGGTAGTGACCGATCTATTGGGGATCGCTTTATCGCATCTAGTGTAAACGTGATAAAATCGATCCCTGATTGCTCTGCCGTCAACTCCGGAACTCCACCGTGCGACAGGGGAGCGGCAGCGAACGACTCGCCACCGTCCTCACAGCCAGGTAAATTGACCTAAGATATGCCGACTTCAGTTACGCTATTAGCATAGCTGAAGTTGTGTATCTTAGGTCGACTCCCCCCACCCTCCCCAGTGTAGACCCAGCCTCAGAAAGAGCTATAATGAAAGGTTCAGCAAGCGGAGCTCCTATTGTCTGAGAACAGATTGAGTGTATGCCGAAGCTGCTCAGTTAGAACCTGTGAGCTGTTCCTCTCCGCTAGGCCATTTCCTCTCTTGTACCTCTATATACACACACAGACATACAGGGACTGATTCTTTCCTCACTCACACTAGTGCAACTCCACTGATTTCAATCAAGTTACTTCTGATTGACATTGTTGTCAGCAAGGGCGTGCTCACGTGCCTGCCATCTTCCCTCATTTCTTTCAGGATTTCTTTGGAGCCATGCAGAGTTTTTGTCAGAGGGATAAGTCCTTCTGCAGTTTAAGGCATCAAATCTGAAATGCCTCTGGCTGGGGTGGATACTGAGAGATGAACATGTTTGCTTGTTTTTTCCCCTGGCAGTCATAATAAATCATTCCTGCCATTGGGCTGAGAAGCTGCCATTCTCTCGTGCCTGTCCAAGTTAACACAGGAGCTCATCAGCCAGCAGGATGCAGCTGTCTATTCATCTAGGCTTTCCTTACCGTTCAGTGTTTTCCAAGTTACCGTTCATGACGGGCAGCTATATGTTGGAAGGTAGAAAACTTCCCAGGGGACACAAGCATATGCCTAGGATCAGAGCAGACAATGGCTGATGAGGCAAAAACAACTCCCATCAAAACTCATCCTGTACTGTGAGTGTGTTTTAAAAGGAGAGGCAGGCGGATAAATTGATAGCTGCATATTGTGGGAAAACTGGCCAAGAAAGTACTGTCTCTCAACCCTATCGCAATGACTTGGGCCTGAGCTGGACTGTAAGCTCTTTGGGGCAGGGTCTATCTTTGCATTCTGTGTTTGTTCAGAGCCTGGCATGTTGGGGTCCTGTCCCATGACTCGAGTGCGGAAATTTCCTGGACGAACCTCATGAAATTAAGATAAAGTATCTGAGGATCTTGTATGAAAAATGCAAATGTTTGTGTGTTATTGAGAGGTGACTAATGTGAACCTTGGGAAGTATTGTGAGCTGCAGAGGACTCGTGGAAACAATGAGCTAGACAAAGTCAAGTAGGAGTCCCAGGAAATAATTTGGGGGCTGTTATGCAAAAACCCAGCCATATGGAGCTCTTCCCTGGGGAGGGGATCTCTTGCCTATGAAATACCTATTCCCAGCATCAAAAGACCAAGACTGCATGAAGGATTCATAGGGGTGCTTGTCCTGACCTAACAGATGTTATGAACTTGTGACTGCAGAAGAAAACCCTAATGGGGTATGAAGGAGTGTTCACCAGCCACAGCCTTTGCTGGTGTTGGGGTGATCACTGGTAAGCTTAGTAGCACCTGGGTAGATTATTTTATTGTTTGAATATGTTTTCTCTGCGCTGCTTTTACCTTAAGAACAAATGTACCTGCTTAGAAGTGGCTGTGTGGTCACTTCTAGCTGTAGATTACATTGTTCAAAGTCTCTGAAGAGAAAGCAAAGCACAGACAGTGGCCTGCTTAGGCAGTCTGGCTTGCTGGGGATAACACAATATAGGCAGGGAACTGTGAAGCCAGGAAATTCATTTGACTGTTTCTCATCAGGTCTTACCCATATTTTATCATCTTCCATCCTTTCCTCCTTACTAGAACACAGACAATCTCCATTAGTAGATCCTCCCTTAGGGGATGTCTCTGTCTGAACCATGTTCTCCTCCACACCTGTCAGTTTTCCTTTAGCCTTTAGTTTAAAAACTGCTCTACAACCTTTTTAATGTTAAGTGCCAGCAATCTGGTTCCATTTTGGTGTAGGTGTAGCCCATCCTTCCTGTATAGGCTCCCCCTTTCTCAAAAGTTTCCCAAGGTCCTAATAAATCTAAACCCCTCTTTCCTACACCATCGTCTCATCCACGCATTGAGACTCTGCAGTTCTCCCTGTCTAACTGGCCCTGTGTGTGGAACTGGAGGCATTTCAGAGAATGCTACCATGGAGGTCCTGGACTTCAATCTCTTACCTAGCAGCCTAAATGTGGCCTCCAGGACCTCTCTCCTATCCTTCCCTCTGTCATTGGTACCTACATCTACCATGACCACCGGCTCCTCTCCAGCACTACACATACGTCTATCTAGATGTCTTGAGAGATCTGCAACCTTTGCACCAGGCAGGCACTGTAGAGTTCTCCTGGTCATCACAAACCCAGCAATCGATGTTTCTAATGTTCAAATCGCCCATTACTAATATCTGTCTCTTCCTAATAACTGGAGTTCCCTTCCCCGACGAAGTATCCTCTGTGCGAGAGGAAACCCCAACATCATCTGGAAGGAGGATCCCAACTATGGGATCATTTCCCTCTGTTCCAGTTGGATGATCTCCTTCCCTGAGACTTTCATCCTCCTCAACAGCACAGAGGCTGTCAGACCAGGGGTGGGACCATTCTACTGTGTCCCGCAAAGTCTCATCTCTGTACCTCTCTGTCTCCCTTAGCTCCTCCAGCTCAGTCACCCTCGTCTCCACAGCCCATACACGGTCTTGGAGGGCCAGGAGCTCCTTGCACCGAATGCACACATACGTCACCTCCCCACAGGGCAGGTAATCATAGATGGGTTCAGTAAACTGGGTAGCCCCCACTCTGTTGCTGGACTTCTGCCTGCGTTCTCCTTTTACTCCTGCCACTGGTTCCTTTGCTGTTCTTGTTTTTTGTTTTGTTTTGTTTTGTTTTTTGGGGGGATTGGCATAAGTTAAGTTTAAAGAATTCTAACTGTATCTAGCCCTCCACTCTCTCACTCCCCCTGTGAACTCCCTCCCAAAACTCCCCTGTTAGCTGCTCCTGTCTGCTAGCTCCTCTGAACTGCCTCCCCTTGGGGTGAAGTTATTTAAACATCTAAATTAACAAATATAATTCATCAGAGCACTACGTGCATTCACTATGGAACCTTACAGCAGAAGCCCACTTGAAGTCAGAGTGGCGTCATTTCTGCCTCTCAGTCAGGGCGTGTGTGTTTGTATCTAAAGACACCATCTAAACGGGAATTCCCAGAAAAACCAACAAAAGATGTTATCCAGGGTCTCAGCTGGCAGGTGGTGGAATCCTGCGAGCTAATAATTTCATGCCCCTTTGTCGAATGGCAGCTCTAAAATCTAATGTCTCTGGTTCTTGCTCATGGGAGTTCAGCTTCCTATGGCTGTTCCTCAGCAGACACCGATTAAACTCTTACGGCAGTAGGTCTGTTTGGCTCATCTGCAGATTGCCTTCCGAGCAGAAAAATCTCTTTAAACAATGATGAGCCCCAGGAGCTGTACTGACAAGCCCTAATGTTTTAAAATTGCGAGATTAAAAAGAATTCCAAATGGGCTCATTTTTAATTTGCCATCTGTATTGTACACATTTGGGTTTCGTGTTCTCTGGTATTTTTCTGTAACCACGACAGCTAGAATCTTGCTTTTCTTTAAAATGAAAGCTGTGATGCTGATGAAGTCGTGGTCCTGGAACCCAACAGAGGAGAACCAATTCTTGACTTGGTCCTAAGTGGAGCACAGGATCAGGTCCAAGAAGTGTTTATAGCTGGACCGCTTGTTAATAGTGACCATAACATAATTCAATTTAACATCCCTGTGATGGGGAAAACACCACAGCAGCCCAACACCATAGTACTTAATTTCAGAAAGGGGAACTACACAAAATGAGGAGGTTAGTGAAACAGAAATTAAAAAATACAGCGCTAAAAGTAAAATCCCTGCAAGCAGCATGGAAACTTTTTAAAGAAACCATAATAGAGGGTCAACTTAAATGTATTCCCCATATTAAAAAACATAGTAAGAGAACCAAAAAAGTGCCACTGTGACTAAACAACAAAGTAAAAGAAGCAGTGAGAAGCAAAAAGGCATCCTTTAAAAAGTGGAAATTAGATCCTAGTGAGGAAAATAGAAAGGAGCATAAACTCTGGCAAATGAACTGTAAAAATATACTTAGTAAGGCCAAAAAAGCATTTGAAGAACAACTAGCCAAAGACTCAAACAGTAATAGCAATTTTTCAGTTTGGATACTTGTGTTTTGAATTCAGAATTCACTTTACACCAGTAGTCTCCAATATGCGCTTTAAATTTGCTGTTTCCATGAATTTTCAGTCCAAGAAACTCTTTTTTGCTAGAATATGCCTAAAAATCTAACAGAAAACGATCCTGGGCACAGTCAAAGAGAATTCAGTTTTGTATGCGAACTGGTCAATCTGATGTTCCCTGATTTATTTATTTCTTACCTCCACTAGTGACCATAAGTTGTTAGCATCTGCTGCAACGCAGCATTCTGCAATATGGGCCCCACACTGCAGCCTCATTGGATCAGAACTATGGATTAACACAGTGGCCCAAGTTCAGGCAGGTCCTAAAGCATCTGCCTGGTTTTAAGCACCTGAGTGCTAGTCCCAGGGAAGTCAAGAAGTTTATTTATGTACTTAACGTTAGACATGTTCTTGCTGACGAGGGGCTCAAAGGGCCACATCACAGGAGATGCGATGAGTTTTTCCTGAGGTTGCTAATCATCATCCTTCTGAGTTGCTATTTGCCCAATGGGACTATCCGAGGTATGCTCACTGTTTGGTTAGCTATTCCTAGCATCAAGCAGATCGAAAGTACTATTCTTCCATTCTATAACAACAGGCCCACACATGAACAGGTATAATTAAAACCAGAATAAATTCCCTTGCTCATTCTCAGGGAAGGAAACCTCTGATTCTGTGAACTTCCAAGAATGTGAGGTCAAATAGGTGGGGCAAGGTTCAAGTGGGTGTAAACCGCTACCTTCCTGATTTGGAAGTATTTTACACACACCCTCTATTGGGGTAAAGGATGACACCAGCTGCAGGCAAATTCCAAAGACTGCACAGAAGTTACACTAGAAATAAATTTGGCCTGTTGTTCCTAGTCTCCTCGCTGCTTAAACCAGCAGCTTGGGAGTTCTGTTTAGAGGTTAATGGAGTGGCTGGAAAGCGGGATGCCAGGGTTCTTTTCTCAGTCCTGCTAGTCAGGGTGAGCTTATGGTTAGCACAGGCATGCGGGAATCAGGACTCCTAAATTCCATTCCCACATCTGGGGCGGGGGCTGTGAGGATAAATCATTAATCCCTCCCAGCCATGGTTTACTCATCTGTAAATAGCTCAATACTTGCCTTCCTTACAGGGATGCTGAGAAAACCAACTCAATCTTTGCAAAGTGCCTTGTTTGGAAGGTGCCAGGTTGATGCAATGCACTGTTGTTCTTTACCTGCATCATAGACCCCAAACACAAAGGAGCACAGAATTAACTCTCTCTCTCTCTGCTTAGAAAGCTTAACCCAATAGACTCCACTGCATGTTTCTTACTTAGCACAGGACCTCCAGAGAGAAACTGGGTAATCCCTGGGGGTGCTTTATAAATGCATGTCTTGTTAGGAACAGCGTGGGGGCATCACTTAAGACCAATTCATCAAGATCCCCTTGGAAGGAGATGGATAATATGATTTTTTAACCCTCTAGCAAGTCTGACTGCTCCCGTTTATATATAATATATAGTAAACGATTAACATCCCACTTCACTGACAGTCAGGTAGTGCTCCCAACTCAGAGGGAAATTAAACAACTTACCTCCCCCAAACTGTCTTATTTTCCACAGTGCAGAAAACTGTAGTGGAATCACGGGACTGCTGACGCCAAGCCAGGCCAGAGAGCATTCCCCATGTGAGGACTCTAGATGTGCCCCGATGGGAGGGCCAGAGAGAACCACAGGGTCTGTCTGAGTCTGGCAGCCTCCTTAAAGAATCCTCTTTGTGTTTCTTACAACAGGCAACTGTGTCTCTTTGACTGAGAGGGACAGCAGGGACCCAAAGCAGCCTCGTACGACATAGTTAGACTGGCTCTTGCTGGTACGCCATACTGGGGCTTGGGCGCAGGGCCTCTTAGGGGCAGGGCCTGATTCAGGGGAATTGGTTGAACTGGCCTAAAGTTGGCCTTGAGGTAGAGAACACCAGAAACTGCAGCCCATATCTCCAAAGGGCCAAGTCCCCAGCGAGGTAGAGGAAAGAGGAAACAAGAGTAATAGATGCAAGAACCAGAGAAGGGAGCTGCTAACTCTTCTAATAATAGGCCATCAGAAATAAATGGACCCTCTGTATTCATGGAGTGAGTCCCTGCATGGGGCACTGGCTGGATTTGAACTTGGGACCTTCAGCACCAAAAATTAAGCCTGAACTATATGAGTTGATAAAGCAGCTTTACTAGCTACTTAGAGTAATAGGCTTAGCCTTTTGCCTGGAGTGGTCACCATTTGACACCCCCCCCACATGGCAGTGTGTTACATAAACACATCATGCACACACGTGTGTGTTTGTATTGACACATATGTATGTACATTCATTCAGGGATATGTGGGTGTGTGTTGACACGCACTCCTGACCCTAGGCATGCATGTTCATATGTGCGAGAGTGTGTCCATACATTAGGATGACCATATGTCCCAATTTTATAGAGACAGCCCCGATTTTGGGGTCTTTTTCTTATATAGGCTATTACTTCCTACCCCCGGTCCTGATTTTTCACATTTGCTCTCTGTTCACCCTACCATACATGGGTATGTTCATATAGAGGGGACAGATAAACCCTGACTCTTTGCCTAGGGAAGCAAGAACACAGGGTTCCACTCAAAACCCACTTTCTTCGGCGCCTTCCAAGTAAAGCTTCCACTGGCAAAACCTGCGTAAATGGTGTGTAACGCTTTTATGAATCAAGCCCTTAATCGGGAATTAGGATTTCTGTGCACATCCTTCAGACCCAACAGCCCTTTAATAAATTCATTACATTAAGAGTTCATTTACAACACGCAGTTTAGGACGAGTTCTCGGCTCTTTGCTGGGCTCTTAGCCCAAAGCAAGAGAAGTGCATTAACAACTCAAATGTATTCTGCATTCGGGGGAGGAAAAAACCCACCCTTTGATACTTAGCCTTTCCAGGGAGACTCTGGGTAGCGGAACAACATCACAGTGATGTGATGGGACCACCACCGACTTCATGAATTTTAGATGCCTGGAAGAAATTATCTATTTTGCTGGACCCTTGCTGGGCTCAATCAGTCTCTCCATGGTTGGTGACAATTATCAGCCAGTGTGATGCAAGGGGGATATTTTAAACACTGTTTGACACCAAGCCTTTCCCCTACCTGTTATGACCTCCCCGCCACCCCATCCACACTGCTTGGCATCTCTTACTTTCTCTGAAGCAGAAAGTGATCAACAAATCTTTCCCATGCTCCTAGCACCAAGGCAATGGATTTTTATATACCCAAGCTGGGTGTTTTCCCCTAAACCTCACCCCCTGGTGATGAGCTAGAAAAACAGCCTTGAGAAACAGCTGTACGATAGCAATGAACAGCAGCAGTCAGCCAATAGCAGCTGTCAGCGCTGATTCCCCTCTGCAGGTGAGGAGTCTCTGAGTCGCCTGGGTCCCAGGGCATTTTTCTGCAAGCAGCGCTGGTGTTGGAGAGGCAGCTCCTTCTGCCTTCTGTTCTGCTCGGGGGTTAGCAATCTGAGCCCATTACCAAGGACAGATGCAGCACCATTCCAGAGCAGGGCAGGACATAGTTCCTGCAGCTGCCGTTTCACGAGAACCAGGACAGACAAACAATGCTTTGCTTTTATGAAGTTCCTTTCACCTGAGGATCTTGCAGAGCTTTGCAAACATTAATGGCTTTGTGGTGAAGGATGCTATAGAAAAACGTAATTCTCACAACCTCCCTTCTTCTTATGACTGGGAATTCTTACCCCCCTATTAACAGATGGGGAAACTGAGGCAGGGAGCCCCAGATCCTCAAAAGCACTTAACTCCCACCGAATTCCAGTTAGAAGCCTAAATGCCTTTGAGGGTCTGAGTCAGAAACGTTAAGTGACTTACTGAAGATCACAAAGCAGCAGAACCAGCAGAGTCTTGTCATCCTTTCCTATGCTCTAACCACTGTACAAACTCCCTCTGCTCTGCGTTTATGTCAGAGTTTGGCTGGCACATTACCTTTCACACCCACCAAGGCGGCCTGGTCTCAGCCAGGATCACAGACGTTAGAAATGGAAATGATCATTAGCTCGTCTCTCTACCTACAGTTACAGAATCTAGCTTGCTGACAGCTGTGTGATTGGAGACTACCTTTGATACTAACCAAAAGGCTCCCCCAGAGGTACCGTGGTCCAGGGACTGAGACCTAGGAAATGGAGGAGGCGTCTACAGGGCCGGCACTACCATTTAGGCCGCCTAGGCAATCGCCTAGGGCGCCAGAATAATTGGTGGGCGGCATTTTGCTGGAGGGGGCGGTAGGCAGCTCCGTAGAAGCTGCCGCAGTCGTGCCTGCGGACGGTCGGCTCCTCCTGCAGCTCCAGTGGACTGCCCACAGGCATGACTGTGGCAGCTCCACCGGAGCCGCGGAGCACCGGACCCTCTGCAGGCACCACTGCGGCAGCTCCACCAGAGCCACGGGACCTGCACACGGGGCAGTGAAATTGCTGTCCGCCTAGGGCGCTCAAACCCCTAGCGCTGGTCCTGGGCATCTAATCCTGGATCTATTGCTGGATGAGTCGCTTCCCTGTGTACCTTGTCTATTTAGATTGTAAGCTCTGGTGGGCAGGACACTCTCTCACTGCAGTGCCTAGCACAATGCAGCCCTGTGCTTGGTGCAAGTTTCTGAGCATGCCCATAACACAGATCATCCCAAAGTCCTTCAACTGAGCTTGCTCCTTCCGAGTTTCCTTAACAGTGAGGATGTTGGCATCCCGCTTCTCTGCTTGCTGAGAGCTTGAGATGCTCCACCGAACCTAGGGCTGAGTTAGCTGCTTGAAGTTGGCCCTCGGCAGGGGTGTCCCTTGCAGCCTGCCATGGCAGGATTGTTTTAACGAAGAGCAGATTCCTGGGCAAGAAAGCCCAGCATGTGGGCTAACTCAAAACCATCCAGCCTGCGGACATGGGGCCACTCACACCAGTATAAATAAAAGCAACTCCATTGCATTCAGTAGTTACTCCAGTGGAAAAGAGAAGAGACTCAGTTGCACAGCCTGAAGGTGGAGATCAGTCCCATGTTTGATTGCTGGGCCCTGTACACAGTTGGTGGGCGTAGGTGGAGGTATGCCACATACGAATGGCAGTTCACTCATCAGGGGGAACTCCTCATTGCAGATCGGCAGGGCTAGAGGCTCACTGGCTGGGGATGGGACGCCGCAGTGCGCTGGAGAAGCTGTCAGCCTGTCCCAGGGAGAAAGAGAAGAATCTCTCCTCCAGGGATGGTAGCCTGGCACCTTCGGTCAGCATCTCCAAATCTGAACCATTGCTCGAGTCCCCTCTCAGCTGCAGGGTTGTGAGCTGGCTCCCACTTCAAAACAAGACCGGCTGCTGTCTGTGACACGGGCTTATCTACAGATTGAAAACACAGTAATTGAGCTATAGCATTTCACAGAGATCTATTTGCCTGCTGTAGAATTTGCTGACCGATATACATTGGCTACCATACATATGTGTTATACTCATAATACGTGTTTTCTGCGCAATAGATATTAAGTTTTAAGTACAAATATTAAGCATAAATATGGCCGTTATATGGCCCAAATTGGCCTGTACACTTATTAAAACCCTGTTCACTTATGCTTCTTGCATTAGCTGTAATCAGCTTTGGCTTAAGTAGATGAGGATCAAGATCAGGACATACAATGATTGCCTCATAGCGACAGAGAGAAAGTTACCTTCACAAGCCTATGGACCCTGGTACAGGCCTGGGAGGTGTCATCATGCCCCCTGGTCCCTGGAATTCATGGGTTCAGCACAAAGAGAAGGGGTACACCATGGGCCCAGAAAAACAAGGTAAAAATGCTGATTGGTTGAAATCTAGTTTCAAATGGTGCATATGGCACCTTTTCCTTGCAAACACGAAAGGTATAAAATATGGCTTTCGGAGTGTGACTTTGGGGAGCACGCCTCCTGTGTAAGGGGAATGTACCCTGGCTGCATGGGGCGGCTTCTCAGGGACCAGTGTTGGACAGAATCTTTTTCCTCTCCCACGTTAATAAACCTGACTGACACTGGTTACTTACTCTTTTAAGCAGATTTTATAAGGAACCGAAGGGTGATGAAGCAACTGACTAGACAATTGATTAACGTGTTCTAGAGGAGGGCTTTAAATGAAGTGCTGGAGAAGCACGTCATTCTCTCCTAAATCTGAATCCTGTTTGTTTCAACCCTGTTCAGTCTACAGGAAATTTCCACCAATGATGCCACCAGTCCAGTGTTATCTGCATGACAGTAGTAGTGTCTCGCTCTTGAGGATGTCCCTGGGGACTGGACCCTGTACGAACACAGAGACAGCCCCTTCCCCAAAGAGCTGATCATCTAAGCAGAATCACAGGAAGGGGCAGGTCACCCCACAAGGGAGGGGCAGACCTGGGAGTTGAACCAGGTCGCCTAAGCCCCAGTCCAGTGCTCTATCTACTAGAGCCCACTGCCTCTGTGAAAAAAAGGGGTTTTCACCTTCTCTCTGAGCTCCCCATCCTGTCTCTTCAATATCAGGTGAGCTACGCTGCTATGGCCTGATCCTGCAGGGCAGTGGGAGCTTTCACAGTGACTCCAGTACGTGTGGCATCAGCCTCCATTCCCCAGTTCACATCCAGCCACCAGTAGAAGCACTTGCCTCTGACTTGACTGATATCTCAGCTGTCTCACCTGCCAAAACCACCCCCTGTCCCCTCAACACACAAAGGGCCAGATTCCAAACCCAGTTACATCGGCAGGAGTTTTTCCATTGACTGCCGTGGGCTTTGAAGCCATAGCAGACTCTGTCCAATGAGACACTGAGCTGGTCTCATTGTGAGCGAGGCCGGGGGGACAAGCAACTACTTGTGTGCCCCGCTCCATCTGATTTCCCACTGGGCTGTGTTCTGTGCCTGGTGATCTATTTATCTCTGCTTTATGAATGATGCTGTGATAGCTAATTCATTCATTCCATGTCTAAAGGCTATTACGCTGGGGCACACCATGCCACTGAGTTCCTGTGGGAAACAGACCAGACTCCTCCGAGTGTAGCATATAATCAGGGTGCTCTGAGGTAAGCTTCTTTCCGCTCTCTCTTTGGGCCGGAGGAGAAAACATCCTCGGCTTTAATTGCACTGGCTGGCTGGTGATGAGAAACAGCCCCAGCTCGTTATAGAGGGCATGAGCTCTGAACAAGAATGAGCCCTGAGTGCGGGCACCTGGGAGAGGAGGAGGCAGAGTCTTATAAATACTGCTGTGGGAGCAGCCTTAGGGCAAAAGGAGGAGATGGGATAGAAGTGGGGGCAGTGGGGAAGCTAGTAAGGGGCTTTCTTGGGGATGGCGGTAGCTAGGAGATTTCTGTAGCATCATGGATGTGAGACATGGACAAGAACTTTTAGGTCCCACCTACTCCCAAGCCAGAGCTGTTCCCTACAGTATATTCTTCCCTGTCTGGTTTCTTGTCACTTCCCTTGGGAGGCCCTTATACAGGCAAATATCTCTCCTTGAAGGAAACGTTTCTTGATATTAAGTTTTCATTTTTTCTTTGCTCAATTTCATCCTATTTCACCTAGATAGACCCCCTCCCCCACAGCTCACTCTAAACAATGTTTTCCCTCCATCCTGTTTACACCTTTCAAATTCTAGCAGGAAGGGCTCATGGTGTGAGGTGTTCTGCCCTAGAATGCTCTGCTGAGCTTTGGTCTGCATGTTTAACCCTATGGCTGGCACTGTGGAGTTCTTGCATTCACTGGGCATGCTGCCTGTGACATACAACCAAGGAAACTCTTGCTTCCCTCCAACTGCAGATCAATTTGCCACCCCAAACAAATACGCATGTCTGGGGAAACCTTTCTTGACTTTTTCAATGCAGAACAGAATACTTTGTTCTATCGTGCAACCGGCCAAAAAGTAATCCTGATCTACTGTTTTGCAAATCTCCTGTCAGTTCTTAGAATTTCTGAGGAAAGGGATAAGTCTTAAATCATGTAAATACAGAATAAAGTTCATTAACTTATTTGATTCTCCTTCTACTACCATGGCTAAAGTTTAGCAGCTTTAAATGATAAAGTTAAACTGCAGATAGGCACAATTAATTTGAGGTCTTTGAAAAGTGCTATATAAATGCTAAGCTAGATATAGGGGAGGGATTCAATCTGTTCATATAACATATCCTTTGAGAGGGCTATTACTCTTTATTTGTATTGCCATAGTGCCTAGCAGCCCTAGATCCTATTGTGCTAGGCTCTGTACAAACACAGAACCCAATGGAAATTCCATCCTGTTACATGAGTCAAACAAATATTTTTGCGAATCTTAGCCCCAAAATAAAGTCTCGTCCTCCAAAGAGCAAATCTGAAATCCTTGAGGATTGTGATCTAAAGTGTGGTAAATGGCCTGCACCAACGACATGGAAAGTCACAGCTGCTGCCTGACAGAGCTTACGGAGGAAATGTAGGAAGCAACACTGGGAGGTGGCATTGGGGGAACAAACAGAGTGGAGGGAAAGATGCAAAGAAAAGTATCAGCAACACAACAATAGGGTGGCTATTCTTGTGCTAGGCACTGTGCATACAGACACTTCTGGACCCCCAGAGCTTACAATCTAAATAGACGAAAGAGGATGGGGTAGGGAAAAGACTCTAATTTTCCCCATTTTGCAAAGGGGGAACTGAAATACAGTTAGGTTTCACAGGCAATCAGTGGCAGAGCTATTCCTTTCCCTTTTCTGGAGATCTCACACTGCATGCACCAGTGTAGCATCTGAGCGCCATCCAGTAGCATATTAAGCCATCTGACTCGCATCTGCCACCATGTTTGTTCTCGCGTCCTCTCCCCAGGGGGATGTGTGTGCGCAGTGGAGCGTTTTGTTTTGGATTTTTGAAGACTATATACCTAGGCTTTATGTTTGGTAGAGAAGGCGGCTCAAAGAAATGCATCTTGCACCTAGAGTAAAAGGTGAGCAGATTTATGGGTACTTAGTTCCTGGCAGAGTTCGTTCCACTGTCTTGGGCTGGCCTCCGAGAAAACTGTCTCCTACACGCATCTGGGAATTGAAGCCAGAGTTTCTGATCCCCCAATCCAGTGCCTTAACCACACAGACTCACCCTTTTGTGCAGGCATCTGCACACGGTGGTGCAATGTAAGGTGTGTGAGTATTTCTATATCAGGATAGAGATATAGCCACAGGATGGGATATTATAAATATTATTAACTCCCTAGACCTGCAGATGGAATCAGACCTGAGGGAAGATACTCTGTATTGACATAAGTACAAATGAAATCAGATCCTAGTCTGATAGGGATCCAGGCTCATCTTTCTTTTCCTGCTCAGGCCAGGCCCTCAAATAAGTATTAATTTTTAACCCCACCCAGAAAGTGGAAAGACCAAAAAAGGAACAATAGCAGCATGGACCTTTCAAACTCCTGCAGGGCAGGAAAGTCATTACTCTTCCTTTGAAACCTGTTGAAGCTTTTCTAGGCTTAACGCCTTGGGTGGCGGGAGTTTTAGCTTCCCTTGGGTGTTTAAACAGCCTCAGAAGCCATTTATTGTCTATCTATGTCTTCACCAGCAACAGCATCCCAGAACCACAGCTTGTTTGAATGATAGTCAGCAAATAAGATATAATCCCACCCCGCCTCCGTTTTACCCTTTGATCCAACCAGTAGCGTAGCTCGAAGTGGAAATTTGGGTGGGACGGGCAATGACAGATGGTGCTAGCTCAGCTTCTCCCCCGTTGCCACTCCCACCTGCTAGCCCTGCTGCCCCCAGACACAGGGCTTCAGCAGCCGAGCTGGGCATGTGCATGGGATGGCTCAGAACATGGCCAGGCAGAGCTACCAGAGTGTAGCTTTCTGAAGGGCGGGCACAGAGCTCCGTCCTGCATTCCAGGTGCCTGAGTGAGGCTCCCGGCCGCTCTGGCAGCACTACACTTCTGCTCAGATTTGGGTGGGCCTGAGTGCTAATCAGGTGGGCCCTGGCCCGCACGTAGCTATGCCCCTGGAGCCAACAAGATGTCCCAAGGTACAATGTCATTAAATTCACTGATTGGCCGTAGAAACCCAGTCAACAAAGGAGTTCCAGAGAGAACCAATTAAGCCAGGTCAGTGGCAGCCGTGTTAGTCTGTATCAGCAAAAACAGTGAGGAGTCCTTGTAGCACCTCAGAGACTAACACATTTATTTGGGTATAAGCTTTCGTGGGCTAGAACGCACCTCATCAGATGCATGAAGTAAAAGATACAGGAGCAGGTCTAAATACATGAAAGGATGGGGGTTGCTTTACCAAGTGTTAAGTTAGCCTAACAAGATAAACCAATTAAGCTAATCACCTCACCAGAACCAATTATATACATTGTTTTCTTCTTATATCCAAAGTCAGATGTTTTACAGAGAGTGGCTGATCATCAGGGAGAAGAACACGAAGGGCAAGATTTAAAACCTAAGCTAGGTTTCCATGCGTTCAGTCTCAGCTGCTGTCTGTGGACCTGCACATAGACAGCAAGTTCCTCGGGGCAAGGCCTGTCTCTTTGTTACATGCATGAGGAGCCCTGGCCTCTAGCTGCTACTGTAATATCCTAATATAATAATAATTAATAGGTATTATTACATATTACACAGGGGTGGCAAGAGAGCCATAGTCAGTTACGGGGCATTTAATCCTCTTGAAGAAGAGTCCATCCCTCTGCCTCTTTCTTAAAATCAGCTGAAGATCGTTTCTTTTCCTGCCAGGAAAGCCTCCGTTGACATATGCTATAGTATTTATTATTATTTTGTTAAATGTTTTGTTTTCAAGAGTGGGACAAAGGCAGGGGTCAAAGGACCACCCTTGGCTTGTGTGTTTGTTTGCATGCAGCCTAGATACAGGTCACGTCTGTAAAGCTCAGATCCAAACATATACTTCCCCGCAACTGACGCGGTGCACAGACATAGACCTCACTTGCAGAGGTCAAGCGTGGATCCAAATCCAGATCCTGACCCTAGACATGCAGATGCCTCTGTGTATAAATATCTAAACAGGTCAATCTGGATCTGGATCCATGTTACAGCTTCCCCAGTGTTTGGGTGGTGTTTGGATTCAGAGTTCTGGCTCCCCTCACAACACATGCATCAGAGCTACAGACTTAGAAAACCACATTCCAAACAGCTGGAATACAGGGCTCAGCTGGCATGCCTCAGAGTAACTCCATGGCAGCTTGAAGTCAATGGAGCTCTTCCGCTGATCTGCTTGAAAACTGGTTAAACATGCAACATGCTGTCAGCAAATGTAAGTGTAATCCTGAAATGACAGTGAGAACCCATATCGCTCCTACAAGCAGACAATATCACCTGAAAGCTATCACACTTTCCTTCTATTTGAGCAGAGAGATCTATATTCTGGATATAGGTTCTCATATGGCATCTGGGAGTGTTTGTTAAATGAGGTGCTAACCAGACATTTAAAGTCCTGTGATAATTTTGAGGCATCGTAAAGGAACAAATTATTTATCCGTTGAATAGACGAGGGAGAGGGGAGGAGGAAGGAACAGGAAACACAGATGTATTTTTGTTCTATCTTCTCCCATGTTGTTAATGGTTCTCCTAGCAGCTGTTACTTGGGAACGGTTCTTTACCTCCACAGCCGTCTGAAATGATTTTCCAATTAGCCAAACTTTTAGGTTGGCTCCCTTGAGTTGTACACAGAGCTCTTTGCAGGAGATGTTAATTTGCTGAGTGCTTGTCATTTCCAGCCATCTAACACATTGTGTTAACCATCCCTCCCTGCTACAAGCACAAACACAACCCTCTCCAGCAGCCCGCGCACATTCAGCTAGATGCCAAAGGGCATATTTACCTTGTGCCCAGTGAAATGCCGGGGAGCTAATAACAACAATTACAGCAGCCATGAGCTGCTAAGGACAAGGGGGCCTGATTCCTCAATACACAGAATGTGTACCACTGTCAGGTGCTACCAGATCAGAACCATAGTGTTTCGCCCCTGCATTGCACTGGTGTAAATGAACATGCACGTTTCATGCTCAGGGTGATTTGGGCCCAGGATCCTTTGCTGACTTAGGTCACGGTGCAGAATTGGGGTCTAACATCCACGTGTGGCCTGTGGAAATTCCTGAGGGCTGAGTGGTCTGTGCAGATCTATCTGCAGGTTCAGGGTGCAAGGGCATCAGTGTTAATGGAAGAGGCAAAATTTAACAACGTGGGTCGCACTTCCCCCATTGGATCAGTGATTCATTTGTAAAGGGGTGGGGGAAGTCAGGGAGAATTAATATCCCTGGCTGTAAACATTCAGCATCTTCTCTTCCTGTGAGCATCATTTGTCCCATTCTGTGATGACCTAGATCCATGTTATAACGTTTTATTCTGCAGCCCTTTGTGTGGTGTCTGTCGCGTACCCAGCTGCCCACCCTGTGACTGCTTTTTCCAGGCCAGAGCTAATGGAGACACTATCCACCCCAGAAAGAACTACCGGGGTGTCTGTGTCCTGCAGCCTCAGTAGTGACAGGATGGCTTTCTACCAGCTCTGCTCTGGCTCAGCCCGAAGTTACGAGCCGGAGGTGAGGATCACTGGGTGAACTTTTCTGGCCTGTCAGATCAATCTAAATTATCCTAACAGGCCCTTCTGTCCTGAACATAGATGAAAATCACCTGCTATTCCACTGCTGGGCTCCTGCTGAGCAGAGACTGACTATGCTGCCAAAGTCTCTGCTCTTTCTGGGTTCACTAGGGACTAATCTGAGCCCACTTGCCTTACCTTGCCGTGACTTCACGTTCCCTCCAGTCACGTTTCAACTCACATCTTCCATAAAGCCCACTCGGGACGTCTCTATCTCTAATTGGTTTTACATGGGAGGCACTCTGATGCTATGGTATTGCGTGGCAGTATAGGCAGTAGCTAGGTCTCCATAGCAAAAAGTAATGCTCTAACCCCCGCACTCCCAGGCTTCCCCGTGCAAAAAAAATCTGACAGCTTCAGCTGTCTACATGGACAATGAGTGAACCCCTGTTTTGGGAGGCTAGCTCTCTGGGACCACCCCTTCCACTTGAGGCCCCACCCTGACCCCCACTGTGGCTGGAGGAACCCCAGCTAAACCACTCCGAGTCCCGGGCAGCCAGCTGGCTTGAGCACTGGCCTGATTCCTGGCCAGCCTGAGCTGCCCCTGGCTGCCGGCCAGCCAAGTCCTGAGCTCCAGGCTGCCGTCCGGAGCTAAGCCCCCTCCAGTTTCAGGGGGAGTGAGGGCAGGGCCTAGGGGCAGAGCGTGGATGGGACTATGGCCTGGGTTACCCTTTGCCCACGGCTGTCTAGCTGCACACTATCTAGCAGATGCATGTGCATTAGTTTCTCTGCTAGAGATGCACTGAGGGAGTGTCCCTTAGAGACAGGCAGCTGGTACCAATATGTTGCAGCAATGGACGGTGGCAGTAGGCCACCTGCTTTGTGCTGTGATTTGAACAAGGCTTACATGAGCTCCTGATTGTCAGCAGCTTGATTTCACCGTAGGCGTCTGTTTGACTGGGGAATCTCCCAGTTTACAGCTGTCAAACATTAATATGGATTGTGGCAACCCACGAGAGAATCACGAGATTTTAGCCCTTCGAAAGCCAGGGCTGGGACTCTGAACAGGGCAGAATCTCGCCGAGCAGCCTCTCAGCACGAATGTGCATGCAGACAAGGCTTGTTGCTAAGCCATCTTGACGCAATCTGCCGTTGTCATTATTTTCAGAGCCAGCTGAATCCCAGCCCCTCCTTTTGGGCTCTGCTGAACTACCCGAGTGAGAAACTTTGTCTGGCCTCCTCCCACGGTTCCTATTTGTTTGGCAGTGAGTAGGTGGGAATCTCTTTGGCGCTATTCCACTCACATCACTTCAGCGAGGAAATCTGCAGCTGCTGCTGGGTGCCAGCTAGGCTTTCCCGGTCGAACGGGGCTGGGTCACACTGGGAACAGCCTGCTGCACAGGTGACATTCCTCTGTCCAAGTACATGACTCATGACATTAAGCTGAGCTGATTTAAGCTCTGGCATGTCAAACCCCCAGCTCCCTGCAGGAGACGGCAGGTGGAAAACACCTACATCTATGTTCAATGGAGAAAGCTCCCTTATAAACTTCCATACAGCCAGGATAGCACAGGCTCACTCCTGGCCTGAGGAGTTTACAATCTAAGGGCTCAGTTGTGTCATTAAGAAACAATCCCAACAAGCAATGAGACAGTAACCCTTCCCTTCCACCCCCCGCTCTTCCACTGGGAGCTCTGGAGAGGCCCACACCTTATCAGATGTGTGTCTAGAATAGCAGTAATTCTCATCAAGCCACAGCCTCTCTTGCCTACCTGGTAATATCTGAAACAATGCAAGAGGCGCAGGGAATGCCAAGGGCAGGGCCAGGAGGTGAAGGACACAGTATGTTGCAGCTCTGACTGTAATAGTTTTATTGGTGTCTGATAAAGGCACCCAATTTAGGTTCAGGACAGGATGATCCAAAGCCCACTGAAGTCAATTGGCATCTTTCCATATGTTTCAATGGGCTCAAGGAACCATTTGGAGCATTGGCTTTTGCTAACAGAAGCATATTCCACATTGTTGCAGCTGTGTGTTCGCAGCTATGGGTGGATGCAGCCTCCATTTCTGAATAAAGACTTGCAAAGATTGTTTAACATTTATATGGTGGTAGCTGGTAGCATCTACAGGCCATCCAGGTCAGAGTCCCAGTGTGATGGGCACTGTCCAATTATATAAATGACAATGCCTGTTCAGTTAACCTGCATGGAACCTAGAGGAGGGGAACAGGTTGCAGGAGGGAAGAGTTTGGAGAATGCACCAGGAAGTCAGTCTGTGTGCACATGGCTGGAATGCTAGCTGCATCTGCAGCATGTCTGAGAATAGGTATCAATAAAGAGCCAGTTTAGTTTTACAAGTATGGAGTCTTATCAGGTTATTACCAGGCTTGTGGGTACATGCAAAACATGTCCCAGCTGCATTCCAGCATTGAGCATGTGCTTCTTGGGCTTCGTGAGGTGTTTTCCATCCTCTCTTTGAATGCTTTTTGGGGAGCACTCCTGTCAATGTGCGTCCAAGACATGTATCTCAAACCCACTGGAATCTATGCATTGAAGTTTTCCCCATGTCAGTTACCACGTGTAATTGACATGATGTAGCACAGTTTGGTATTGAACACAACCCTGGAGCTGTCTGAGATCTACCTTTTTTTAAGCTTTGTTCAGATGGAAAATTAAATGGTTTTTGAAATAATAAATGTCCACCCTGGAAAGAAATACTTGACTTCTCCATCGCGATAACAATGCTGAACTCCTGTCGAGCAGGGAATAATGAAAGTAATTGAAAAGTTTGTATTACTTGTCGGGCCGATTTCTCTTGCCTTATGTAGTGTCACAAATGCACTTGGTTCTGGCAAAGCCATCCTTGCTCTCAGCCAGGGTGACAAACCTTGCTTTAGAAACACCACACAATTGAATCCAGCGGCTAGGTTCTTCACAGCTCTGCACCTCGTGCAATCACTCTGGGCTGGGTTAGTGCAAAGTGGGTGAGCCACTCAGTCTGCACAGATAGAAATGACCACACTAAGTGCAAGGCTGGAGAGAATTAGGCCCCAGGTCTTTGGTTAGCCTTGGCCAACCAGTTAAGGAACATCTGGGGTCAGACAAATGTCTCTGTGAAATATGGACCTTAGCACCTGTCCCAACCATATCCTGCTCGACTTATTCATGTCCAACTCACTGAGTTTACCACTGACCTCACCGAATAAATGGAAGGAGAAGGACAACCAGGATTTGGCTCTTTTTCTGTTCCGTGCACGTCTCCTTGCAGACAAACAGCAGTTTGACAACTCTCTGGCCTGCAAAGGGAGAGCTGGAGTCTTTTCCCCCTTACGATTCACCCGTCTTTCCTACTAGGTTATGGGCGAAGAGTCTTTCACGCTGGTGATGATGTGAGATTCCGAAAGAGCCTAGTGGGGTTTTCAGAGCCAAGCTAGAACCAGGCAGTCAGGTTCAGACCTGAATGTGAAACTCATTCTCACAGGGTGGCTGTCCTGAAGGTGGTCTGGCTCCCCTGTGCCAGAGCTGGAGGTCCCAGCTGCAGGGCTGCCTGGGGAGGTGGGGGGGCAAGTGGGGCAATTTGCCCCAGGCCCCACAGGGCCCCCACGAGAATATAGTATTCTATAGTATTGCAACTTTTTTTTTTATGGAAGGGACCCCTGAAATTGCTTTGCCCCAGGCCCCCTGAATCCCCTGGGCGGCCCTGCCCAGCTGAGCAAATGAGGGGATAGAGGACTGCATCTGGGCTATAAAGGGCCAGCGGCAGTTCAGTGTCAGCAGAGCTAGGCGGGAGAACTGCACAGTGAAGCTACAGGGCGTGAAGCTCTCCTGCCGTGGTCCCTAGAGAAGGGAGCTGAGGCTGGGTAAGGAGACCTTGCATCTTCTCCCCCTGCTCAGACACCAGAAAGGGATGGTACCTCAGGGACAGGGAGCTGTGCCCGGCTTACGGCCGGGGGGAAGATGTGTTTTTGTGATTGTGTTTGGAACTCTGTGCTCCCAAAGAGACCAGCCCCCAGGAAAGGCTGTGAGTGGGTGAACAACGCTCTGTAGAGTTTTGTTTAAGGAGCCCTGAAGAAGGGGCAGGGCTCTGCAGATGCAGCCCTGGCTACACGCAGCCACTTGGGTGTTGGCCACGTTGTGCTCACCAGTAGAGACGGGATAGATAGATACTCCCCCAGGAAATTGGTTTTATCCTGTAGGGTTTTTCTAACCATCCACAAACTTCTAGCTCAGGGCCAGGACTTGGCCATGTTCAGCTCATGCTGGAACAAATGCCCCCTGAACAAGCAGCCGGTGTGCAGGGGCTCTCTGGGTGGAGCAAAGCCCTGGAATCCTATATCCCAAGCCACAGAACACCCTTGTGGCACAATCCCTGCGCCGCAGCTCTGTGCCCGGGAGGCCAGTGAATCACAGACCCCTGGCCACCCTCTTGTTCTTCTTCCATGAGTCCCTCCAGGCTGGCAGGGAAAGGGTGGCTGCAGAACACTGAACCCAGGTGGTCGGGAAGCCTGAGATCTCCCAGGTGGCCTCTTGGCCACCATTTCCCCTTGCACAAAGGAGCCAGGGTAAATCACCCCATATAGAACCCTTCTGATGGCATTTTTCCCAGCAAAAGTGGTTGCATCAGACAGGATTGTTTTGAAAAGCCTCGTTAACAAACAAAGGCATAACAAGGACTGGAAGTTGAAGGCAGATACACTCAAACTGGAAATCAGATACAAAATTTAACGGTGAGGGTAATTAACCATTGGAATAACTAACCCAGGGAGCCAACGGGGGATTCTCCACCACTCAGAGCCTTTAAATCATAAATCGATTGAACACTTAAAAGCTCTGCTCTAGCTCAATCAGAAGCTATTGGGCTGGATGCAGGCATTGGGAGCTGAAATTCTCTGGTTTGATCGAAGCCAGAGGTCAGACTAGAACAGTGGTTCTCAAACTGGGGATCGGGACCCCTCAGGGGGTTGCGAGGTTATTTCATGGGGGGGTCATGAGCAGGGCTGGCTCCAGGCTCCATGGCAGCAAACAGGTGCCTGGGGCAGCACATCCAGCCAGGGGCGGCTCTAGACATTTCACAACCCCAAGCACGGCGTCATGCCACGGGGGGTGCTCTGCCACTCGCCGGTCCCACGGCTCCAGTGAACCTCCCACAGGCGTGCCTGTGGAGGGTCCGCTGGTCCCACAGCTTCGGTGGAGCTGCGGGACCAGCGGACCCTCCGCAGGCATGCTGCCAAAGGCACCCTGCCTGCCGCCTTCCCAGCGACCGGCAGAGCGCCCCCCGTGGCATGCCACCCCAAGCACGTGCTTGGCGTGCTGGGGCCTGGAGCCGCCCCCGCGTCCAGCTCTTCGGTAGCAATTCGGCGGTGGGTCCCTCAGTCCCTCTCGGAGGGAAGGACCTGCTGCCAAAGTGCTACTGAAGAAGAAGGTGGCACAGTGGAGCTGCTGCCAAAGTGCTGCCTATCATGATCACGGCTTTTTTCCGTTTTTTTTCCCCCCGCTGCTTAGGGTGTCAAAACCCCTGGAGCCGGCCCTGGTCATGAGCTGTCAGCCTCCACCCCAAACCCAGCTTTGCCTCCAGCATTTATAACAGTGTTAAACATATTAAAAAGTGTTTTTAATTTATTAGAGAGGTCGCACTCAGAGGCTGGCTGTGTGAAAGGGGTCACCAGTACAGAAATTTGAGAACCACTGGACTAGAAGATCAACAGGGGTCTCTTCTGGCCTTGGATTCTATGAAAACGATAAGAAGATAAAAGTCAGGAGACAATCAAAAGGAAAAATCAGACATTTCAACATCTTCTTTGTATCTGGTCACCTTGTGGAAGTTCACAAGCGGCAGTCAGGTTTTTTTTTTAAATATAATAAATGCAAATAAAATGAAGGTTTGACATGTTTTTTTTAAAAGCTCTCGAATAATTACAGCACTCAGAGTGAACAGGCTCTTCACGCTTGATTAGCTAATATGTATTACAACTCCATTAACACACGATGGCACTTCTGCCATTTTCCATATTTCGAAACATTCAGAAGAAGGGTGGTCGAGTCATCAGTGCTAATTGGCAGAAAAACAGAAATGAACCTCCTAAAAGGAAATCATTTTATAGCCATAATTTGATTAATTAGGAAAGCTCATTGTTTCCATTTTAGGCAGGCAGTAAAACCCAAGTAAAGTTAATATTTATTAATCTTAATGCACAGGACAGATAATTTCATCTCCTGGTGCAGTTGCAATGCCGAGTCCCTCTTGCTGGATGTTTGCACACCCTTTGGGTAAACAGGAAAAAGGAGAGTTCACTGCTAATTAGAAAGACTCTGGTCCCTTCCCAATGGGCTGCTGCTTTTAATCTCATGTGCAGAACTATATGCAAATGAACTGGGGCTGGGGAGCAGGGGGTTCACAGCTAATCATCGTTTTACAATGAGCAGGAAATAGGAGTGGGTGAGCAGATAGGGAAGAAACGGTGACACACACGTCTGTACGCTACTTTGCTCATTTTCCACACTGACATCTTTTTAAGGCGATCCATTCTCCTTACTCTCCCCGTCACTTTCCAGCTTTGTGCATCTCGCTAAGTCCAGATGCTAGCTGGGAGCAGAAGTACCAAAATACCACATGGGATGCCAACGACATGTCATCCAATTAGCCGGTTTGCATTGTGGAAGTTCTGCTACATTAGGACCAGTGTGTTGGCAATTGCCCATTGGATGAAAACTGACCATTAATCTGTCTCATTAGAACTATTCCTATGTAGAATGCTGAGCGAGGTCAGTGGGAGAGGAGCCTGCAGGTTGCAGAAGAGAAGAGAGCATTGTGAGCTGATAGAGGGCAAAGTAATGGAAAGCTGTGGCACTGGTCTGGTTATGCAAGGTGTCCCCCCAGCTCCGTTGCTCTGTGCCTTTGATCTGTTCCCTGTGCTCCCTGCATTATGGCTTTGACTGGAGAGGACATCTTTTGCTTTTCAAGCCCTTGAGTGTGCAAGTCCTCCCCAATATTCTGCATCTTCAGCTAATTTTAATCCAAGTCTTCAGGCTAGCAGGTTGGTTATGGGCCATGGAGTTTTTTCCAATTGGCCGCCGGTTCAAATCTAGCTCTGAGGATGATAGTGTTTGAAAGTCAATCCATGGAATGGCTTATTTGAAGTGAGTCTGTAGTTTTCACCACTTCACCAGCTTCACCACAACTCGCCCCAGTGGGATTCCTCGTTGATAGCTGTGATACAGGGGTCAGGGAAGAAATAGGCCCTGGAGATGGAGCTATCCTCTCACCTGGGCTTGATGCTTTTCCATCGGGGTGTGTGCATTGCCAGTGCCTGAGAGGCATGTGGCTGGACATGTGGACTCCAGTCTCCTGGATTATCCCTCTGGCACCTTCACTCATGCCACACCTTTTTAATTCTTGGAGCTTAGTTTGGGGCTGGGTTGTGGCCTCCTTTTCCCTGCATGGGTGAGCGGACAAGCAATGGGACCTGCTCCCCAACCTGCATGTGAGTGAACCCCTGGCTGGGGTATCTGTAGGAAATGAACCCACAATCACCACATTGACACGCATAAGCCTCTGCTGCATGAGCTAAAGAATCAGTTCAGAGGCAGTGGCAGACACAGAAACTTCTTCATCTGGATGAGCCACTAGTTGGGACAAGACCCAACTCTCGGTTAAAGTGGGTCCTGGATAAGAAATCACGTTGTTTTTTTTTTACAGGGCTTGATCTTGCAAGTGCTGAGGCACTCCACCTCCTCTGACTTCACTGGGCATTGAGGGCACTCTGTACCTCGCAGAACGAGCCCTCCTGCGCCCTGCCTTTTCACTGCCATCCAGTTGTAACACATGATTTGATTTTTCCCTGTAATGATGCCAACGACTCCCAGATATTTGCATGGAGAGCGCATTGCGTCAGCATCGGACCCCAAATGACTGATACTGGCCATTTTTACAGCTTGCAAGAAGAGAAACGTTTGAGGGGGATTTAATTTAGCTTCAGGTTGGTGTTTTCCTCCTCAAGGCTCTGAAAGGAAATGATACCGATAAGTTGTTTTAGAAGGAGAGGAGAAAATTAGCTGGAGTGAGAGCGAGTGAGGCTGCCTTGCTAACAGCAGCTCATTATAAAGAACACGTTTGCACAGCCTCTTTGCGGCTGCTGTTAATTTGAACCAAGATATTAAAACCTGTAATTGCCCCCACTTTAAATAAATCTCCACTATCTGGATTATTGTATTTTTAATTAGTGTGGCTCCGTCTACTGTTTTTATCACGCTGATGGATTTGTTTATGCTGTATTTATTTATAATTCATTGATCTCCCTGACCCGGCTTTCTCCTGATGTCTGTATTTGGGGCATACTCCAGCAAGTTAAACAGGAGCTTGGCCTGAGTAAACAGAGAGTGAAAGCTGTCAGGCCAGGTTATTCCCTTGAGATCTGTGTGGAGTGGACCCTGGAATATGTATATTCCCATGCAGACAGCAGCTCTGTGGCTAGGCGGGAGAATCGTGCACCGTCAATTACGCCCAGTGCAAATGCAAGAAGAAAATTCATTTACTATAATTTTCCCTAGTAGTCCCTTACCATGCTGGGGAAATCCCTTAAAGTGGGCTCTCCTCGGTAGGCTGGTGGGAGGCATAGAGCCTTCATCCAGATCCCCTGAGGTCTGCTCTAATTCTAGGGATCTATGCGACGCTTAGGCAGGACTCTGAATCTCCTACATGGTGGGGAAACTCATAGACTTTAGAACCAAAGGGGACCATTGTGATCATCTAGTCTGACCTCCTGCACATCCACAGGCCACAGAACCTCACCCACCCACTGCTGTTACAGAGCAGCACCCTCAGATCATGGTTTAAAGTTACAGAGAATCCACCATTCACGCTAGTATAAACCTGCAAGTGACCTGTGCTGCAGAGGAAGGCGAAAACCTCCCAGAGCCTCTGCCAGTCTGACACTGGGGAAAATTCCTTCCCACCCCCTAACATGGTGATCAGTTAGACTCTGAGTATGTGGGTAGGACCCACTAGCCAGACGCCTGGGAAAGAATTCTCTGTAGTAAAAGCCTTCCCCATTTAATGTTCCATCTCCGGCCGTTGGAGACATTTGCTGCTAGTGGTCGCAGATCAGCTACATGCCATTGTAGGCAGTCCCATCTCAACACTGACCCTCTCCTCCAACAGAAGAATGCAGAGGAATCTCCTTCTTGGGACTGAAAGAGGTGAAGTTCTATTTGATTTGCTTGCTTTTACTCTGAGTTAGGAGCTGGACAGGCACAATCACAAGAGCACTAACAGCGCAGGAGGCAGAATTCCCAAAATGTGGATTGGCATAAAGAATGGCCACAACCAGCGCACACTTTATTGATCATACAAGTGACGAGACTGAACCGTTACCCCAGATCCAAAGATCCCGCAAATCTGTGGAAGTTCAGATCCACATCTGGATTCCTCTCTCTCTAGTGGGGGAAACCAAAACCTCACTGCCTTAGGAAGCCTAGGTAGGGATCAGAACTGGATTTTGTGGCTTGAGACCAGTGTCTCAATTACATGCCATCGTCCGTCTGATCCTCTGCTAGTTTATAGGAAACAAACAACATTTTTGATGAGACGCCAGTGTGAGAATCAGATCCAAACATGGAATATAGCAACCACATAACACTGAGAAACCAACAGAAAACATCTTTTCAAGCCATCTAAACAATGAAGATTTCTTTTTGTAACTTAACATTTTAAATTGGCAAGTCAGTATCTTGGGACGCCAGAAAGTGACCCGTAGCTTACTTAGATTGGAAACTCATTCGGACGACGACGATCTTTCTCTCTGTTTGTACAGAGACTCTCAGAATGAGGTCCTGATCCAAGAGCGTGACTGTTAGGCACTATAGGAATACCAATAATAAAAAGAGCAATAATGGCCTAGCTGGTTGCTGACTACTAGGAAAAGGACGTGCTGAAAAAGCTAGACATTTTCCTGGTTTTACAGTTCAAGCGCTTGAGGAATGGGTTAGATGTTCTAGGAATTATTTTGGGAACATTCTCTGGCCTGTGTGATACTGGCGGTCAAAGCAGATGATCGCAACGGTCCAGTGTAGCTTTGGAATCTATGAAATCTATGAGACTTTCATTGTTAGGAGACAGCAGGGCCGGCTCTAGGCACCAGCAAACCAAGCACATGGTTGGGGCAGCACAATTCAGGGCGCCATTCCAGACACCTTTTCCTTTTTTTTTTTTTGCTTAAGGCGGCACAAACCTAGAGCCGGCCCTGCGAGACCGCTCTCAGTTTGTCCTTATAGGCCACAATATGCATGTACAATCTGTGTCTTTTAGCTAAGGGTTATTTTCTCCTGCAGTGTGAAACAGGCATTGCATTGCTGAAAGACTATGGCATGGCTTGAGTAACGTCACAATGGCAGAGCATTAGTAGGGTGGCCTTTATGACAGGAACATGTTCCTGGGTAATTTCAGATGTACCGACTGGTGGAGGTATAACAGCAAGACATGGCTGGCTGATTACAGTGGCGTAAGGCATTCAATGCGTGGTAGGGCCTTTAGAACACGTTGCAGTTGTTCCCGGGGGGTGAGGAGGTTATGAATACAGTGCATTAGTAGGTGATTATAGCAATCATTGAATGGGGTTATGCTAGCATCCTTGGGATGTTATTGTGTTGCTGGGTTATTATAGTGTGGTTCAGTGGTATTATATGGTGAAGCATGCGGTCAAAGACTAAGTAACATTAGCTACCCAAGAAGTGTAACAACACCTGTGAAATTGTGGGGTATATTTTGTATGAAAATAGAAATTATACAATAAACAAGGGTAACACTCAGAGGCCGTGTTTCTTTTTAACATGACATCTCTAACAGCCAGCTAAAGTACTCAGTTTGAGTTCAGAATTTTAAAGGCATTTCATAATTATGCTTAACTGTCTACAAACAATATTCATTTATCAAACACTTCCCCTCCCCTGGAGTGCATCATGCTGCACAAAACATAAGTATAATCCCTGCCCTGTGGCGCTTGTGGGAAAGTGGGCATTTTACAGACTAAGTCCATGGGGTCTTCTGTCAAACTAACATAGTGCTACAAGGTGTTCTCAAAACTCTTCTGTGAGGGTAGAGGGATGTATGAGTGTTCTGTAGAACAAATTGGCATTCTATGGTTGTCCATAGCAACCCCACTGCATTAGACTCTTTAGTTTGATAAGAGTTAAGTAGGCTTGAAATTCTGTGTCTTATTGATTCTCCCTAAGAGAAAACACATAGATTGGTAAAAACCGCCTTTCCTAATGCATTCCTGTTACGATTCTTGACTCAGGTATGTTCATTGTCAGTCAGTTTCAAAAAATGGAGAAATATATAAAAGTCATGGCCTGTCCATAGATAATTTGCCAACAGAAAACAGGGCTAAATGAGTCCCATAAATTGTTTGCAGTGTATGCCAGGATCAGCTCTGCTCACAAGGGGCTCAGTCAAACCAGAACTGAGCACTCTGACCATGATCCAGCATATCACTTAAGCATTTGCTTAACTTTAAGCACACGCATAGTCTTATTCAAACTAATGGGCGTCTAGTTGAACATGTATTTAAGTGCTTTGCTGGATTGGGGACATAGTTCTCAGAATGTCACAAGGTCAATTCCTTTTGTAAGCAAAAACAAATGGATATAAATAATTATCTATATTGTGATACAAAAGCAAAGAGCAGAGGTTGGAATATAGCAGGTCCTCAGTTACTACAGTGATGGGTGCAGCAGGGAAAGAAAACAAGAAAATAGCACCTGTCAGAGGTAAAGAATCACAGAAAGCAACTTTCTTCAGACACTGAACAAGGAACTTTCTCAGAATAAAGAAAGCAGCATCAAGGCCCCTCTCTCCTTCCCTGCAGAGCTTGTCTTGAGTCTTCTGCAGCTGTGTTGGTTCTCACCTCACTCCTTGCTACTGATTTAAATTAACAGTTCACCCCTCCGCATGGGAAGGGCGGGGATGGTCTTGTTCAGGCAATGGGCTGGAATTTTAGCGAGCTGGCTTCAGTTCCTGGGTCCGCTGCAATCTATGTTAGGCGCTTCCTCTCTGCGCTTCAGCGCCTCTCTGTGGAAATAGCAGTAACTGTCCCTCCTTTGTCTTCTCTATCTAGTCTCCTTGGGACAGGACCAAGCACAACGAGACCCTGATCTAGGCTGGAGTCTCTAGGCTCTACTGCAGTATAAATAACAGCACAAGGCAGACAATAAAAAAAGCCTGGTGGCAAGTTTATGATGCTTCTTAGGATCTCTGGTGTCAACTTTGGTAAGAAGCCAACAGATTGAGTGGGCAATAGAGACTGAACTGCCGGTCATCCCCTGTTGTGGTCCCTCCAGGACAGGGTGGGGGAAATGTTTACTGGCTACTCTGTGGCCACAGAACCTACTTTGGTCTACAAGTTCATCAGGCGGGCACCTCCCACCTGCCTGAGATCTCCAGGATGATAGTTACGCTGAACCAGAGCAGTGGCCCATCTCATCCTGTGTTGTCAGCAGGATCGGCCCTAGACCAAATGGCGCCCCAGGCAAGGAGCGTCTTCGGCACCCCCTCCGCCCCCCCTTTGTTAAACTTTTGAATGCCTTATTTTTTATGCATTTGTAGCCCATTTCATAAACTTGCTGTATGATTTGCATGCATGATTTATCCCTGACATCTAAGGTGATAATTTGCATGCTAGGATCTGTAAATCTGTATTTATATCTCACTGATTGATTGGTGACATCCTGACCCTTATATACCCACAAAGGCCTGGCTGACAACATCTAGCAGATCCAAGGAAAATGTAGTTCCATGGAAGGTTCCATGAGATTCTGTAAAGGTCCAGAACATTCTAGGAGGTTAGTGAAAATGAATCGACATATGGAATACCTGAAACATGTTACTGCAAATGTTCTATTTTCCCATTTGTTACTAACAAACAAAACAGCACCCCTGACCCAGCACCCTACCAAGCCCGGCATCCCAGGTGGTCACCTGGGTCTCTTGGCCCTAAATCTGGCCATGGTTGTAAGGATTGGAAGTAGGGGGAAGGACTGTTGTTGGCCAGACCGTAAAGTGGAGGTATCAGCATAGCTTGCTTGCAGGGTCTCACTGGTACATTTCCAGTTACACTTTGAGTTGTTTGTTTCCTTTTTACCAAAACAGGAACCATTTTTATTCTGGCTGGCTGCTCCGTATCATCCCTCTTGACTTGCAATGACATGATTAGGGCACCTCAGCCGGCAGCATATCCGTGGTCAAGGAGTAGATTGAACGGAGCCTTTGATCGGGTTGACTCACAAAGCCCAGTCCAGCCCTGACTCTCTGCCCGCACAACCCAAAGGCAAACATGTGTGGGTATGAAATTCTGCAGGGCCATGTAAATCAAGGCACCATTTTGCCTGGAACCTTCCTGAGAGCTTCTCAAGAGACTAGAAATCAGTAACCACTCCCAGCAGCTTCAGAAGTCCATCTGGAACCTCCCCCTAGAACGCAGTTATGGAACAACCTCGCCTATAGGGGAAGTTCCTTCCAAGTTACCCTGTCAGTTACAGGTTGGTCTGTCTCTCTAGGGATGCACTCGATTGTAATGGCTATCTGCTGTGCTCCTGCTATTTACTGTCATAAAAAACTAAGCAAAAAATCAGCAAGTCAGAGCAGCTGTTAGAATCTGCTCACGTTGTGGGGAGCGAAAACCTTGGTGCCCTGAGAACAGCATTCCCCCCTTGTTCCTTACTGCTGTGTGCCCCCAGCTCTCCTGCTTACTGTCCCCTTCCTACCTCCCCACCTAAATCCACGCTTAACTGAAGGCCTAAATGAGGCCACTCTAAACCAGGAAGACTTCTAGTTGAGTCAGTGAAAGCTGCCCCCGGCCCACAAGCCATTCACTGGCAACTGCTCTATATTTGTCTTTTTATTGTGTGTTCCCAGCATGTGTGGTGGCTGATGGGGAAGAGAAAGAAAAGAGCTGGTTGGTGCCGAAGCCAGCGGAGAAACTCAGCAGGATGCCAGGTCTGGGTTACTATTTTAGCTCCTGGATCTTCACATACCGGGGGAGTTTGCTGCTCTGCTTGTCTGGGGAGACATGAGCCAGGGGGTCTTTGGGCTTTGAAGGTCGCCGGGGGCGGGGGAGCTGGCTGCAGGATTTTGTGCCGCTACATTGATGGCTCATCAATTTCAGCCTGTCTAGGCAGAGAGATGGCCCCACCACATCCCCATTTGTATGCTCTTCTGGGGAGGAGGCTGTCCAAGCGGGATGGGGAGCCAGAGTCTGAAAGGACATCCCTGTGCCAGGCAGAAGGTGCTGTTTGCCCTCTCGCTCCATGCCCATCACTGCCAGGCCATGCCTTACATAGCTGCGGAAGAGGAGAGAGAAGTTTTCCAGGAGAGGCTCCAAGTCCACATCGGGGCATTTCTTCTTGTATTCATACAGCTCCTCCAGACCCTCTCTAGTGTTCTCTTTGGAGCCAATCTTCTTAAAGATGTCTGCTAACATGTCATTGACTTTGCCCATTATAGCCTTGTCGGCTGCATGACAGACCCCCTGACCAGAATCTGTATCAGTCTTGTTGGCAGCCTGCATGGTGGAGAGCCTCATCGCCTGGCACAGGTGAGCCTCCAGCTCTGACTCCCCCTTGTTCTGTATCATGGTGAGGTGGTCCAGAATCTCAGGCCCCATCAGCCTGCTCAGGGAGTGCAGTAGAGTTTTCAGAGCTATCTGGGGGAACTGGCTTGTGCATTGCTTCAGTTTCTCCTGGGGTAGCGCCTTCATGAAGAGGTGGATGTCCAATAGGATCTGGTCCAGGTTGACTGTGCCGATTGTTCGAGGGAGAAGCTGCGTGATTCTCCACAGACACTTGGCCACCAGCTCGGGGAAATTAGGAGGGCCGGCTGCAGCCGTGAGGCTATCCTGCAGCAAGGCGAGCAAGGCGCTAAAGATTCTGGTCTGGTCAGACTGCTCCAGCACCTTTTTCATTAGGAGATTGATGGACTGGATGACCTCTTGCCCTTCTTCCAGGTCCTCCACCAGAGAATCCAGCATTAAGGTGATGAGACCGTGGAACAGGTCCTTCAACACCCCAGTGGAGGCCTCCCGGGCCAGGTTCTCCGTCTGGAACAGCAGCATCATGTTGCGAATGATGCAGCCATACAGCTGAATTACTTGGTCCTTCCCCAGTTTCTCCTCCCCCACCTGCAGCCTGTGGATGTACCGGAGCTGCCGCAAGGTGGCTATGAGGAACTGGTTGATGTGGCCAGACATGGCTTCTGCCTTGTCCTCCTGCTTCAGGATCTCATCGATCTGCGCCAGAGCCTGGATGATGGTGTCAACGTCGCCACTGGCCACGTGGTGGATAATGAAGTTGATGGTGGAGGCGACGTTGCTGTGCATGCCGTTAGGGTGCAGGGAGACAGCATGGGGCTGGGGCTCAGGGATTTCACCTGGCTGAGTGGTGCCATCCAGTTTGGGACTCTTGCACTGGAGATAATCCTGCACATTCTCAGGCTCCTCTACATCCAGCTGGAATGCCTGGGGATCTGTCTGCCTCGTCTCCATGTCTGCTCCTGTGCTGTGGGCGTGACTGGGTTTGGAGGGCGTGCCCTCTGCTGTTCCCATGCTGTTATTAGCACTTGCACTCAGAGCATGTGGCGGTCTTTCCGTGGCCTGTTTGTCCAGAGAAGCATCTGGCCTGTTGGCTGCCTGTTCCATACTCTCTTCTAGCATCCTCATGTGTTTCTCTGACAGATTCCCAATCAGCTTGAGCACCCCTTCCCCATGCACGTGGTGAGCGGTCACTATGATGTTCAAGGCAGCACTGCAGATGGCATTGTTTTGGTCTCCGATGAAGGCAGATATCACCTTGAAGGCTTTGCCAGGGTTCGGCTGGCACACTTCCATGCCATAGGCTTTGACTAAATATCCCAGCTCAGCGAGGCATTCTGCCTGCTGCTTGGCGTTCTTGGACCTGGCTCCTTCCATGATGAAGTTGAACGTCTTCCTGGCTGGATAGACCAAGTAGACCCTCTTCAAAACAGCATGCACCTCCCTGAGGAGAACCTCTTTTGTCTCCCCCATCTTCATGACCAGGTAGGGGAGGAAAGAAGCTGCCTCATGCTCAGTCAGTTGATATCTCTCCCGGCTCAGCAAGGAGAACAGCAGCTTGAGATACTCCAGGCTCTTTGTCAGAACCCAGGTGTTGTTGTCAAAGAACCGCAGGGTGACCCACTTCAGGATCAGGTCCAGGCAGCTGATGAGGCCGTCCTTCTCCCTCTCCATGTGCTTGACCAGGATGGCCAACGCTTTGATGTGGTGCTGGAAGTTGGAGTGAAACATCTCCTCCTGCAGCCAGTTGGATACACAGCTGCACATCTGAGCCTTCAACTGCTCTGCGTACTTGTTGCTGGGGGCAGTGAAGTTCCACCTCAGCACCTTCCACCCTCTCTCGTCCTTTGCCCTCTGCTCTTTCCCTTTGGGGACAGTGATAAAAATAGGACCAAGCTTGTTGCCACCATCCTTCAGACTGGTTTTTATTTGCACCTTACCCCCCTCTGGCAAGCCTTTGACTTTCAGGGTAGCCGCTCCTAATGTGGCTTCTTTGGGTCCAGGCTTCTGCTCCAGGGCACTGCTGGACACTGAGTCTCCAGAAGGGGTTGGGGAAGAAGAGGCTGATGCCAGGCGGAATGTAGCTGAGGCTGAGGTGAAGGCCGGGATGGCTGTGCCCCTTTGCAGCCTGTTAGGCAACTTAGCAGGAACAGTGGGCTTGGCTGGAGGGTTGGCTTTGGCTGTCTCCAGCATGGACATTATGTGGTCCTTGGTAGTCGGCTTCAGTTGGTGAGTGGCTTCGGCCATTTCCTCAAATCCGAGGTGCATCAAGAAGAAGGGCAGGGCTTCCTGGGCTGCCTTGCTCACGTCGCCATTGCAATCTCCCAGGCAGGCGTAGAGGTGAGGTACACCCCGCAGCAGATCTGAGGGGGCAGAACGGAGAGCAGGCAGCTTCTCAGCCAGCCAGCCCAGCAGCTCTTGCCTTTGGAAAGGGTTTTCCTCTCTCAGCTCCTCGGAAGAGTCCTCCCCTTCCAGCCAGTCCTTTGTGCCTATCTGCTCAGCCCAGGCATTTACAGCCATGAGGGCTGAGGCTCGCACATTGATCTTGCTGTCCCTGAAGATGGCAACCAGGGGGATGCCCAGCTCCCTCACGTGCTGCTTGATGCTTGGGCCCATGGCGGTGGCCAGTCGCTGGAAGATTCTCAGGGTCTGCTGCACCAGGACTGTGTTGGGGTCCTGGAGACAAGCCCTCAGGGCAGCTGGGAGGTCTCCCACATTCGGCTGGATGAGGCTGGCGTTGCTGAGAATACCCGCCACCTCATCCAGGCCCTCCTTCTGGATCCTCCAGCTCTTGTCCTGCAGCTTCGACACCAGCGCTGAGGTGATCCTGTCGCTGATATCCACAGCCTCAGTCTTGCCCTGGTCCTGGGGGTCCTCTCCCTTCTCCTGATCCCCGCTCCCCCTACAGTGCTTGGAGCTGCCCCTGGTGGGCGCAGGTGGGCTCTGTCCTTTCATCTTCTCCATCTCGGCATCAATCTGTGAGAGAAGGGGCAGCATCTCGCCCTCGAAGAACGCTCTCAGAGAGGCTCCCACGTACAGAGAAATGGTCGCCAGCAGGACAAAAGCCGAGGCCCGTACATCCGGGTGACCATCAGCAAGGGCAGCCTTTATGGTACTGACCAAGGCCTTCACCTCCATCCCAGTGAAGCCAAACTCTGTAATGGCATTCGCCAGCCAGTTCAGGGCTTCTGCCTGGGTCCTGGGCTGGGTCTGGGAGAAAGCCAATGTTGTGACTTTGCCGGCTGTCCACGGCAGCGCACAGGCCTCTGCGATCGCTGTCAGGGCTCCTTTGGCGTCGCTGCTGCAGATCACGTCGCCCACCTTCCCCACCACACCGGCCAAGACGACCTGAGCTGACGTTCTGGAAAAGTTTCCCTTCTGGGCAATCAGGGTGATGATGTGAAGCTTTTTCTGCATCACTGGGAGTTTGGTTTCCTCCCAGCCATGATCCTTCTCCAGCAGCCTCACCAAGGCCTGGCAGGGCATTTTGTTCTTCTCTGTTTCTTCCACAGCCTTCTGAAATGCCTCCATGCCGGAAAACCTCTCCTTCCAGTTGCTGCTGGCCAGCTGTTGGATGCAGGAGGCCGGAAGGACAGCTGCCGCCACTTCTTCACATGATTCTTCTGAGAGCTCAAGTTCAAACATGTTGCTTGGCACTGACCTTTGTTGACTTTGGGTGCCAGAACCTCCTGCACCATCGGTTCCCAGGTGGCTGACCAAGCTGAGTGACAAGAGCTTCCAAATGAGCTGCAGAGGGTCTTTCTGATGTCCTTCCCCCCTGCAGCTGCTGGAGGAGCTGCTGATGTTCCAGCAGCACCGTTGGATTCCTGGTGATCATCTGCTGCTCCTGCTTGTGAGAGCTGATGAGCTCACTGCCTTGGGTCTGACGACTGCAGGTCATTGTGACATCATCCACCCATGTTTAGCCCCGAGAAGAGAAGGCCAAGGGTGGGGACATGGTAACAATCTTCAGATATGTAAGAAACTATTCTAAAGAGGATGGTGATCAAACATGCTCCATGTCCATTGAGGTAAGATAAGGAAGAATCAGCTTAGTTCGCAGCAAGGGAGATTTAGGTTAGAAATTAGGAAAAGCTTTCTAACTCTAGGGTAATGAAGTACTGGACCCAGTGAGCTAGGGATGCTGTGGAATCCCCATAGAGAGGGCTGACCAGGAAGAAAAGCAGAGCTACTTGATCTTAGCCAAAAGGCCGAGAAGCGATCGCAGAGGCCTGTGCGCTGCCGTGGACAGCCGGCAAAGTCACATAAAGGCTGCCCTTGCTGATGGTCACCCGGATGTACGGGCCTCGGCTTTTGTCCTGCTGGCGACCATTTCTCTGTACGTGACAGCCTCTCTGAGAGCATTCTTCGAGGGCGAGATGCTGCCCCTTCTCTCACAGATTGATGCCGAGATGGAGAAGATGAAGGTAAGCCTGGTTCTCCCTGAGATCCTAGACAGCGCGTTGTCGGAGCAAACCATTTGGTGATCTGGGTTGACAGGGCCCAGGGAAACTGACAGAAAGGGACTAGCTGCTCAGAGACAAGCCCAGAGCAGATGTGTATAGGTGCTACTGACACACCTGCAGATCAGCCTGGTTCTGAAGTTCATCATTTCCAGGATTTTTTTTTTGGACTCAACCCCCCGTAGAAAGGGTAAGATTTTAGGGGGCCCCGTAGCTTTCCAGCTATGGCACAACCCCAAATCTGTGAGGGATGATGCACCCGCAATGGGGTGAATTGTGCCCAGACAAACCACAAGGAGACACCACCTCGACAACCCAGCTATGCCACCATTGGAGGTTTTTATGAACAAGTTAGACAAACACCTGTCAAGGATGGTCGAGGGGGCTTCGTTGGTCCTGCCTCAGTGAAAAAGGGGATGGACTGGATGACTTCTTGAAGTCCCTTCCATCCCAACAGTTCTATGATTCTATAAGACCTACGTAGACAGTCAAAGTCAGTCAGATCAGAGAGAGAGAACGATCGGCCCTTGAGAGACTTTCTCAAGGTAATCGAGGGCAGTTGCACACAGCAATGGAGAGCTGCTAGGTGCTAGCTAAGATCAACAATCAGGAAAAGGCATTTCAAAAATTCATGGGGTTTTAAAGGTGTGGATGGGAGGGCGGGGTTTCCGGTCTCCATGGCCCCTAAGCAGTGGAGTTCACAATTATGACCAGAGCAGTCAGTGAGGGGCATTGTTGGATAGCTGCTGGAGGACTGTTAGGTCGACATAGCTAACTCATTGTCTACATCCATACTGGGTTGACCTCAGCACATGGACCATGGCTCAGTGCCGCTCAGGGAGGTGGCGTTACTATGTTGGCATCATGGAGAGCTTATACTGAGGGGAGACAGATTTGAGTGTAGACACAGACACAACTAGATTAGATCGACCTAACTTTGTAATGCCCATAGTGAATCAGGAGCAGAAGCAGGAGTAAAATGCAGGGGTTCTTGGCTCTCTGTTCTGTGCTTAGTCTGCTAGACAATGCTGCCTCTTTGGGGTTGGGAAGGAATTTCTCTCCGAGGCATAGTTCTTTACAGGGACCTTGTGGGATTGTCACCTTCCCCTGTAGAACTAAGCTGAGATCATAGAATCATAGAATCTCAGGGTTGGAAGGGACCTCAGGAGGTCATCTAGTCCAACCTGCTGCTCAAAGCAGGACAAATCCCCAGCTAAATCATCCTAGCCAGGGCTTTGTCAGGGATCACCCATTAGGATCAGGTACAAATGGATTGGGGGTGAGGAAGGCTAATGCCACCCTTCACTATGTTCCTATGATTATGCAATTGCAACTAAAGCAATATTAGTGGTGCAGGGTCAAAGTGAGGTGCAAACCCTCCTGTGCCTGAATAGGACTGTTTCTGTACGTTGTTATGGAGGGAAAGTGGCAGTGGGTAGAGAGCGCAGAACTGAAAGGAATCAGAAAGGGTAATCGAGCATGACTGCTTGTCCCTGGCCTAAAGAAAACAGATAGACCTCAGGGAGGGAGATGGGGATGGTCAATTCAAAAGCAGCAGCAGATGGACAAAAACCATCTGAGTTTAAACTGGAGAAAGAAGGGAAAGTGATCATTACCAATTAACAATCACTATTGAGTAGTCCTCTATTGCTCTAGAGGAATGATACTTTGCACTTACCTCTATTCATCTGAAAATCCATCTTCAAAATGTTGCCTCCACAGGACCCCAGTCTTAGGAAGAATGCCTGTTTGCCTTGAGTCTGAGATGGACTAAGGAACAATCCTCCTGGAAATCCGGTTCCAAGCCAGGTTTTATGACAGAGCAGCACTTTCGTTTTTATCTTTTGTCCTGGAGGGGATTTAATTGTCTGCTCGTCACCCAAGGTGAGCTTGTAGACTCTGCATTTAATTCTGTGTGGTTGATGGGTCCTGACTTTCATCTCCCTTGTGCCAAAGCTGCTGTAACGGTGATGACTGCAGTGGAGCCGTGCCTGCATTTGTTGTGAAGCCCCGAAGAGACCCTTTGGCAGGCAGGTGCTGGAGATATGCAACCAACCAGAATTAAAAACCTTAGTTTTCACTAAGTACTTACTCAGCTAGTCAACTTTGCCATTACCCGGGGTATTAAAGAAGCAAACAAGACTTCATGACCTGGCCCAAAGTACTCCTGCTGCTAACCAAAAACAGCTGGATTGTAACCAGCATCTGTGCCCCATATCTATCTCATTAGTGAATCTAGTACATGTGAGCATCATCACATTCCCCATCTGCCCTGGCCTCCTCTGTGCAGCCACACAATAGATACAGCATGGGCAGGAGCAGCACAAATTCTCCCTTCTTTCCCCGTCCCCAAAACAGCCCCCTCCTGCCCCCGAGGAAGTCTCAGTGGATCATTTAATCCTTGGCCTCTGTTCTTAGAATAGCGCCCTTTGCCATGTGAGCACTCAGCTTGAGGACCCGCCTTCCCTGAAGGGGGCCACTGAACTATCACAGGTGAACTCCCGTTGGTTGCTCCCAAGCTGAATTATTGCTTGAGGTCTGAAATGGTCGGGAATAATAATTGTGTAACGGCAGTGCTAAAGGCTCAGGCCTTGGTCAGGGCCTCACTGTGCTAAAACACAGTGAGAGACAGTCCCTGGTCCATGAAAGTTATACATTAAATGGTCTGTTCCTTTTACCAGTGCCAGGAAAAACAAATACACACACGCATGCACACCCCCCCACACACACACCTTGTCTTCTTTCCATGTGTTTCTTCAGTTTTCCATCACAAGACGTGACAAAGTCCCATCAGAGCCCCTGTCTTACATCTACAGCTTGTTTTAGTAGAAACATCCAACTCCGTGGGGAGGAAACGCCATGTTGTGCTCGCTCCATGGCTAAAAAGATATCTTGGTTGGTTTAAACGATCTTCTGTTGGCATCTGAGTTGGGCTTTTTAACGGGCCGTAGTGTATGCTCCTCACCCCTCCTCTGGCTCGGCTGCACTGGCTGGTACAGAAGCGGATGAGGGACAGACAGCAAACCCTTATCGCAACCTACCCCTCCTTACACATAAGACACATTTTAGAAGTCCAGTGCAGCCAGTGGTTCTAAATGCCCCTGGGCCTTGCCTTAAAGAATCATAACAGCTGCAACACAGCAGCACCTGGGCATAGAAAGGGGAAGATTCTTTTCACCCTCTCTCACTTTGCGCTCCTCCCCAGGGGCAGTCAGGAGAGGAAGGATGGTCCCGTGCTTAAGTCTGTGATCTGGAAGTAAGGACACCCAGGCAGAGTTCCCAGCTCTACAGCAGACTCTGTGCTGTTCTTCTCAATAAGGCATTTAGGTACTGATTATGTTGATTTTCATCAAACCTGACCCAGCTCTCTAGCAGTACCGCAGCCAGACCATGCTGCTCACTGCAGCCTGACTGCTGCAGTCCAGAGCCCTGCCTCCCAAACTGGAAAGTGACCTTTGGCCTCTGCAGCCACCTCCACATCCTCACCCCACCATGCCAACTACGCCGCACCAGCCGACTGGCTGACCCTGGGAGAGTTATCTGGGTCTCAGCTCCTTTCTGTGCAATGGGTATGAGAATTATCCCTGTCTCCAACCCTTTGTCTTGGGGCAGGGACTGTCTTGCCGTCTGTGGCTCTGTGCAGTGTCTAGCACACCGGAGCCCTGAGCTGATTGGTTGCCTAAAGGTGTTATCATAATACAGACAGTCGGGGGCACATCTCCTAATTCTGTGCTTTTGAGCTCTTTCTGCTAGGTCTTCAGGGCCCATAAAAGCAAATGCCTCATTCTCGGGCATGTGCTCCATTCAGTGATGCTAATGCATGAAGGAGGAAGTAGACAAATGAGGCCCAGTTAATTTACAAGATGCCAAAGATGTGCGGGTCATGGTGGATAATCAGCTGAACATGTGCTCCCAGTGAGACACTGTGGCCAAAAAGGCTAATATGATCCTGGGATGCATAAACTGGGGAATCTTGATTAGGAGTGGAGAGGTGATTTCACCTTTGTATTTGGCACTGGTGCAACTGCTGAGGAATACCTTGTCCAGTTCTGCTGTTCCCAATTCACAAAGGAGGTTGATAAATTGCAGAGGGTCCAGAGAAGAGTCACGAGAATGATTAAAAGATGAGAAAACCTGCCTTGTAGTGATAGACTCAAAGAGATCCATCTCTTTATCTTAGCAAAGAGAAGGTTAAGGAATTACATCTGTAAGTATCTACATGGGGAACAAACATTTAATCATAGGCTCTTCAGTCCATCAGAGAAGGGTAAAACACGATCAGAGGGCTGAAAGTTGAAGCTAGATGAATTCAGACTAGAAATAAGGTGCACATTTTTGGCAGCGAGGGTAAATTAATCCTTGGAAAAATTTACCAAGCGTCAAGGTGGATTCTGCGTCATTGACAATTTTGAAATGAAGACTGAATGTTTTTCTAGACCAGCAGTTCTCAAGCTGTGGGTCGGAAGGACCCCAAAGTGGGTCGCCAGGGCTGGCTTAGACTTGCTGTGGCCCAGGGCCGAAGCCAAAGCCAAGGGCTTCAGCCCTGGACAGCAGGGCTCAGGTTGCAGGCCTCTGCCTGGGGCTGAAGCCCTTGGCTTGAGCTTCAGCTTTGGCCAGTCTGCCCACAGCGGTGAGGCTCGGGCTTTGCCCGCCCCCTACCCGGGGCAGTGGGGCTTGAATGGGCTCAGGCCTCGATCCCCCCTCCTGGGGCCGTGGAGTACTTTTTGTTGAAGTTTAAGACCCGCTGTTCTAGAAGATCTGCTCTAGGGATTAATGTGGGGCAGGTCTCTGGCCTGTGCTCTGCAGCTGGTCACACTAGAGGATCACAATGGTCCCTTCTGGCCTTGGAATCCAGGAATGTCAGCCTGCCTAAGGACACTGAGTGGGGAGAAGATCACATAGGAAAGGACTGGAGCAGCTGGGAAAGGAATATTATGTTTGCGCTGCTAGGAGGGAATCACAAACCACGAAGAGTAACCAAGAAAACCCAGAGGTAAAGCTACGACCCCAAAACCTTGGGAGAGTGAGTCTCTTTTCAACCGAAAGCACTGAAATGTCTCAACATTTTGTAAAACTCAGCACCAAGGATGAAAATCAGATTTCACTGGGACTCTAGCAAGAGCCTGCCCAGGCATCTGTCCCAGTACTACGGCTGGATCTGAATGACGGTTTTAGCTCGGTGACACGGCTGCACCAGGGGCTGTAGGGAGCGGGTGGCTTCTGGAGTAGTCATTAGGCAGCTGGATGCTTCTCCATTCTGCTTTGTCCCTGTGGCTAACCAGATGACCTAGGCAGTGACTGAAGCAGCTGCAGGAAAGAGGGTTGACGCACCATCAGTGATGGAAGCCTGGCTTGGAATCAAATGGACTGCGCCCCAGAATAATGTTGCCAGCTGCAGGGCTTGGCTGAGGTTGAGGAACAGGCTTTTCTTCTCCATGGTGGATGTGCCACAGTCCCAGGGCCTAAATGGGGAAAGAGGCCCCCATTGTGTGAACCTGAAGACAAACCATGGTTTGCATCCTGTCTGGTGTAATCTTGGCTGGCTGTTCAGTGAGTCAAGAGGGTGAGCCCTGGATAAAGGGGCATGTGGAGGAGAGGTCACGGACATCCACCCACGCTCCTGCAGTCACCCTCCCAGTTGGCATGAACTGGTCTTCTTATTGGCAAATTCAGTAGAGATTTCCCCGGCGGTGGAATGGGCAATGGAGACTCAACTTCCCTGTGGCTGCTTAGTCACTCCACAGTGATAAGAAGCCTAGTTGGAGGGCAGCTTTGGGGGGAACTCAGACTGCTGCCACCCGGACTGTACCCATTCCATGATCAAACAGAGGATTCCTGTTCCAGGGCCGTGAATGCCGCACCTTTCTTCAGCACTAAATTCATTGAGACACTCTTGCAGCCTGGTGCAGGTCACAACAGTGCTGAGGTAGCTGTAAGTTGCAGGCAGGGCCAGTTCCAGGCACCAGCGCAGGAAGCAGGTGCTTCAGGCGGCCAATGGAAGGGGGCGGCACATCCAGGTCTTCAGTGGCGGGTCCCTCAGTCCCTCCAGAGGGAAGGACCAGCTGCTGAATTACCACCGAAGAATGAAGCGGCATGGTAGAGCAGCCACTTAAGTGCTGTCGATCGCGGCTTCTTCTTTTTTTTCCCCCCTCTTCACCGCTTGGGGTGGCAAAAAAGCTAGAGCCAGCCCTGGTTTCAGTGAGGATCAAGTTAGTCCCCAGCTGCCCTGGGGATCCAGTGGATGCAATGTCCCCAAATCACAGTTGAATCTACCCTTCTGTCTGTGCCTTTGTTCTCTTTGAGTTCCTCATTTCATAAGGGACCCTAGTCAAATGTGTTTTGTCAGCCAGGGCCACCCAGAGGATTCCGGGGGCCTGGGGTCTTAGGCGGTGGGGGGCCCCCACTTTGGCAGTAATTCGGCGGTGGGGGGCCCTTCCGTTCCAGGACCCGCTGCGGGTCTCCAGGGCACTTTGGTGATGGGTTCCGGAATGGAAGGGCCCCCCCGCTACCGAATTACCACCGAAGACCCAGCTGGAATTCGGCGGCGGATCCCACTTCGGCAGTAATTCGCCGGTGGGGGGTCCTTCCACTCCGGAGCGAGAGGACCCCCCCCCACCAGCAAAGACTGGGAGCGGAGGAAGCTCTGGGGCCCCGGGCCCCACAAGAGTTTTCTGGGGCCCCCAGAGCGAGTGAAAGACCCTGCTCCAGAGGCCCCGAAAAACACTCGTGAGGGCCCCTGCGGGGCCGGGGCCTGGGACAAATTGCCCCTCTTGCCCCTGCGCTCTGGGCAGCTCTGTTGTCAGCTGAATCAGCTGCAGGACCAAGAAAAACAATACAAGGGTGGATTTGTTCACCAACTGACCTAAGGGACCTTGGTACAATGCATGGGCAGGTCTGAGTTCTGTGTGCACAAGAAAGAGCCGGCTAGGTCTAAGTACAACCCTCCCGTTTGGAACCTGCATGTCAATATCCTGTTCTATGAATGGTTGACGCACAAAATGCCCCTTGATCTTGAGTCTAAAAATCGCTCCAAGGAAGTCACTATCTCTGTCCAAATAAATGATTCTAAATAACTTATTCTAGGAAACGGCATTTAGCATTTGTCATGGGATAATAAGTGATTCATAGATGTTTTTTCTCTCTACAGTGTTGGTTAAGGGCACTGCATTATTCTGGCTGAGTGAAAAGCTCTCAGAGAATCTGAAGTGTGTTGGGATGGGAAAGTAAGTGCAAGTCCTTTTATTGCGGGTGCATAACCTTTCCAGCCGTCACTCACACACCCTCCTGCTTTAGTCTAGGAGAACTAGGGAGGAGTCCTGCAGTTAAATGCCTCTTGCAACATGCCTCTTTGGGGCTGGTTCTGGTAGGCACTCTGTGCCTCAACTCCTGTGGATGGGCTGAGGGGGCTCAACCCCTCCCAGGAGGCGCTCAGCACCTTGCAGACTCCAGCTCCACAAAATGGCATTTGAGGGTGCTCCGCTCCTGCCAGAAGGCACAGAGAACCCTGCAGAATCAACCCCCCAAAGCTCCTTGGTGAAGGAAGAATACCACATAGGACTGGGAAGCAGAGATACAGCTGTATGTGTCTGTAGGTTAGAGCAGCCCCCAGGTTGCTATAATTTACACTGGGGGCCCACAAGATCCAGGGAAGAGGAAAGGTGACATAGAACCACCTGCTACAAGCCTACGCTGGCTGAACCCAAGAATCGGGGCCATTGCTCTGTTCTGAATACTCTAGTCCATGCATGGGAGTCTGATTCGCCTCTGGGCCATGCTGACTGGCAGAAACGGCCCTCTGCTCTATAACTTTTGGACATCCACAATGCACAGCCACATACTGGCACAGAAATGATTTTCTTGGGTGTGGAAAAGACCAGGGTTTCTCCTGGGGCTTCTTATGACTATGGAAAAAGTCGAAGACAGTTCAACCCAGGTTATGCTTTATTTGAAAGCGGATGTGAGGAGTGCAAGAAATGAAACTAAGAAAATTGGGAGTGACCTCAGAATCCAGGGCTCCAGGGGTTTATGGAACTGGGGGCTCATGATCTGACTGACGTGATACTCGGTAATTACTAAGCAGTTCTGTTTGGGATGTGCAGGATTGAATAGAATCCAGCTCCCTCCCTCTTAGCTTGGCAGGGCTAACTGAGGTACAAAGCGGCAGAGAGCCGTAATTTATTCAGCGAAGGCAGCAGTGCTGAGTCTGAATTCACAGCAGGCAGAAGGCGTGCGGAGTAAGACGGTGGCAGTCACTTTTCAGAGTACAGCCACACTTTACATTTGACGCCAACATGCCTTTATTATAGCACATAGCTGGGCTATTTGCAAACTGTCTGTCGCAGTCTAGCATACAGAGCCTGGCAAAACTCCCCCTCGAACCAGTTTGCTCCTGGCATCCGAAAATCCGTGGCCTGGTTTTCAGTGCCACTGATGTTAATGGGAGTCATCAGTGCTAAGCACCTTTGAAAAAAACATCAGTAACTTTATTTTTCCAGGCCCAATCCACCCGCCTGTGGATTTTCTCAATATTTAAGACTTCAGGCTACAGCTTCCAGAGCTTTGGGTGGCTCTTCAGAGACATTTCCCGCCAATGTCTCAAATAAGCCACTGCTATGAATACACACACAGTGATCGTTCCAGCTACTGCTGGTAACACTAGCTGCAGCACGGAGCAGGTTAAAGTGACAATCAGTTGTTTGTAGATTGATGAACCAAACCGTTATCCCTCACCCCACCATCCTGCTGCATGCTCAGACTTGCCAGACAACATCACAGACTTCTCCTATGTGTATATAGATATTGGATTAGGGACTAGTGTGACCAGAAGTCCCAATTTTATAGGGACTTTCCCGATTTTGGGTTTTTTTTTCTTATATAGGCTCCTATTACCCCCCACCCCATGTCTTGATTTTTCACATTTGCTGTCTGGTCACTCTATTAGGGAGAAGGGTAGGCAGAGATGGTGTCCCTATCCTCTGTTTGCCAGAAGCTGGGAATGGGTGACAGGGATTGAATCACTTGATGATTCCCTGTTCTGTTCATTCCCTCTGGGGTACCTGGCACTGGCCACTGTCAGTAGACAGGATACTGGGCTAGACGGACCATTGGTCTGACCCAGTATGGCCCTTCTTATGTTCTTATGACCTGATCCTGCAAATCTTACTCCCATTAAATAGGCCTTATTTGTGCAAGCCAGCCCATTGCAGGAAATGTTCCTAAATTAGCGAGCTAGGTTGAAGAGGTGACCAGACTCAACCCAAAGCACTTTTCACAGCAGACAAAAGTGTACACAGTGTAAACAGCTGTAAAAATGATGACAGTAGCATCACATAAAGATTTGTCTTATAGTTAAGATGGTGGACTGGAACTCGGGAGCTTTGGGTTCAATTCCTGGCTCTCCTGGGTCTCTCACAACAGTCTCTGTTGCGATATCTAGGCTCTATGTTTCTGGTTAACTCTCTTGGGGTCTCTGTTCCCCATCTGTAGAAATGGGGATGATAACCCTTCCTAGTTCTGGGCATTTAGAATAATAAAGCTGTTGAGCGGCAGATGCCGCTCTCTTACTTTGTTGTTCTGGTACTCGTGCCTAGCACAATGGGGCATTGTCATTTGAATATAACCAGATCCCCATTTATAATAAACTAGGCGCCAAGGAATCTTATTGGCAAAATTTCACCAGCAGTCGGCTAGTGCACTCGGCGAGAGCTGAGTGAAGTGATCATGGTGGCAGTGATTTCCTGGCATTTTCTTGCCACGTGTCCTTGGGAGACCACATTTGACATTTTGATGTAAGTATGCGTCCGGGTGCACTGCACCGCTAAATGATCGGTATTATGTATTCTCATTGGACTTGAAGATTGTACGCAATCTTCTCGTTAGTGGGGCAGCGCAGATAAAGGATGTGAACCCTGGGCAGTGTTATGAACTTAGGGAGAAACTCTACTTAACAGTGGGCCGCAGGCACCAAAAGAATGAGATTTTTAGGACAGTGTCAAGTTATATTTGCCTGGGTTAGTCTCTGGGGATTAGGTTATGGCAAACATGGTCTGCCTGTTGGAAGCTAGACAAGCCTGAGCAAGGTGAACCATTGTCTGCCTATTTGCCGTGTCCCGAGGAAAGAGAAGAAGATCAAAGACACAAGCAAGACCTCCACGAAGAGTCCAGACGGGAAGCTATTCCATAGCAGAGTGCTAGTTCCTCGAGGCTAGGCTCGTATATGAACACTGGTGAAGAACATAGAAAGCCCCTGGATGGGGTTTGGAGACTAGACCGCTCGCTAGAGCCTCTTGCGAGTCTGGCAGGGGGATAACTCTGGTGATGCCTTATTAGTATGCGTCGTAGTGTTTTATTGTTGTAATAGGTTTTTCTCGTGTAATACTTTCACTTTAAGAATAAATGTGCTTGCTTAGAAAGAGCTGTGTGGTAAACATAATAACCGCTGAATGACAAATCATGGAGTTTCATAGCCTTTGAAAGAGAAAGCAAAGCGCAAGACACTGGCTGTTTAGGCAGTCTGGCTTGCTGGGCATATCAACAGGGTAGGCAGGAAACTGTGCAACCTGGAAGACCCCCAGTCAGCAAAAGGCAGAGATGGGAGTCTCCACACAATAGAGGTGGTGGCTGAGGAGCCAAAACCCAGCCCTTGGTGTCCCAACAGATGGGGAATTCAGGTACAGTTGCCCTGAACTGTTGCAATCTGTCTCTCTGAGACAAGGAAAACTTAACATGCCTCCTCTAGAATAGGTATTCTGAGGTTACGCAGACCCCACACTACGGTATGAAGCCAGCAGCATCCATAAAAGCTTGGGCTGCTGCAGACGAAATCGTACATTTGTGGCTACTGCTTGGGATCTGCCATAGCATTAGAAGAACAGCCATACTGGTCAGCACCAAAGGTCCATCCAGCCCAGTATCCTGTCTTCTGACAGTGGCCAATGCCAGGTGCCAGAGGGAGTGAATCCAACAGGTAATGATCAAGTGAATCTCTCTCCTGGGGCCATCACATCCCCATCTTCCACCCTCTACAACTCGACCCTTCTGAAACAAAAAAACAAGAGGCTAGGGACACCATTCCTTACTCATCCTGGCCTAAAGCCATTAAACAGACTTAACCTCCATGAATTTTTTTATCCCCCGTTCTCTTTTAAAGCTGTGATAGTCCCAGGTTAAGCCTTCACAACCTCCTCAGGTAAAGCCAAAGTTCCACAAGTTGACTGTTTTAAAAAAAAAAACAAGTGACTGTGCGCTATGTGGAGAAGAGCTTCCTTTTATTTGTTTTAAACCTGCTACCTATTAAATTCATTTGGTGACCCCTAGTCCTTATATTATGGGACAACAAGTAAATAACTTTTCCTTATTTAGTTTCTCTACATCACTCATGATTTTTTATAGACCTCTATCCTAGCTCTTTAATCTCTCTTCATATGGGGATCCATTCCAAACCCCTAATCATTTAAGTATCAAGAGGGGTAGCCGTGTTAGTCTGGATCTATAAAAGCAGCAGAGATCCTGTGGCACGTTATAGACTAAACAGACGGTTTTGGAGCGTGAGCTTTCATGGGTGAAATACCCACTCGTCAGATGCAGGGTACACTAACCTGTGTCTCGACGAAGTGGGTATTCACCACGAAAGCTCACGCTCCAAACACGTCTGTTAGTGCTATAAGGTGCCACAGGATTCTCTGCTAATCATTTTAGTTGCTGTTCTCTGAACTTTTCTAGTGCCAGTAAATCTTTTTTGAGATGAGGAGACCAATCTGTATGCTGTATTCAAGATGTGGGTGTACCATAGATTTATAGAAGGAAAATAAGATACTCCCGTCTTATTTTCTTATCCTCTTTTTAAAAAAAAAAAATGATTCCTAACATCCTTGTTTGCTTTTTTGACCGCCTCTGCGCCTGCGTGGACGTCTTCAGAAATATCGCATGATGACTCCAAGATCTTTTTCCTGATTCGTTGTAGTTAAATTAGCCACCATCATATTGTATGTATAGTTGGGGTTATTTTTCCAATGTGCATTACTTTACATTTATCCACATTAAATTTCATTTGCCATTTTGTTGCCCAATCACTTAGTTTTGTGAGATCTTTTTGAAGTTCTTCATAGTCTGCTTTGGACTTAACTATCGTGAGCAGTTTAGTATCATCTGCAAACTTTGCCACCTCACTGTTTACCCCTTTCTCCAGATCATTTATGAAAAGTTGAATAGGATTGGTCCTTAGGACTGACCCTTGGGGACGTCATTGTTACCTCTCCATTCTGAGAATTTATCATTTATTCCTACCCTTTGTTCCCTATCTTTTAATCCAGTTCTCATCCATGGAAAGGACCTTCCCTCTTATCCCATGACAACTTAATTTACGTAACAGCCTTTGGTGAGGGACCCTTGTCAAAGGCTTTCTGGAAATCCAAGTACACTATGTCCACTGGATCCTCCTTGTCCACATGTTTGCTGATCCCTTCAAAGAACTTCTAATAGATTAGTAAGACACAATTTCCTTTACAGAAACCATGTTGACTTTTGCCCAACAATTTATGTTTTTCTGTGTGTCTGACAATTTTATTCTTTACTATTGTTTCAACTAATTTGCCCGGTACTGATGTTAGACTTACTGTCTGTAATTGCTGGGATCACCTCTAGAGCCTTTTTAAATATTGGAGTTACATTAGCTATCTTCCAATCATTGGGCTCAGAAGCCGATTTAAAGGACAGGTTACAAACCATAGTTAATAGTTCTGCAACTTCACCTTTGAATTCTTTCAGAACTCTTGGGTGAATGACATCCTGGTCCCAATGCAACTTGTTACTGTTAAGTTTATCAATTAATTCCAAATCTCCTCTAGTGACACTTCAGTCTATGACAGTTCCTCAGATTTGTCACCTACAAAAGCCGGCTCAGGTTTGAGAATCTCCCTACATCCTCAGCCGTGAAGACTGAAGCAAAGAATCCATTTAGTTTCTCCACAATGACTATATCATCTTTAAGTGCTCCTTTTGTATCTCGATCATCAAGGGGCCCCACTGGTTGTTTAGCAGGCTTCCTGCTTCTGATGTACTTAAAAAACATTTTGTTATCACCTTTGGAGTTTTTGGCCAGCCTTTCTTCAAACTCCTCTTTGGCTTTTCTTATTACATTTTTACAGTTAATTTGGCAGTGTTTATGTTCTTTTCTATTTACCTCACTAGGATTTGACTTCCACTTTTTAAAAGATGCCTTTTTATCTCTCACTGCTTCTTTTACATGGTTGTTAAACCACGGTGACTCTTTTTTAGGTCTTTTACTGTGTTTTTTTAATTTGAGGTATACATTTACATTAGCCTCTATTATGGTGTCTTTGAAAAGCATCCATGCAGCTTGCAGGGATTTCACTTTAGTCACTGTACCTTTTCATTTCTGTTTAACTAACCACCTCATTTTCCCCCACAGTTCCCTTTACAGAAATTAAAAGTCACAGTGTTGGGCTGTTGAGGTGTTCTTCCCACCACAGGGATGTTAAATGTTATATATTATTTGTAACAGCTTCACTCCAATGATCAGCAACGTGACCCTGCATCGAAAAGCACTGGCTGAGCCTGGTGACCAAAACAGAAAATACAGGCAAGTAGCCATCCATTTATATGCCATGAAATAGAGGCACCGAGAATGAAACTATCTGAGCCTGAAGCGTCTCCTTTAAATTCCTGTAGCTCCGGCCTGATGGCTGTCTCATCACTGAATAATTAGCTTGTTTTCAGTTTCTACTGAGATACCAGTGACAAGCCAGAAGGTGGAGAGTCTGCGGCTGAAGACGGCCCCCTTCCATTGGGGAATACAATGGTGTTCATTTGGGCAGCCAGTTCCTGCAGCCACTGGACCCATTCTCTCCCCCCATCGATTTTAGGTAAGTCATCGGTCCTCATCACCATATTATCTGAGCACCTCACAGGCTCTAATGCATTCATTCTCAAACCAGCCCAGGCACGTAGGAAAATATGATCATTTCCATTTTATGGATGGGGAAATGGAGGCAGGGAGACTCAGAGAATTACCCAAGGTCCTGTAGGGATTCAGGGGCAAAACAGAGAACTGAACTGGGGCCTTCTACATCTGGTCCATGTTTCTTGTAAGAGAGCAGGAGAGAAAACCCAATAGTGGCCTAGGAATTCTCACCTTGGGGGCTGGGGTTTGCCTCCCCTGAACCTCCAGGATCCCTGCTTATCTTAGGGGATTCATTACAGGCCACAGCATCATCTATACAGCAGCTTCCACCTTCACAGTAGCGCTTGAGCTTCCTGGCAGTGTGGCTGTATTGGAAAGACAAACCCCTGTCACCCCTGGAACCATTCGTCCTCTGCCACACTGCATCAGGCAACGTTAACTTCTTCTTTCCCCCCTGATTTTGTGGTGGAGGTGGAGGGGGGACCTTAGCCAGCTTCCCAACCCCAGTGCCTGACAGCTCCTCTCTTCCCCAGCAAAGGCACGGGACTGGAACCCCAAACTTCAGGACTTCTGTGGAGCTGGGAGGTGTGAGTTGTAGACGATCAGATCAAAGCAATTAATTCTCCCATTTGGAGGGTGCAGGCTGCCATCCCTGCAACCCAGAGGGTGAGTACGGGGCCCTCAATCGCTGCTGCAGCCCAGCTCTCACTATAGTCAATCTGAGTTCTGCTTGAGCAAGAATGAATGGAAGCTGGGGGTGGGAGTCAGGCAGCCTATGTTCTAATCCGGACTCACCCCTCTGTGCCTGCTTCCCTTCCCAGACTTGGTCTGTTCAGGTTGGACATTTTTACTGAGTTGGGCCTGTCTGTGATTGTGGCTGTGCACAATGCCGAGCGCAGCTGGGACCCTGGTCTCAGGTGAGTGCTACTGTAGCACAAACTAGTAAGTGAGGGCTGCAGGATTTCACACCTGATGAACTGGGAGGTAATAAAATGCCATTGAGTGAAATGAAAGCCCCAGTTTTGTTGCCAATGCATCACGATCTGCCAAATGGCAATTCCAGTGGTGGAGACGCTGCTCTTGGGTACACCTGTGCCAACTGAAAATTGCTCCCTTCAAGCCAAAAAATGCCACAATCCCTTTGTATTGGCCCTGAGTCAGCAAAGCACTTGGGCAGGTACTTAAAAGTTGAGCATGTGCTGAAATGCTTGGCTGAATCAGGATCTGTAAGTGGGGTCTCACTGCACACCAAGACTCAGGTTACCCTTCAGAAATGCACTCTGACTGCTCCGGGTGACATATGATTGGTTAGTTTGTCAGCATGTTCCAAAACCTCCTCCAATGACACCTCAATCTGGGACAGTTCCTCAGATTAGTCACCTAAGTAGAATGTCTCAGATTTGGGAATCTCCCCCCACATCCTCAGCTGTGAAAACTGATGCAAAGAATTCATGTAGTTTCTCCGCAATGGCCTTATCGTCCTTGAGTGCCCCTTTGGCATCTCCATTGTCCAGTGCCCCAGTGGCTGTTTAGCAGCTTCCTGCTTCTGATGCACTTAAATAAAAAATTGCTATTACTTTTTGAGTCTTTGGCTAGCTCTTCTTCAAATTCTTTTTTGGCCTTCCTAAGTATATTTTTATGCTTCACGTGCCAGTGTTTATGCTCCTTTTTATTTTCCTCACTAGGATTTAACTTCCACTTTTTAAAGGATGCCTCTTTGCCTCTCATTGCTTCTTCTACTTGGTTATTTTGCTACAGTGGCACTTTTTGGGGTTCTCTTACTATGTTGTTTAATTCGGGGGATACATTTAAATTGAGCCTCTATTCTGGATGTCTTTAAAATGTTTTCATGCAGCTTGCAAGTATTTCACTTATTGCGCTGTACCTTTTAATTTTTGTTTAACTAACTTCTGCATTTTTGTATAGTTCCCCTTTATGAAATTAAATGCTACTGTGCTGGGCTGCTGTGGTGTTTTCCCCACCAGAGGGATGTTAAATTTAGTTATATTATGGTCACTATGACCAAATGGTCCAGCTATATTCACCTCTTGGACCAGATCCTGTGCTCCGCTTAAGACTAAATCAAGAATTGCCTCTCCTCTTGTGGGTTCCAGAACTAGCTGCTCCAAGAAGCAGTCATTTAAGGTGTCAAGAAAGCAGTTTCCAATCAGCCAGCAATTTTAAAAGAATCAGCTGCTACACGAATGTATTTTGTCTTTTCCCCAAGGGTGCAATTTGTCCTCAGAGATAAACTGCTCTCAAATGCAGGAGGACTAATATTCAGTCCTGAATCAGGAACTGGCTTGTGCCTCAAGATCTCACAAACCATCAAGGCTAGAGAGGGGAAAAGACTTTATCTCATTGGAAATGAACCCCAATCTCCTTTCCATTTAAAGAGGTCACTTCTTCCTACTCCTGGCATATCATGAAATAGTGACCCCATACCTCCATCCAGGCGTTCGAGATACAGAAAAGCAACTGTAACTCTTGTTAAAGAGGTCTGCTATTTACTAAGACATTTTCTCTTCTTTTGAGGCTTAGGTTCAGCAGTTTGGCTTTACAGAGATGCAAAAACTAACACCAATTAACCCCTTCCCCCAACTGTCCGAAAATATTGCAAAAAATAGTGTTTATTTAACATTGTTGCGTAACTAAATTGCATCCTAGTGTGGTAGAAAGGTTTCACTGGTGCTTATTTGCGATGCCGTGCGTGTAACTCAGCCATGCGGATTGCTATCACCAGTAAAGCCAGGGCTTCTTGTTACAATGCAGGGTTTCAATTTTCAAAGCAGTCACGGGGTTTAAACACACATTCCCGGACAGGTGTCTAAACCCGCTAGGCTGCTTTGAAATGTCAACCTATATGTTTTGCAGTGCGAAATTCAACTCAAGCTCCGCTCTGGAAGATAGCTACCTGTCTCTGTCCGCCACGTGGGAAGTAAAGAAAAAGACCCATCGTTTGAAGGGCTGTGTTGTAGCAGGGTTTTGCTGTACCGTGGCTGCCCTCCGCGGGAGGGAATGGGAACGGGAAAGCCGATCTCAAAGAGGCGGCTTTGTGTGTTTATTTTTATTTTTCAGTAAACCAACAACTCTAAGCGGCACCGTTTGAAACTTAAACTTTATTGCGACAAGGAACTAAAACTGGTACATGTGGGAGGACTGCAGAGCGCCTGTCGGAAAGAACTGGTCAGAAATCACAACGCAGGTACAATCGAACGGAAAGTTTTATTAAAACAAGTGGCAATCAACGCAATTATTTCGGTGGTTGTTTAAATTTCACCATAACCATGGATTGTATATTTACAGTCTTCGGCTCCTGTCATGAAGGGCTTGCTTGGGATGGGGGGGAACAGGGGCGGCGGCCGGCTCCCAAAGCTAACAGGATGTGAACGTTTTCCAGAAGAAATTCTTGCAGCCGGCTTTGCGTTCTCGGGGCGCCAAGGCGGGGTTGGCGTTAGCCGATCGCTCCAACTCCAGTCTCACTTCATCCTGCTCTGCGCCTCGGGACAGGTCCTCGGGCTCCAGGGCTTCATTTTCCGGCTGGCTGGGTTCTGAGAGCAATTCTGCCAAAAAGTACTTCGCCAGTTCCTGGGGTGGGGAGGGAGACAGAGACACCGTGAAAAGCTGGGCGCAGCTCGGTTATCTGCCTGACGGCATTTCTGCCATCCCCAGAGCATCACAGAGTGCAAGGCCCATCTCTGCAAAGCCAGCTCCAACCCACCTGGGCAGCTGCAAAGGTTTGTATGTCAACCCAGCCCAAAGCCAGGAGAGCGTCAACCCAGCGCCCCGCAGCAGAGACACCCAGTGTGGAGCGGGGGCGTGTTCCACGGGTACAGAAGGTTGAGAAGAACCCCCACCCCCATTCTCCCTGCATTCTCCTCTAATCCACCAAAGCCCCGAGACTGGCTGGGCTTCCTCTGCTTTGTAACCTCGCAGCTTGGGGCGGCGGGGGCGGTGTGCTTAGAACAGCGCTGGTCAAAGCCGGCGGATTTCAAACAGAGATGATCTGTCAAGTCTCTCTCCAGACACGCATAGAAAGCGGTGGATCGAGGCAGATGCACCCGGAGACACCTGGTCCCCGTGGGTGTTGTTCGTTGTTCCCCGGGAGCTAACACACACATCCAGCCTCTACAGCCGCCCCCGTACGGCTTGGCTGGCTGGAGCCCGCCTGGAACCCCTCGCGGAGCTGGAGGCTTTGGCAAGGGGGCTGGTTTCAGCACCCTGGAGAAATCCCACCACCACCTGGGAGCGACCCCTTCCGCCGGGTTTCTCCCTAGCACCCTGGAGAGTTCTCCCCTGTTCTGTCTGGAGGCTTTACCGCTTTCTTGCCAGGGCCACATTAACCCTGCGTTCCTTTTAACCGCCTAATGGGGACGCTAGCCCAGTGCTGCCCCATGCAACTGTTCCGAAACAGCCTCAGAACTGTTCCTTCGGTACGACGCTGGCCCATCCGCTCCCAGGGCTGCGACCCAGCTGGCAGGAGCTCTGGGCACAGCTGGAGGGATTGTCCCCCCTCCGCGCTAGATTCCCTCGCAGAGCTCCGTTTGGAAAGTGCAGGCGGGCGCATGTTGACCCCCCGCGCTCCTGCTGGCTGGTTTCGTGTGAAAGCAGCCCTGGAAAAACCCTCCCCTGCGGGGCCAGTGAAGCTCGCTTCCGTGCAGGTGAGCTGCACCTGTGCATGGGTCTGCTGCCCCCGAGAAACTCGCCCCGCCACGGCAGCAGCCAAAGCTAACGCGTTGCAGAGCCATGCCCGACCCGGCCGGGAGACAACTTGGTACCAACCGGCAAACGGCCCCGGGCTGCCGGCAGCTCGCTCGCATCCCTGCGGCTCACTCCGGGGGAAGGTGCGGGAGGGACTTACCTGTTTGCCCGCTGCCGCAGCCAGTGACTTCTGCAGGAACTGCCGGAGTCTCGGGTCCGAGGGCGCCGCGGAGACGCTGCTCACCGCCAAGGCGACGGAGAGCAAGGCTAGGGCGCACTGGAGACGGCAGGACAGCATCTTTCCGACCTGCGCCAGCAAGTCAGACAACGAACGGGAGGGGCCGGAGTGCCGCTCACTGTCTCCACTTCTCAGGCGGTGGCTGCTTCTGGGATCTCCTCCGCGCCCGACCCCCTTTTTAAACCCAGCTCCTGACGTCAAGGCGGAGGCCCCCCCTCGCCAAATGTAACCACCACTTTTACGCACCATTAGGCGCGCAGATCAATCACCCCAGGTGCTGGCGCTGACACGAGGCGAAGGGGGTTTTACTAATCCCAGGAGGCAGACGCGCTTCCTTCCCTCTGCCAAACTGGTTCGGAGTGTCCCTCGTTGTACCGGGGGCCGGGGCGGGAGAAGGTGGAGAAGGGGGGGGGGCTTTCCCAAGGAACAGCTGCGTCTCCAAAGTAACTCTGGGGGAAGATCCATGGAGGGAGGGGGGTCTCTTGATTCCTTCTCGGGGGCTCGCTAATGCTCTTTGGGAAGTTTCATTAATCCATTGGGAAGACTCAGGGAGGGAGAACTAGGAACTTACTGAAACGCTCCATGCGTCCGTTACATTTTAGTGGCAAAGTTGTGTCTGGAGTCAGGCCCCGCGCTGGTGAGGCTTTTGAACATCCAGCCGATGGCTTGTTTTCACAGTCGCTTGGCCCATGAATCAATCCAGTGCATCTCACAGGCTCATCGCTTCTCACTGAACTTGTCCAAGGTTTTTCTCTGTGCTCCCTATTGGATTGTTGGACCATCTTGCCAGGGGTCCTGGAACAATTTAGTGTGTGTTGGGGGGGGCGTGTTCAGAGAGCCATTGAACCAAACTGTAAACCCTGTGTGTAATGGAAACCACTTCAAGCCAGGGGCTGCGGCAGCCCCCCTCCTTCCAGCACCGGTGCATCTGGCTACTTCTATCAAAGAAACGCAAACGAGCTCCATGAGACGCGAAAGCCCTGCTGCAAAAGAAGGCTCTTTTGAGCAGAACGGCGCTCATATGAAAGGGAGATGAATTTAAAAGTAAAATATCGCACATATACAGTATAACTCTCAAACCTCTCCACTCACACCGACTCTGTCTGTCAGTCCTTCTCGCTGTTCGCCTGTGCCACGTTTCAGGTGCCTCTGTTTTTCAAAAGGCGCTAAACTTATTTCTACTTTTTAAAACCTACCTTCAATTAATCTGTTCAGCCCCGAAGGTGCTATGAAATATGAGACCCAACTGCAACTAGCTGAGAGAGAAAACTTGGTGAAACCAACAGCACCAGTTTGTTTGAAAAGGCTTTTCGTCCCCAGGGAAATGGTTTTGCCCCTGAGCTTAATGGCTCTATGATAGGAAGAGTCTTCAAAATGCCTCGTATTCCCCATTGTAAAATAGGGGCAGATTTCACCTCTGGGAGCTGCAGCTTTTCTCAGCAGTGAACCTGAGCACGCTTAGAGGAAATACACCGATTTGTTCAGATTTCTGTTTAATGGGCTGAACAGAAACAAAATCTCGCTTTTGTTGTTACAATTGTGCCCACCCGCAGAGCCCACGGGGTGTGAAATATTCACCCCAACTCGCATTAGTGTAAAGAACTGTACCCGGCTGCAATGATTTGGGGTCTTTGTTATGAGAAAACTGCCCCAAATGGGGCACGTCGCAGGAGACAAGGCGCGGCTTGCTCCGCGTTAGAGGAAGAACTAGGCAAAGAAGGAATTGCGGTTTTAATTCCTTTTACTGGCATCAGCTTCCCTAGAGCGACTGTTCGTTCCCCACCTTTGCAGCCTCTGGGTTTCTCCTGGTTCAATGAGCGCTCTCGGCCATGACATTAGTCCTCCCCCCATCGATGTTGCATTAGTGAGTTTCACCAGCCCCGTTCCGCTCGTTTCCAGATCGTTCTGTCTCGCTGTAACATGGGTCGATTGGTACGTGCGTTTCCCTTCCTGGACTTTCAGTACCGCGCAGACTTGGGTCTGTGTATTTATATCTGCTTCGGGACCGGGCTCGGATTTGCATCTTTAATTAAACACGTTGAGATCAGCCTTTAGCAGCCCGTCGGATGCACCGCTTTCCCAAGCGCTACACGAATCGGCGCAGGGTATATACCCAGTGGATGTTTGCTAAACAGGAGACTTCTCATTCCTGAGAGAAGAGCGTCAGCTTCCAGCTCAGACAGACCCAGCACCACGCAACTATAATGCAAATGTCTGGGGCCGAGGGGAGGGGCGCGGATGATGAGCCCACCCAAGGGGTGAAACGCACACACTGAGTTTTCAAAGACACTCTTTGCTCATGGTGCATTGGTCCCATCTCTCCCGATGGAGTTCACATCCCTCCTGGACCTGGACGCGTCTCTCTGAGATTCTTTCTTTGGGGGGGGATACAGGAGGCTTAGCGGTGCAGGATTTGAATTCCCTTACTGGCAACGTTAAACTCGGGGCAGGGGCTCGTGCTGGGTGATACATGCAGGGGAAACTTGGGAGTTTCAGTGCCACGGAGCCGGAGGCCAGCGGTCCTCTTTGCAGAGCCGTCATGGGGCTGTTCCCGTCCCAGCCAGGTGCAACTGCTCTGGATGGGGCCCAGGTCGCCACTGCTCAGACTGTGCATCTGAGGGATTTGCGCGAACGCCCCCGGAGTCCCGCCTTCTCCAGCCTGGATCGTCGGCCAAACCCACCCCCCGCTAGAACCCCACCCCACTGAGTCACAGCAGGGAGGAATCTGACCCGACGTGGAGCCACCTTGGCTCAGACCAGGCTCTCTGCGCTGGCCCGCAGGCAGGTCCCACAAGCGATCCAGCTGGTATCGGTCCAGGGTTGCCAGGTTTGGTTGGCCACAGTCCGGGAGGTTTCATCCCACGGCATTATCGTTCATAGAAGATCATCTTTGATTCCTGGAGACTCCAGGAACACTCCTGGTGGCTTGGCAACCTGATGTAGGTCACTTCCCTGTTGGTAATTAGCTTCAGTGCCAGGCATTTGGTCCTGATGCAGGTGACAGAGTTCTGCCCTGTTCCTTCAACAGCTGGAATATGCAAAAGCGTCTGTTTGGGGGGGGGGGCGCTAATTAGGAGCACTGAAAAAGAGCATTGATGCTTGATTCGTGTTTTGTTTCACTGTTATTCATATTTGTCATAAATCACTTCGCACAATAGAAATTATCCTAGAATCAATAATTACTAATCCTGGGTTAAGGATAACCTCTCACTGAAGTCAATGGTGGATTTCACCTGGGCCAAGGGTATTTAGATTTGACCCAATTATAACATCAGAAGATAAATCTGTCTGTCCATCCATCCCTACATCCTGGTCTGTCTGTCTATCTCCCATCCTATCTTATCCTGATTATCAGGCACCTCAATCACAGAATCATAGAATATCAGGGTTGGAAGGGACCTTAAGAGGTCATCTAGTCCCACACCCTGCTCAAAGCAGGACCAACACCAACTAAATCATCCCCCCAGCCAGGGCTTTGTCAAGCCGGGCCTTAAAAACCGCTAAGGAAGGAGATTCCACCACCTCCCTAGGGAACCCATTCCAGTGCTTCACCACCCTCCTAGTGAACAAGTTTTTCCTAATATCCAACCTAAACCTCCCTCACTGCAACTTGAGACCATTACTTCTTGTTCTGTCATTTGCTACCACTGAGAACAGCCTAGCTCCATCCTCTTTGGAACCCCCCTTCAGGTAGCTGAAGGCGGCTATCAAATCCCCCCTCACGCTTCTCTTCTGCAGACTAAACAATCCCAGTTCCCTCAGCCTCTGCTCGATGTAATAGCAGACTAGTCCCTTTGGCTCAGTTCATTTGATAAGCTGGCACCTATTTCTCATTAAATATTCCCTCTGTCACTTTCAGCATCCCTGATACAATGTCCCTGCTACTTTTGTCTGATGCTCTGATGAGTTTCTGTGGGGCACTAGCCACTGGAAGGCTCTGGGGAAGTTGCCACAGGAGTGATCTGGAATGCTGGAGAAAGTGCCACAAAATGTTTCTAGTCTGTAATTTGTCTGTGATTTGTCTGGCATCACCTCTGACGTGTCCTGACACAGGACCAGATCTTAGTTGGTCTAAACCATCATCATCACTTCATTAGCATCCAAGAAAATCTGGTCCATAGGACTGTGCAGGAGGCTGTCTGATCTGGCCCTGCCTTCCAGCTGGTGAGTTTCAGAGGCTTGATGGGGGCGCAGTTACCAGACAGGAAATGAACCTCTGTTCTGTGCATGAATGGGTGAGCATTGCAGAATGGGTTCTTAGAGATAAAGGCAGTTGTTTAGATAATGATGAAGCTATTTGCATGAATCATTTGTGCTGGGAAAATATGAGGTAATTGTGGATTTCTCAGCTTGCCTCGTCAAAAAGAGCAAAATCTCCATGCATTGTCCAAAGGGTTCCCCCTGCCCCTCTACAGATTTGGAATCCACAACTCAGCATCGTCCTTCTCATGAAGGGGCTGAGCGAGCAAAGCAAAGTAAGTGGGACATTAAACACGCGCCTCATCCCTGGAAGTCAATGTGACTTCTCATGTGCTTAAAGTTACTTGTGCTTAAGTGCTTTGTGGGCTCAGGGCCCATCTACAGTTTCCCAGGGGATGCCTTCCTTCCGTGCAAGTCTGGCCAAAGGAAGGACCGCAGGGTCTATCCCTTCTGTCACTATTGGCACAGAAATAAGATCTACTCAGCCACGGTGAGGGGCAAAGTTCCAAGCAATCTTGTGCCTTGTATTCCTAGGAGCTGCAGCGGGATCAATGATTTGCTTTTAGCTGAAGATCACAGCTGATTTTGATAACATGGATGAATAGCCCCCCCGTGAGATAAGGCTCATGCACCTCATTTTACAGATGGGGAAACTGAGGCACAGGGTGGTGACGTGACTTGCCCAGGGTTACACTGCAGGCCACCCCTGTTTTTCAACTTAAACTTTCTTACATCCTCTTGTCAGTTGCTTTTCTGTCTACATCCGGCTCTATCAGCCATTGTTTTAATCTCTTTGGCTCCCCGGACCATATCTGCTGTGGTGTTTATGGGAATGTAAGCAATAGGTTCATGAATGAATGCGAGTCTAGAGTGCCTAACTGAGTCGAACACCTGGTATAATTTACACATCCAGGTAGGCAGGAGATGTCTGAACTCCCTTATAGTATCCTCTGATTGTTCTTCCTCTGCAGCAGAATCCAATTCCCACTGAAGCCAGTGGGGATCCCTTGTGCCTGGACCCTGTCCTTTGATTTATCCTCTAGAACACATTGCCCCCCTGAATCAGGAATAGGATGCAGAAGTCCTGCCAGCCAGCCTTCTGCTCTAATCACTAGGCCATACTCCTTTGTAGAGCAAGCAATGTAACCCAGGAGTCTGGGCCCCCAGTTTTCCGGACAGTAGGTGATGTTTCCAAGTCCGGACTAGCTGAGTAGCAAAGCAGATGATGTAGCAGGAAGGGGAGGGGCAAGTGTTGTTATTTCATTGTCCTGACTGATGGGAAGCTTTGCAGAGGCCTCCGGACGCTCAATGGAGTCCCTTCCCTCCCACACCCTCCGCCTCTTCCTCACTGATGTTTGGTTCAGGAATCAAAGAGCTGATCACATTGACTTTGAATTTGAAATGCAAGGTAACTTGCCAGCACTGTACAAATGAGTCTTCCAGCTGGAAAACATGAGGGGGGTGAGGGTGGAGAGATGAAAACAAAGGGGTATCTCCTTGGTACCTCAAGTGTCCTTTGTACAAAGGGAACTAAAGCAGCCTTAAAACATTCGCTGAGGGTTCCCCCAGCACAGGAAGCTTTCCAGGGTGGGCTGAGGGCAGGGGCACTCTACTAATTCCGGCTGGTTGCTGTTGCAGCATAACTTACAGCAACCCTGAGGTTGCTCTAACTTGCATTTCAACACCCAGCATGCCCCCAGCATTGGGGAAGGAAGGAAAAGAAGTGTCAAGTGCTTCTGGTGCACCCGGGGCACAGTTCAATATGGAGCTGTTCAACAGATTCCCCCAATCTTCCATGTCGCCTGCCTGCTTAGCACAGGCCCTGATTCTGCTCTCACTTGCACTGGTGGAAATTAGGAGTGGCTCCATTGACATCAGTGGAGTTAAACTGGTGTCAGACTGGTGCAACGTCAAAATCAGGCCCCTTAAAAGTCAGTTCTGCATCTTTCCCTGTGTTCTGTCCAAATGCTGAACACACTGTTGGCACCCGAAAGACAACCCCACATCATCTAGTGGCAATGATCATAAATTCATCCTAGTGCAGGGAGCTGGTGCCTCCCTTACGTCCCACCTAAGCCCTATGTTGAGGGGTTCACCATTGCTTGGGCCTTGTACTGGTGTTTGACCAAGGGTGAATTCCACCCCCAATACATTGTTGCATTCAGTAGCTTAACAGGTGTGTTCCACCTGAACATGGCCTAGAAGTGATTCCCTGCAATCTAGCAGTTAAAAGCCTCATTCCTGGAAAACAATAGAGGCGATTCTTTGTCTTTGTAGAGATTCTGTTCCCAGTCCACATTAGAGCATTACAATGAATGTTTCTGTCAGTCAGGTCTTCCCAGGTTCCCATCCCTCTGCAATCAGAGTTCAGAAGGGGCTTTGATTCTCCTGCTGTTCGTCAGAGAGGGAGTCGATCTATTGCTCCCTTGTTCTCATAATGACGTGCTTGTCCCTCCACTTCCCGAATCGTGCATCAGGCCTTAGTCACACAACTCCCATTAAAGTCAGTGCCTTGAGAATGGGCTCTTAGTGTCTGTTTAAAGGCATGTGCTGAATCTCGGTCCCGTTGCACATGATTCCTGTGCTCACGGTGACCTGAATGACAGCACGACTCCTTATCTTGTCTGTGCAGGGGGCTTGTGGTGTCCAAGGTGGGTACGTCTTCACCACTCAACTCCCAGCACCCTCTGCTACTCCCCATCATTCATAAATTCCCAGGGGGAAGTTCCTGCAGATAATCAGTTGGGGTGTAAAGATAAGTAGCACAGAGACAGGAGTTCACAAATGAATGCAAAACAAACCAGTCCTGATTCTACCCTCAGCCCCTCCCTGTTCCATGCCCAGCTCTGCTGCAGTCAGTGGCTAACCTAGGGAGGAGGGCTTTAAACTAGGTTCACCGGGGGAAGGAGACCAAAGCCCTGAGGTAAGTGGGGAAATGGGATAACGGGAGGAAGCACAAGCAGGAGAGTGCAAAAGGGGAGGGCTCCTGTCTCAGACCGAGAAAGCGGGACAATCAGCGAGTTATCTTAAGTGCCTGTACACAAATGCAAGAAGCCTGGGAAACAAGCAGGGAGAACTGGAAGTTCTGGCACAGTCAAGGAACTATGATGTGATTGGAATAACAGAGACTTGGTGGGATCACTCACATGACTGGAGTGCTGGCATGGATGGATATAAACTGTTCAGGAAGGACAGGCAGGGCAGAAAAGGTGGGGGAGGTGCATTGTATGTCAGGGGAGAGCGGTATGACTGCTCAGAGCTCCAATATGAAACTGCAGAAAAACCTGAGAGTCTCTGGATTAAGTTTAGAAGTGTGAGCAACAGGGTGATGTCGTGGTGGGAGTCTGCTATAGACCACCAGACCAGGGGGATGAGGTGGATGAGGCTTTCTTCCAGCAAATAGCAGAAGTTACTAGATCGCAGGCCCTGGTTCCCCTGGGAGACTTTAATCACCCTGATATCTGCTTGGAGAGCAATGCAGTGGTGCACAAGACAATCCAGAAAGTTTTGGAAAGTGTAGGGGACAATTTCCTGGTGCAAGTGCTGGAGGAACCAGCTAGAGGCAGAGCTCTTCTAGACCTGCTGCTCACAAACGGGAAGAATTGGTAGGAGAAGCAAAGTGGATGGGAACCTGGGAGGCAGTGACCATGAGATGTTGAGTTCAGGATCCTGACACAAGAAGAAAGAAGAGCAGCAGAATACGGACCCTGCACTTCAGAAAAGAGACTTTGATTCCCTCAGGGAACTGATGGGCAGGATCCCCTGGGAGAATAACATGAGGGGAAAGGAGTCCAGGAGAGCTGGCTGTATTTTAAAGAATCCTTACTGAGGTTGCAGAAAAAAGAATCCCGACTGTTGAAAGAATAGTAAATACAGCAGGAGACAGGTTGCTTACCAGTGAAATCCTTGCTGATCTTAAACACAAAAAGAAGCTTACAAGAGTGGAAGATTGACCAGGGAGGAGTATAAAAATATTACTCAGGCATGCAGGAGTGAAGTCAGGAAGGCCAAATCACACTTGGAGTTGCAGCTAGCAAGGGATGTTAAGAGTAACAGAGGATGCTTAGGAAGGCAGAATCCCAGTCACTGTTACAAGACTAGGGACCGAATGGCTAGGAGCAGTTCTGCAGAAAAGGACCGAGGGTTACAGTGGACGAGAGCTGGCTATGAGTCAACAGGGGCCTTGCTGCCAAGAAGGCCAACGCATTTTGGGCTGTATAAGTAGGGCATTGCCAGCAGATTGAGGGATGTGATCATCCCCTCTATTCAACATTGGTGAGGCCTCATCTGGAGTACTGTGTCCAGTTTTGGGGCCACACTACAAGAAGGATGTGGGAAAAATTTGAAAGAGTCCAGCGGAGGGCCACAAAGATGATTAGGGGCTTGGAGCACATGACTTATGAGGAGAGGCTGAGGAACTGGGATTGTTTAGTCTGCAGAAGAGAAGAATGAGGGGGGATTTGATAGCTGTTTCAACTACCTGAAAGGGGTTCCAAAGAGGATGGATCTAGACTGTTCCCAGTGGTAGCAAATGACAGAACAAGGAGTAATGGTCTCAAGTTACAGTGGGAGGTTTAGGTTGGATATTAGGAAAACTTTTTCACTAGGAGGATGGTGAAGCCCTGGAATGGGTTCCCTAGGGGGGTGGTGGAATCTCCATCCTTAGAGGTTTTTAAGGTCAGGCTTGACAGAGCCCTGGCTGGGATGATTTAGTTGGGGTTGGTCCTGCTTTGAGCAGGGGTTGGACTTGATACCTCCTAAGGTCCCTTCCAACCCTGATATTCTATGATTCTTTGACTGTGAAGTCACCATTTAACCATAAAGGTCCGATTCCTACATCCGGCAGAGCTGTGCTTGGCATAAGACCCAATGAATGAGGGTGGGTGGAAGGGGAGAATGACAGAGGTGGCTTTATTCCACATACACAGATTCTATTGTTCTGGGGCAGCAGGACTGGAGTAAGTTAGAGCAGCCTCTGGGAGGTGTAACTTACACCTGGCTTCTCATGCCTCGAATCCACCATTCTCATAGCTGGTAGTAGCTGGAGCAGAGAGGTGCTACCCATTTCTCGTTTCCCTGGATATGCCTGCTAGGCCTCAGCTTGCAGGGGTGGAGTGTAGGAGATGAACGGGAGGATATCCAGCTGGCAAGCTCCACCGGCTTTAGGGACACAGCCTTACACTGTCTGCAAGGTTTGCCCAAGCAAAGCTACAGCTCTTTAAAGGAGTGAAAACTGAGTTACATGAAGGGACATTTCTCATTGGGTTGCTGTTGTTTATTCTGTTATTTCTGCAGCCATTGGGCATGTGGTTTTGGAGACCAATCTAGGTGACAGCATCTTGCTTCTGTTCCCATGGTCACCCCAGGTTTACAGTTATTCCGCTGATCCTTAGTGCAATTAATCATTGGAAACCAGTCAGTCGTGGCCACAAGTGTAGATCTCAGGCTGGGGAAGTTTGCCCTCTGCTGTCACAGCCGGGACATAAACAGCGTTTTTCAGCTGCGTGACCCAGGCTCAATGCCTTGCTTAAACCTGAATGTGCACGAGTCAGTCTGGATCCTGCCTTAATTCAGTTGGGCAGTGTTCACAGAATCATAGAATATTAGGTTGAAAGAGACCTCAGGAGGTCATGTATGTTTTATGTTGAACTGCTGCCATGCTCCACTCCAGAGGTTGCTGCATTTCAGTGCTGTGTGAAGGACAGGATGGCCTGATTGTGCCCTCACCTTGTAAGCAAGCCCCACGACGGCCGAATGAGTGATTAACTTGAGGCTGCTGCATCTTCCCCTCTGGTGCATAGAGTTTGCCAACTTAGGGCCTGGATCTCTACCCAGGAAATTCCATAGATCTCAGGACATCTATGAAGTCCTGGGATGCTCCCACAGTGAGCCAGGTTCTCTCCCTGGTGCCTGAAATTGTGCCAACTTCAAAACTGTGACCAAATTTTGAAGTTGAAATTTCAAAATAAACAAATGAAATAAAGAACGAGAACATTTTCAATTACTCTTTTTTTTTTTTTTTTTTTGGCAAAAATCCCCTTTTGACACACGCTTTTCCCAAACACCACAGAACTGATTGTAACTTTTAAAATGTCAACATTAAAGAAATCCCAAAACATCAGGGGAGAAAAAAAATCTCATATCATTTTTTTTTAACTGGCTCCAGTTGTGACCTCTGATGGAGCAGGGCTATTAGCCAGGCCACTCAGCTTGTGCAAAGTTCACTGCTCTCCCCTCTTGTGTCGGTACATGTGTGCATTTGTTGGGGGGATGTGACAATGATCAGATCTTGAATGTGTTTGTTTTCTTTCATCTCAAATGAAGTGTCACAGACTATCTACTGTAATGAACTCCCTAGGTTGTATCTGCACTGCTGCCCACTAATCAGAACTGTTCAATGGTTTCTCATAGACCCTATACTGCTAGCAGTGAAAGGAGATTCTCCTGCAGCTCAACTGTCAGCAGCTGATGCTTCTGAAGGTGTAAAGTATGAGTGCTGTCACCATGAAATTCCAATTAGGCCCAGTGTGCAGCAAGATGATAACTATGAATTCCTAAGTGGCCACAGATTCGTTACAAAAGCTTTCAACCCCTTTGAAATGCAGCCAGCTCTGGGGAGGAGAGAGGCAGCCAGCTGGAGTACCACATCTCTTGCCTTTAAAACACAACAAGCCTCCTGTTAGCGCAGCTGTGTCTCGGGGGAGACATGCATGCTGGCATTAGAGGAGTGGTTGGTTATACCTGAAGCTAATGAGCAGGCCAAGCTCAAAAAAGAGCTAGAAAACCCATTCTGGCTGATATTTGGTGTATCCCTGGGAGAGGGCTGTTCACAGAATGGACTCTGCGTGAACCCGAGCTGTGTGCCAATGTGTGTAATTACTAGAAGAATGGAAGGGGTTCCCTTTGGGGAGTCTCTGGCTACAGAACCAGCCTGCTCTCAAATGCATGATTTAGACCACATGGGCACTTCTAGCCATTTATTTTTGGTTACCAGAGTGTCATTTGAAATATTCCGGGCAATAACTTCTTATTAATAGGAAATTAACATGTGCCGCCCCCTAGGAAAATGAGAGTCTTAAAGGGATAGTGTCAAGATAAAATTCCTCTGCACGCGGGCTTTACTCTTAGATTGTATTCTCCCTGAGGCAGGACCATTTCTTCACTGATTGTGTGCGCAGGGTGCTTAGTACAATAGAGCCTGATCCTTGACTGGGGCTACTAGTTACAACTACAGTACAAATACTAAACAGAAGTTTTATTCCTCAGGACACAGCACTTTTCCATAGCAGATCTCAAAGCACTTTCTTTATCCCCATTTGGAAAAAACTGGAAACTCGGAGAGGTTAAGTGACTTGTCCAGGGTCACCAAGCAGAAGAGCCTGGACTACAGCCCAAAGCTCCTGAGTCGCAGGCCTATGTGCTGTCCACTAGACAACACTGCCATGCTTTAAAAATTCTCTATTTAGCAATCCCAACGTAATTAAGAAATTAGGAGATAATAAAAATGCAAGTGACTCTCCACTTTTCAAGAAAGGAAACATAAGAACATAAAAACAGCCACACTGGGTCAGACCAAAGGTCCATCTACCCCAGTATCCTGTCTGCTGACAGTGGCCAGTGCCAGGTGCCCCAGAGGGAACAAACAGAACAGATCATCATCAAATGATCCATCCTCTGTCGCCCATTCCCAGCTTCTGGTAAACAGAGGTTAGGGACACCTTCCCTGCCCATCCTGGCTAATAGCCATTGATGGTCCTATGAGTTCAGAGTCTCACAAAATCAATGTTCTATAGTACGCTATTTACAGCGTGTTATTTATCCAATGCATCTTGGCAGGAACAATTCATCTGAGATTCCAAATCCTTTCTAATTAAATTTTTTTCTTGTCTAAAAAGTATAATTCAGAGACTAAAGGGGTGGAAAAAGCCAAACTGTATTACTTGAGTGGAAAAACGGTTCCAAGTGAAGATGGTAACAAGGTTTGGAAATATAGGTTTCCTTGTTCGTGTCACAAAAAAATGGAACGGAAGACTTTTTCCAGCTCATACACTACACTCAGTATGTTAAATCATATTAATCAGGCAATCCCAGCAAACTGTGGAAACATCTGGTGAGATGGACCCTTTAACATCTGGGGTGGCCTTACTTATCCTGCTAGGGGAATGTTTAAATCTTTCCATTGTAAATAATCACTTAAATGTCTCTATTTTCAGTGTTGCCAACTTTCATGATTTCTATCACAAGCCATATGATATTTGGGGGTTTTCTTAAAGGCCTCACCTTTAAGTGATTACGAGAGAAGCTCAGCTTTCATTATTTAAAACAAGTCAGTTGCCAGCCCACATGACTGCAGAAAAAAGTTTGAAACCATGACCTCCTAAAGATTTAGTTGTCAGAAGGTGAAGAAACAGAACCCCTAATTTGTTGTATTAACGTCTAATGATTTTTAAACCAACCTCATTATCGGGGGGCGGGGGTGTGGGGCAAGCTCATGATTTGTGAATACCTGAGCCTGAAAGGTGCAGGCCTCTTTTAGAGTCTGGACCTAATCACACATACAGACAGACACAAAACACATTCAAGCTCTACAGCTGTTGTACAATACATGCCAACTTTGTCCTACACTGTCACCTTGTGGCAATTTGACAGATTACGACAGCATTCCCAAAAATCACACTTCACACTGCATAGTAAAAAAGTTCCTCCATCACTGAAGGCATGTTACACTAAATTGTGTATATGGAATTGTCAGCAGCTGATGTGTATGTTTAAGACTTCCAATTAATTCATGGAAAAATTATTAAAATAAAAATTGGATTATCCCATATGCATCATCATTATTATTCTATGTAATCTGTTTATATAAGGTCTTATATGGTATCCAGAATTATGATATATATTTATCTCTCGCTAACCTCCAGGCAACAGAGACTTTCAAAAATCATTATCAAACAACTTCTGTATATTAAGGCAGTGTTGCCTAGTGGATAGAAACATGGGAGTAGAATATAGGTTACCTGGATACAATTTGTGATAGTCTGGCCTGCTGGAACTTTTGAACTCTCTCTTTTCTTCTGCCTCAAAGCAGAAAAAACTTGCTTAAAACCAGTTTTTACTGAACAAATAGCAGAGTGTAAAGTTTAACAACTACCAATCAAGTGTTAACACGCAAGGGTCTTTGTTTGAATGTATATAAAAAGTTTGTGAAATTTGTGTAAAACAAAGTCTTTTGTACCAAGATACAGGCTCTCCTTTCTTCTGCAGAATAAAGCATTTTTCCTTATCCCTGTCAGGCTGTTATTGGCTCTCAGCTAGGCAGATCCTATATTTTGGTAACATGTGCCTCAATTTACTTATCTATAAAATGGGGAGAATAATACTGACCTCCTTTGTAAAGTGCTTTGAGATCTACTGGTGAAAAGAGATATGTAAAAGCTAGGTATTATTAATTAGAATAGGGATAAATCATAGATGATATTATCAGAGGTCTCAAAGACTCAGAGACAAACTCTGCATCTTAAATCCTGAAGAAGCTATTTTTTATTTGCTAAAATAAATAAAATACAGGTGTTGGAATTATCAAATCTATCAATATATTTAGGTCAATTTCCATGTATTTGGAAAGTTGCAAAGATAATTCTCATGTGTAAACAGTCCTTAAATTTCAAACAAGGTGATTTTTGCTTCTGTTTTATCTTTAAAAGTGTTTGGTGAGTTTATTTCAGCACCACATGCTGAGCCAGATCCTGCTGCACTTACACAAATGTTGGGCGGAGATGTTGAAAATGTGAAAAACAAACACTTTTCAGGTTTGGGGAGTTTTAGATCAAACCTCCTCAAATTTTGACCATATCAGGAATTAACTTCTGAAAATGCCTGCTTTGTCAGAAAGGTATTTTTTGTTAAAAAAAAGTATATAAAAAAAAATCAACTGTTGCTGTGTGAAATTGACATCTGTGGAATTTATGGGTGCTGAACAGTTTCTATTTACGCACCCAGGTTTGGATCCCTGGTCTTAAATTAACCAACAGGAGCCTTGCCCAGTGTTTTATCAACAGAGGACGCGAGTTTCTTTCATCATGTTGCACTACGGTCCAGACTGGTTGGACTGAACCACCTTTGGCCAGCAGCCCAGACAGTGCAAACACGTAACCCATCCCCATACTAGGGATCGTTCATTTCCTGGAGAGGCTACAGACTCAGCTCAGTTTCATTGTTGCACAATGCAGCAGCCACTAGCAGGGCGGCCATCAGCAAAAGCCTGGTGGCCTTTGAGCCTCACTTATAATGCTTAAGCAGCAGCTGGGCTGCTCTCCTTAGTGCAAAATACGTTCCAGGCTTCATCAGCCTGAGTGGAGAGCTGAGAGGCAGGGCAAGCAGAGTGGGGTGTAGCTGATAAAAGCGGAGCTCATAGCAAAACAGTGCAGTGTTTTGGTCTATTACTTGGGCCGCTTGGCATTATTTATAAATGGATGCAATTAGTTTTCCCCCCTACACAAATATTGTCCTTTTCCAGATAGACACTGGACTTTTACCTCCCCAGAGGGCAGTGCTTCCAGCAGAACTGAAATTTAACCTGGCTTTTACTAGCTAGTGCTGCTTGTGCACCAGAGCAAAAATAGCAACCAACGAATCACATGGGGCCAGCAGCTCCTCTGTTAAATTTCTCAGCCCATAGATTCCTGTATATTGTTATCTTGATACAGAGAGCATTTTTATGTCTTTTCTTTCTTTTCATATAAAGCTTTCTTTTTAAGACCTGTTTGAGTTTTCTCTGGGTAGGCTAAGGAATGAAGGGAAGGGAAATTCTCTTTGTGTTAGATCTACGGAGGGTGGATCTGAACAGCCTCAGGGGAAGAAGGAGGGGGGAGGGGAGAGATACTTAATCTCTTGGTGCTTGTGTTTCAAGGACTTGAAGCTGTATCTTCCAGGGGAAGCCTGGGAGGGGGTAAAGAGGAGACAAGGGGAGGAGATTATTTCCCTTTGTGGTAAGACTCAGGGCTTCTGAGTCTCGGGGTCCCCCAGAGAAGGTTTTGGGAGACCAGAGAGGGAGCCAAACCCTGGAATCACTTGGCTGGTGGCAGCGATATCAGATCTAAGCTAGTAATTAAGCTTAGAGGGTTCATGCTAGCTTCTCAGTTTATGAACGCTAAGGTTCAAATCTGAGTAGGAAGCTACGACAGGACCATTGTGCTCATCTCATCTGATCTCCTGCCTAGCACAGGCCAGAGAACGTCCCCAACATCATTCCTAGGGCAGATCTTTAAGAAAAGCTTCCCACTTTGATTTAAAAATGGACAGTGACGGAGAATCCACCACAACCCTTGACAAATTGTTCCAAGGGTTAGTCACTCTCACCGTTAAGAACATACAACTTATTTCCAGTCTGAATTTGTCTCGCTTCAACATCCGGCCATTGGACTGTTACACTTTTCTCTGTTAGACTGAAGAGTCCATGATTAAATATTTATTCCCCCTGTAGATACTCACAGACTGTAAACAAGTTACCCCTTAACCTTCTCTTTGTTAAGCCAAATAGCCTGCTTGGACAACAAAGCGGAGCAGGGGCTCTGGAACTGTGGTCCAGGAACAATTTGTTGGCAGTCTCATGATTATTGGCGTCTCCTCCTTTGCAGCTCCTAAAATACATCCCCAGTCAGACTTCACCAGCCAAATGAGAACTGGTGTTGCCACTGGGGTGTTATGGAGTCATGAATGGAAGAAGGTTGCAGGTGGGAAGGGTGGAGAGTCACAAGAGAATCTGTATGGCTGAGACCACATCTTCAGCTGAGCTCCTGAGCTAGAGATCAGGGACTCTGCAATTGACCATCAATCTAGCCCTTCAGTGCTGAGCATCAGGCCCCCTAAAAAATGGAAAAATGTTGACTTCATAGCTAGGCACGTTAATAACAGTGGTCTGATTTTCAAAGGTGTTGAGCATTCACAAAGGACCCACTGGAGGCAACGGGAACTGCAGGCTACTCGTTGGTCGCCATCTAGCAAAGCACTTGAGACCGTGCTTAACTGTACGCAAGCAGAATAGGCCCTTGAAGTCAACAGAACTACCTGGGTGCATGCTTTGCTGGGTTGATGCCACATGCCTCAACCAGGATTAGGGCACCTTTCCTGTGACTTCAGTGCATTTTGGATCAGAGCCTTAGTGACTAAGTACTGGTCTATACTGGGGTGGGGGAAAATCTATCTAAATTACACAACTTCAGCTACGTGAATAACATAGCTGAAGTTGACGTACTTAGATCGACTTACCGTGGTATCTTCGCTGCAGTGAGTCGACTCCTGCCACTCCCCCGTCAACTCTGCCTGAGCCTCTCGCCGAGCTGGAGTACAGGAGTCAACGAGAGAGCACTTGGGGGTCGATTTATCACATCTAGACCAGACATGATAAAAATCGATCCCCGCTGGATCAATTGCTGTCCGCCAATCCGGTGGGTACTGAATACATACCCTAAGTCTGGACCATTCCAAGTGAGAGAATTTCAGATCAAGACATTTTAAGCCAAACAGACAGAAGAAAATACCCCTTACTCCACTGTACTTTACTTTTCATCGTTTTATTCTTGTATTTGTACAGCTATATTTTACAGAACGCATTAATGCAGTTTAGACACAGCCCAAACCCTGTCTCCCGATATTGTTCATAACACAAGCATGTAAAATAAGACCAAAAAACAAAACAAAACAAAACAAACCCCAAAAAATAAAAAAAAACATTCCCCGATAAACAGTTCTGCCAGAGGACTCCTTTTGTAACATCAGGCTGTACCTTAAAAAGGAAATTGGGCTCATACAGTTCATACATTGAAAACATCCATTGAAAAGAAAGGCACCGTGCGAACCACATTTTACATATATACAGACTTAAAACAAAAACAAAAAAAAATTACACTTTATTATTATTTTCAATTCCTTCTGCAGCTTTGTTGGTTTAATACACACTTTGTTTTGTAAATTGTAAACCTTCACTTGCAAAAAAATACAAATACACTGATGCATTTAGACAAAATATTTTCTTACTTATACAGATGCAATACTTTAAAATATCTTGGTAAGTGCTCTATTACACTAAAGAGTCTCAAATCAGCATCTGCCAGCAGATGCTAAATCAAGCCTTTAATACATTTTATATATTTTTAATATATCTTTAAGGTCTATATATATTTATTTTATATATTTATATTTATATATATATTTACAGCTCTGCCATAGATTCCTTCACCTTTGGTTAAAAAAGTTAAAGCCCTCTCTTCAATAGCACACAATTCTTTTCTTCTCTTTAAAAGAACACACATTTTGCATACAAAGAGAAAGCAAAAAAAAAAAAACCAACACAAAAACGAACAAACAAACAAAAAACCCAACTGTTCCCATAAATGAACATTACATTCCTCATCTTCAGACTGTGAAGGTTAAACACTCCACTGCACAGACATTTTTTATACACATTTAAATCTGAATAAGTTTTTTTTTAGTTTCACATAACTGGGAAAAATAAAAACAAAACCCGTGTATTTTTTAATATTTTTTCCCACCTATCTGCACTACGGGCTTAGAGGCACTCCATCGTGTGATGAAAGTTTTAAAGTGTTACAAGTGTTACAAGTATCCTTTGGATATCTTTCCCCCTCTCCCTCAGACACCTCTTCCTCTCCCCGGCCCCGCAGAGAAATCCACCTGGCTTTCAGCATGCCTTGGGCAGTTCTGGTGGCAGCTCTGTTGTCGAGACACGGTATTGCACCTTGGTGTTGGTGATGGCGCCGTGTTTCTGCCGGAGGTGGAGCCGCAGCTGGCTTTTGTGGCGGAAATGCAGGTTACACTTCTCACACTAAAACCAAAAGGATGAGGGAAGCACTGTTAGCTCGAAAGTTTACAGTCATATGTAATCTAGCCACATATATGCCCCCCAACCCCCGCCCTTGTTGCCTCCCAATCATTCATTAATGTGGCCTCGCAACATGCTGTGGGAGCGTATTTTACTGATGAGCAACTGAGACACAGAGAGGATCAGTAACTTGCCCATCTGTGACAGCGCCAGGATCTGAACCCAGGACCAGCGCCTGAACCACCAGCCCACGCTTCCACCTCAATTTTAAAATATCATCATTGCCGAGACACTAACGAAAACACTGACACCATCTCCCCGTCGGTCACTTCAAACACAGTGAGTATAATTAATATGAAGCACTTGGCACGTCTCTAGTGCCTCTGGCGGGGGACTCTAAATCTTGTCCTAATTAATGATTGCTCAGGACACCCCCTGAACACCCCCTTTCTTCAGAATGGGAAAACAGCACCCTGGACACCCCCTTTCTTCAGAATGGGAAAACAGCATCAGAGAGGTTAAGTGACCTGCTGGAGGCCACGCAGCAAGTCAGTGGCAAAGCTGCGAAGTAGAGCCCAAGGGTCCTAGCTCGCCTGCTTTAGCCTCTAAACCACAGTTCTGCCTTGTGTAAGAGTCAAAGAGGCTTTTTTCTGTCCCCTTCCATCCTAACTATTCCCACTTGCTGATCCTGCTACATAAGATCTCCTGCGCAATTTCCCTGTGGGTCGGATGGGGGCTCCCAAGAAGATGCATGGGAAGAGGGTGCTACATGGTATGGGCCACTCCAAGCCCCAGTCCCTCTGAGTCTTGGTAGCATCTACTCATGGTTAGCTCCAGCTAGTTGGATTTGAGGTTAAGCCGCCCATGTTATGGGCTTCGGGGTTAAAAAAGCATCTTGGGCCAAGCTCATCCCTGGGGTAACGCCACCAACTGCACAGCAGCTTACCCCAACCAGTGAATAGCCCTCACTCAATAGAATTATGCCAAGGATGAGTTGAGCCTGGAGGGGACGTCTCAACAAACCTCTCATCTCTAGCATGTATGATCCTCCGTACAGTAGAGGAGCAACGTCCTTTGTCCTCTACTGCAACGTGAGCCGCGGCCCTTTGAAGGAACATGACCTTCTTTGGTTGGGGAAGAGGAGGAAGAGAAAAGAGGTCGAGGCTGTTCCAAATACAGCTCAACTCATCAAAATGCTGTCTCAGCAGCAGGCCTCTAGTTCACTGTGTGCCGGAGGGTAGATGGAGAGGGGAAATGGAAGTGTCCTTAGGGTGGTCAGGACTGATCCATGCCCGGGCGATGCCAGTGGTCAGTGCCAGACAACTTCTCTCCACCATGGTACATGGCCCTTATGGCTGCTAGGGAGTTCTGGCTCTTGGTCATTAGCGTTGATGACGCCGGGAAGTTACTTACATGGTACGGTTTTTCTCCAGTGTGGATTCGAAGGTGACTTTTGAGCGTCTGCAGGTGCCGGAAGCGTGTGCCACAAATTTCACAGGGGTAGGGTTTTTCGCCAGTGTGGATTAGCACATGAGCTCGGAGATGGGCAACCTGTCGCAGAGGAGACAGTGTCAGAAAACGGGTCCCAGAGGCATGCTTGCCACACGCACTTCACATTCAGACCAAGCTTCCCAAGCCAGTCCTATCAATCTTCATGCTTCAGGGCACGAGCTAGACAACAGCTGGGGTCAGGAAGAAATCCTCCTCCCATCCACTGGCCACGAGAGGAGACACTAGATCGGACTGACCATTCGGTACGGCAGCTCTGAGATTAAAGGCAGCCTCTAAACCTAATGGATTCTGCTAATAAACCAGCTTCACCAAAAGGAGTTTGAAAAGCTGCCATCTCTGTGGACAGAGATTGTAACCATGAGCCCAGTCCTTATTACTCAAGTGACCATCCAGGGAGCTATCTTCCTAGAGTGTGGAATCCTAGATCAGACTCCATGGGCATAAGCTAATGAATGTTTGCAGCAAAACCCTTTGAGAGCCTGAACAGCTGCCAGCACATGGAGAAATGTCAGAAGCACAGATCTGTTTAATTGGAAGACAATGGACTAGCTTCATTGACCTGCCAAGGGTAAAGTTCAAGGGGCCTGCATTTGCTCCGCAACAGCCTGGGACCATCACCAGGCCCTAAGCACGGAACAGTGCCCCCTTCTGGGCATTTCCCATGTCACAGAAAAAACAGCAGAGCCCCAGGCCCCAGAGTCCATGCTCTGGGCAGGAAGATGCATCCTGCTCTCCAGGGGAATTGCAGAGTATGAAGCGGGATCCCCACCTGGACAAATCTGGCCCCACAGGTCTCACACTTGTAGGGCTTCTCTCCGGAGTGGATGCGCGTGTGGGTCTTCAGGTTGGCCGGCCGGTTGAACTGCGCTCCGCAGATAGTGCAACGATATGGCTTCTCACCTGTTGCCCCACCAGAAACAGAGACACGCCAGGTTAGCGCACAGTGTCCTGAGCTTCCCAAAGCTTCCACTACAGTCACTAAATCTCTATATAGTCTACAAGAGAATGGAAAAGACATGGGCCTCCTAGAAACACCCTGCAAGCGCTGCCCCTGCAAAGCCCAGGGCAGACTCCCTGCTGTATTCCAATCCCTTTGCTCGGCTTCGCTCCCCTTAGCTGGGTATCCCCCCGGTGTGTATGTGATGGGAGTACAGCATCGTAGTCTGGTCCTACGCCAACCTCCCCATAGGCACTGGAGGCCAAGGAAGCACAGTATGGCATGCTTCAGCTATCCTCAGCTGGCAGGCAGCCCCTTGGGGGACCAGTGCATGTTAGAGCAGCCCTCAGGCTGCTCCAACCTGCACACAGAGGTGGGTTAAGAGACATGGAACCTACCGCCTAGAACATCTGGGTGCAGCAGAGAATCTGCTCACTGTCTGTGTGACACACCCACTGCACACTGGTATTTATGGCAGGCAACCCTAGCAAGATGTGACCCTCTCCTCCTCCTCCCAGAAAGTTATTTTAAGAACTACTGTCTGGCTCAGATTGTGAAGCACAGCCCTAGAAATTAGGGCTACCAGGCAAGTCTGTCTGCCTTGCCAGACAGGATTAACAATTCAGCCCCTCCGAGTCCAGCAACAGGCAATATCATCCAACTTTATACTGTAGCTGAGTGAGCAAAGCAGAGATACAGCAAGCAGACGAGATCTGCATGGCTCCGTTGGTCTCTGAATGGTTTCAAATACATTTGATTCAATTGTTGGTCATTCCTTTGGCAAAGTGACCAAGGCTGAGAGAGACTGAGGATGGTTCATAGCTATGGAGTCAGTAGTAACTGCACTCCAAACTATTCAGCCTCAATTATTCCCACCTGCCATCTACACAAAGGTAATCATCATTGGATCTTTGCCCTCCATTGTATCCTTGGGATGGATACAGATGGGCTGAAAGGTTCATGGGCAGTTTATTTTTTCCCCCTCCTGCCTTTGTTTTTAAATGAAGAATAGCTTGAACACCAAATCTGCTTTCCCCTGATTTTGCTGGAGGACGTGTTGAGAATCTCAGGGGACATATATTGTGAGCTCTTGCACTTTACGGTCCGATCCTCCACGTAAAGTCAGGCAATGTGCAATTCAGCCCAACTGAAGGGGGAGGGAGGCTGGGTCTTTAATCCAAACTTCCTTTCCCCAAAGTGTTAGTTGGGCATCGATGTTCTGAGCCTTTACAGAAACAAGTCAACCCCCTCAGGATTCTGAGCAGCAGTTAAACCCCTGATCTCTTCCTTTCTCATCTTTCACTGGGCTGGCTCAGACCATTTCAACCATTCGCCAGTCACCAGGGATTTTGCCAGATTAGATGGCACCCAACTTTCTAATGGAAAAAACAACCAGACTATGTATTTTTGGTAAAATAACCTCTCTCAGCCTCTTTATCCATCAGAGAAAGAGCCCACAGGGCCCATCCTCCACCCCAAACACTCGGACTGGGACAGCCAAACACCTCATAGTCGAGGATCCCAAAGTACTTTGCAGATATTAAGCTTCACAGCCCCCCAGGGAGGAAAACAAGTATTCCCCCATTTATAGTTGAAGCACACAGGGATTAAGCCATTTCCAAAGGAGCAGAACCCAGGAGTTCGGGCTCCCAGGAGGCGGCTGAAGATCCATGACCCTCCCTTATCAGGTGCTGGGGTGCTTTGCTGTTCCCTCACAGGGTACGGATTAGGCCTGCACGCAAGGCAGAATGGAGCTGTGCCCTGGATCTGCTGCTCTGGCACTCGCGTGCCTTTCAGGACCGACTGCGACGCACCGCCATGGGCTGGCACCGGGAGCTGTACCTGTGTGAACGGTTTTGTGGCTGGCTAGGTTTCCCTTGTAGCGGAAGGAGGCCTGGCAACGGTCACACTTGTAGGGCTTATCACTGTGCGCCTGCAGGGAGTGTCTCTTGAGGGAAGCCTCTTCAGAGAACCTACAGTCACACTCGTTGCAGAAGAAGGCTCCGTTTTCTGTCGGGGACAGAGAGAGAGAGAGGCGGGGAGAATGAATGAGATCAGCAAGCACATCTCCTGCGTGGACCGGGGCTTTTGACAGGGCCAATGAGCCGGTGGAGAGGTGAAGCCAGCGCATCCAAGCTAAAATCTGTTTCATGAGAGTTCGATGGAGTTGGGGGAAGCAGCCCGGGGGCGTGAAATCAGCAGCACTTCCACAGCATCTGTTACCTGTTCTGTCATATATACACAGCAAAAATCACCCATGGGGCTAGCCAGTAAACAAACCAAGCAGAGGTAGTGTCTTAGTAAATAGGAAGCAGAGGGTGGGAAGGCTGCCTCATGATGGTGGTTTCACTATATATGAATTCAGAGTTCTACTCTTTGGGTGAACTTGGGTTTTGAGCAGTAAATGAAATCTTCCATTTTTCCCCAGTGAGTTGGAGGATAGGGACAAACAGATTTTCACAAAACAGAGTTCTGTAAGCCTCTTAAGAACATAAGAACGGCCACACTGGGTCAGATCAAAGGTCCATCTAGCCCAGTATCCCGTCTTCCGACAGTGGCCAATACCAGGTGCCCCAGAGGGAATGAACAGAACAGGAAATCAGCAAGTGATCCATCCCCTGTCGCCCATTCCCAGCTTCTGGCAAACAGAGCCTAGGGATACCATCCCTGCCCGTCCTGGCTAATAGCCATTGATGGACCTATCCTCTATGAACTTATCTAGTTCTTTTCTGAACCTTTTTACAGTCTAGCCCTCTTAATCCACAACTGCCCCTCCAGACTAGAGACAGCTCCGTGGATTGATGAGTGAGGCAGATAACATAGTCATGGCCATGTCCATGTGTGGATCACTTCTTTCTGCCTACCTCAGTCCCCCTTGGCAATTTTGAGTGGGTGTGGCATTCTTCACTTCCTGTCTTAAGCTGTTGGGAGACACTAATTACTCTCAACTAGCCCAAGCTGCCTTGTTAGAGGCAGAAACCAATTTCCATGTATGCTTCATTCAGCCAATTAGAGGGTTTGGAAAGCACTTTGAGATCCGCTTGGAAAAGAGATGGCCTGAACCACTGAAGTTCAGATTCAGGATTTGGGTTCAGCCCATTGTAGAGACCAACGCCAGCCTGCTAGTCCAGATGCAGGCTCAAACATGCCCAGAGTTCTGGGGGTGCTGCAACCGGGCCCCTCTCTCATGTGGCGGAATGGCATTGTGGGAGCATCATCCCACAGATTCCAGTGGCGCCCCCATCTGCCGGCTGCAAGGGAAAGTGTGGGAGGATAGAATCTGGACTTACCACAACTGGAGTCGGAGTATTCGGAGTGGGTTTCGCCCATTTCCTCTCCAAAGGTCGAGCCAGGGGTGTGAAGGCACATCTCAGAATGCTGGGGGGACTGGGAGCCACAGGAGCTGCATTTTGAGGAATGCAGGTACAGAGGGGACTGCCCCTCACTGCTCCGAGGGGACCCATCCAGAGATCTGAGGAAGAAGAGCAGCGCCCATTGGAAGGCTTTAGTGACACCAGACCACAGCGCCTCCAATCAGCCCAGGCATGAAGAATACACATGCATTTCTAAGCGGACCCTTAAAGATGCCCTAGTTGGGATCAGGGCCCCATCGGGCATTCCCTCTACAGGGCATTCAGCAATCACACTTCATTCTTTTATAGTGCCCATCCCACAAAGATCTCAACGCACTTTATAAATGTCCCACTTGGGTAGGTAACAGAAGAGTAAACCGAGGCACAAGGTTTAGGTGAACTGACCACAGCCACATAGTGAGCCAGGACTCCTAGTCCCTAATGTAACCATCAGCCTATGCTGGGTGTGGTTACACATTTGGGAAACATACATTACTGGCTAAATCCTAAGTATCAACTGGTGAGGCTCCACTGAACTCACTGATTTACACCTGCCAAGAAACTGAGGCAAGAGGTTAGCTCACCAAAGCTGGGCATCTACCCAAAACATGAATAAAACCCAGCAGCACTGCAAGGAGTCCTGTCTCCTCCACGGGGGTCCGCCTTACCTGTTCACAATGTTGTTGAGCCTGCTTGCTTGTGGGATTGTCGAGTCTTCCCCATTCAAGCTCAGCTTGGTTGGGGACTGGACATCTAGATTCTCAGGTTCCATGGACTGCTGGCAAACTGACGTAGACACATAGGAGCGAGGGGAGAGGGTCTCCGCTTCGTTCTGGTCACCACCGTCTTGCTTGGTGCTCTGGTTGAGGTTGTTGAGGACAATGAATTTGTACTTCTTCCAGTTGCAGGCTTTGGGGTCGGTAGGGCTCTTGGTACCCAGAGAGCCAGAGCTTTGAGCAATGCGGGCGTTCTTGCTGCTGCTGGACTCAGTTGGCGAGTTGGGTTGGCAGTCTGATTTCTGGGGGCTCTGGGGGCTGATGAGACCCTTTCGGTTCATTGGTGTGTTGGTTGGTTCGAAGTGTTGGCTTATCTCATCTTCCGAAGAGGTCCGCTCTTCTTCTTTGGCCGCTTTGTCACAGGCGAAGTAGGGATTGTTTCGGACCGAAGGTGCGACGGGCTTAGGACCAGCGGCTATGCTGTAGTGCATGTCACTTCTGGCCTCTTCGGCAGCAGCCTCTTTTGGAGAATAGATGGTGGCATGGCACATGTTGGCTGAAAGATCGGTGACGGCTCTGGTGTAGTCTGCAGGGATTGTCCTGGAGCTGTCACATGGCAGCGTTCTCTCCTTTGGGAAAGAGTTGACCCTCGAGACATCCGGCAGGGGCATCCTTGCCTCTCGCAGCTCGTCGTCTAAGAGGAAACCATTGACTGGAATGGGGTTGTATCCAGTGTAGGAAAGGGGTGATCCAGACAGGCCACTGTACAAAGTGGAGGCAAAGGCCCTCCCATCGCAGAGAGACGTGTTTCGGAGAGGCATGTTGTTCTCCGAGACTTCCCGGCTCCTGTAAGCCATCACCTCCGGATGACTCAGCATCCGGCCCGTCAAGAACTCTTCCCTTGGCGTCTTCATTGCAGAGACCATTTCGGCTTCGCTGCATGGAGACAAAAGGAAGGGCGTTACGCCTTATTCCCAGCCTCTGAAACAAGCGGTCAGATGTGTTGGCAATTCCACCCTCCGCGCCCCCCTCCCTCCAAAACAGGCTCTCCAACTCAGGCACGGGTGTCTCACCTAGACTTGACAAACCTTCGGCAAGTATCGACGACGTGCTCCATCTGCAGGTACAGCGCGGTGGCCATGACGGCCATGATGTTGCTTTCCCTCAGGTTGAGGCGGGAGGTGTACATGAAGTCCAGCAGGATGCAGAATCCCTCAGGGTTGATGTCTGGGGCCAGAGTGATGATGTTCAGATTGCACTTTAGCTGGTCGGTGAATATGCTGTAGAAGAGGCCGCTGCAAAAGGGAGAAGGGATGGGAGGGGAGAGTGAACCCAACGCTGCAAGATTTCGGAAGAAGAGAGGGAACTTATTACAGGAGTTCTCCATAGAGACATCATGAACTCTCAACCTCCGCCCTTCCTACATTGCGACACTGGAAGACGGACGGGAGGCTGGCCCCAGGGAGTTCCTGTTATGGAAAAGGTTGAGAACTCTGACCTACGTTAATTTAAAGACCCTCCATACATTTGCATCACAGAAATCCTCTCACTCCTCCCCCCATGTCTCCTGCCTCCTCTGATCTAGCATTAAATTCTTCCATTGGTCCCCCAAATGACACCGCTGAGTGCAAGCGCCTTCTCCTCTGCAGCTCCTGCCATCCGGAGCAGCCTCCCTGTATCTCAACTGCTCACCAGCTCTTCACCTTCTCCACTTAAATGTCTTTTCTCCCTTGCCTACTTCTCTTAATTCCGCCTCCTGCCTCGCACTGTCTGTTTTTTCTCCCTCTGTGAATTATTGATCTCTGAAGCCGCATGGGAAAACACAGTTTGTGTCAAATGCATACTAAATATAGCACTGTCATAAGATGTTTATGCAAATACAAATTGTCGATACTTTGTCTATGCATTTTTCCATGCCAATGGCCTCTCATTTCCTCCACATTAGCACCCCCTGATAAAACGAGGCCCAGCGACAATGCCAGTAGAGGTGGCGGGTGTTTTATTTACAGGGTACAATAGCGAATGAATCACTCAGTCAGTGGGGAAAGCAGCAAGGGCAAGTTCTGGAAAAGAGGAGATGAAAGAGGGATAGGATTGGGGTCTTCAAATACTTGAAAGGCTGCCATAAAAAAAAAATGTAGAAAAGTTGCTCTCTCTTGCCATAAAGGGCAGGACAAGAGGCAGTGGGTTCAAACTACAGCACAGCAGATTTAGATTAAATCTCAGGAAAAACCTCCTAACAGTAAGAACAGCAGGACAATGGAACAGACGCCCAGGGAGGGTGTGGAAGCTCCTTCACTGGAGGGTTTCAAAAGGAGGCTGGAGCCATCTGCCTTGGATGGTTCATCTTGGCAGGGGATTAGACTAGATGACCCTTGCAGTCCCCTCTAACCCTATAGCTCTATAATTTCAAAGGAGCAATGATACTACACTTCTAAACTTCACTGAGATGTAGCCCTTGACCGCTGAGGAGATAACCAAAGCCACCAGAGCCAGGTGACTCTAGAGATGGGAGCACAGTGTCTCTAGATCTAGAGACTCTTCCCCAAGGTCAGAGAGGGTTTTGGTTTGGATAATACCCTGCAATGCAGCATTGCAAGAAACACACTCATTTAGCTGCACATCAGTACGCAAACCAGCTAGACCGAAGAGCTGGGCACGACGGACTCCAACCCCTGCCAAGCATCTGCTACTCGTGGATGTGATCACAGGGCTCGGAAAGGCAGAGCTGGACCTTGTGATGTCAGACGTGCTGTTTATCTCACGGAATGGCGTGTAAACACAGAGGAAGGGAAGGGGGCTGGGTAGGGGTTGTGGGGAGAAAGCTACTGTGTCATTAGCCCCTCTTCACCTGCAGGCCATGAGGACAGTTTTGTGGGCTCTGAACTGCTCCCGGTTCACGATGATAACGACATCGGTGAGGATATCCCGGCTCCGAAGGCGGTTGAGATTGAGAAGTACATCGCTTGCATGGCGGGTGAACTGGATGCAGCTGTCTGCTGGAGAGGCCATCTTGACTCTGCCCGAAAAAAGGAGAAGAAAGATAGGACCATGAAGTGGCTCAGAAGGCATCATAAAGCAGGGCCCACAGGCTGCTACAGCAGGTTCTACCCTGAAAGGCAGTGTTTGGTCAAGGCAGCACCAGACCCTCAGCTAGAGAAGAAACAATAATAATCGAGGATGCAGCCACATTTCAGCTTCCATCTGCAGTGGCCATGAGCACCAGATTGTTCTGCTGAATGTTCCAAAAAAGGGGGCAAGAACTGGAGGGGATTTAGCACGAGTCCCGTCCTCCCACCCGATGGGTGAACACAATAGGACCTTCCTGGGGAATAGGTGGGGAAGCTATATCATCTCCCCATCATACCCCAGGCCTGCTCCTGCTCCCCCTGTGGCTAAGCCAGCAGGAGCTGTGCTCAGCTTAGCTCAGCTCCATTGGAAGTTGCTTTTTGAGGATCTCAGAGGAATAGCAGCAAAGCAAAGCAAACCCTGGACACTAACCTGCGGTAGTTATTAGATTACACACTTTATGGTTTGGTCTCGCAGCTCTGATACACGTGTCATTCCCACAGATGTCAGGGCAGCCAAACTACAGGATCCAGCCATGGAAATTAGAGCTACTCATAAAGATCCTATACAAAGCTACAGGTGTTCAGCACTTCTGAAAATCCAGACCAAGGGGTCTAAAGTTGGGCATCCAAAAATCAGTGGCTACTTCTGAAAATGATTTGTCCAGCATTACAAATCAGTGGCTGCACCAGGAACAGAAAACCCTGGTCTCTTGATACCCAATTCCCTAGAATCTAGATCACCAGGGACTCCTAATTCCAGAACTCTGTTCCTCTTCCCTCACCCAGTTCTTGATGTGATGTGAAGCCTTCCAAAACACATGTTCTCTTTCATCAAAGCTGGAGGGTCTGCCCCAGGCCTTTCCCAAGAAGCTACCATCCACCACCTGAAATTCCACACTGGAATTTGAATCTTAAATGCCAAATTCCTCAATGACAGGATTAGTTCCAGCCACGGTTCCACTGCTGGCGGTGGGATATGAATGTGTAATTTTGTGCAGAGCAGCCACTCTCCTGAATACAGATTCCAGCTGGGCCTAATGAAACATTTCATTCAATACATTTAAAATAGCATGAAATTAAATTTACATACCCAATGCCTCAATTCACAGCCCAAAAGTTTCTTTCAAACCTACAAAGCAAGCACAAGAAAACAAACACCAGATTAGTTCAGAAATGTAAATAGGTTGTGGTAGGATGCAAGCTTGTTGTTTTGATGTAACATCAGCAGGATGCAAGCTGAAGCTAATAGCACTTCCACTCTCCAATAAAGTTAATTTGTTTCTCCCAGTACAGTATGTTCTTATTGCAACCACAGGCTTTGGGAATCTAATCATAGACTCTTCCACACTCTCTACCCCAAACCATGGGTGTATGCCAAAGAGCCTTTCATATCTATGAGTCAGGGACTCGAGGGTAGCTGGGGAGGATACAGGAGGAGTCAAACAAGAATTCATTTACCACTTCTTTCAGAGATGCCTCTCCCCATTCCCAATATTCCCACTCCTTTCTTATCTCATTGCATCACCCAGGGCTGTAAGACTCTCTCCCCTCCCCTCTTTCATTTCCCCCAGAAACTGAAAGGGGTCAGCAATTGTTCTCCTTAGTTGCCCTCATCCGTCTGAAGATTTCAAAGCACTTTGGAAATATGAAACACTAGAAATTGCTAATGATAGGGAAACTGAGGCACTGAGAGGTTAAGTAACTTGATTGAAGTCACATAGCAACTCAGTGGCAAAGCTAGAAACAGGACTAGTCCTCTTTTCTGAATGCCAGAAGATGCTCATTGTCTCCACCTACTGGCTTTGGGGAGTTAATACAGTTGGGACAGAGATGAAATTCTCCTTTCCATTCTAAGAGAATTTTATTTTTCTTAGAATATCAGGATTAGAAGGGACCTCAGGAGACCATCTAGTCCAACCCCCTGCTCAAAGCAGGACCAATCCCCAGACAGATTTTTGCCCCAGAACCCTTAATGGCCCCCTCAAGGATTGAACTCACAGCCCTGGATTTAGCAGGCCAATGCTCAAACCATGGAGTTATCCCCTCCTTACCTATATGAAGACAAATACTCCCTTCCCACAGTTGGCTTTTACATTTAAAAGAGGGGAAAAGAGTATCATAGCTAGTATTTGGCTTTTCAGATATAAACATAAACCTTTCCATGTCCACAAAGATGTGGCCCCAGAGATTTCTGGGGCATGGGGAGGAAGAGGAATTAGTGTGATTTTTAATATGCTAAGACAAATGCATGACATTAAAATCCATTTCATACACTCCAATGACAGGAGTCTTCAGAGCGCCTCGCAGTCTCCCTATCTTGAAACTCTAAAAAGGTGACTCATTTCCCAAACACTGCAGACTCTGACCTTTCTGCATAGCCCTCTGTGCCAGCCACTTTCAGTCTTCACATGAAAGCCAAGAGATTTACAGATTGTGCTAGCAACTGGCCTAGCTTCAAAGTTCCCACCCCAGTGGAATGTGTAAGGGATGTACAACCAGGTCAGAGTCTGAGCTCAGTCATTTCAGTGTACGAGCTACTGAAGTCACAAGAGTAGTCCCTGAGATCAGAACAAGGCCCCCTTATAGGCTACGACACGGGTCTGAGAATGACAAAGCTCACCATGAACTCCAGCCCGTTCCACGTCATGCAAGAAGCTCCCACAATGGTAGAATTCTTTCACAGGGATGCGGCAGGAGGCCAACGTGCCCTGGGTGCTACCTGGTCCTTTGTACCATCCTGCTGCTGCCCTCCAGCACAGCTACAGCACCCTCAGCCCATCACCCACAGCCTCACCGCCCAGCCCATCTTTGGTCCACACAGGTGCCGCTCTGCAAACCCACTCCTGCCCTGGCACAAGCCCCTCCAGAAAGCAGCCAGATCTGGGCTGCTGACAGCCGAGCAGCCTTTTCCAACAAGGGACCCTGGCATTGCACTTCGCAGCAGGGTCTGCCTTCAGCCTGCTGCTGGGCTTGAGAAAGAGGAAGGCGCTCCTCCCCTCTCCCCAAACACACCCTTGACCCACCCACCTCATATTAATCAAGCCAGATGCACATGAAACCCCCCCCACAGAGTTTGGCCGTTGCAGTTCAGTCACAGTAAAGGGACTGTCAAGATTTGATGGCTAATAGTTGGGGGGTGGGGGAGAAGGAGACAGGAACTCCGAGATGAAAAATACCTCCCCCCGCGCCAATTTCTCACGCTCCAGGGTTCACACCGCCAAAGGCCACCTTTTCTGCGGGCGGGCGGGCAGGAGGTGGGGGGAAGGAGGGGACCCGCTTCCAAACAAACTCTCCCAGGTCACCCTCTAGCCCTGCTGATGTAAGGGAGAGGAAAGGAAAGGAAAAACCCAGCAGCAACTCCCCCCACCCCCCCGGCACAGAGACGCCCCCCTCGGAGCGTCTCTTTCCCACGGTACCTTGCTGCCAGCTGCCGGCCCCAGCCCCGCCGGTGGGTGCGCTGTGAGCGCCGCGTTTACACGGGGAGGAAATGCGCCCCCAGGGCCGGCGAAGGGCACGGCGCTGTCATTCCGGGAACGCGCCGGGCTCCAGCTGCCCCGTTCTGGGAAGCCAGGCAGGAGCCGAGCCCGGGGCATGGCGAGCCCGCCCCCTCTCCCCTTTGCAACGCGCCCCGGGGGGCTGGAGCCCAGAGCCCCGGTGGGAGCGCCCAGGGGCCAGCCCCTCTTTCCGACCCGCCCGGCTCCCCCACGTGGGCGAGGGAGGGGGCTGCAGACACCATTGCTCGGGGGCTGCCGAGCCAGGCGAAGTGCTGGGGCGGGGGGGCGGACGCCGCCTAGGGGTCCGGGCAGCTCAGACCCCCACCCCCCGTGGCACTGCACCCTCCCCGCCCCCGGCAGGAGGATCCCATCCAGTTGCAAACAAACCCACCCACCACCGGCGGAGTGCGGCGGCCCCTCGCCCGGTAGCCAGCGCCAGCCTGCGACTCGCCCCATCTCACCCACGCGGGGAGACGCTCCACCAGCCAAGGCAGGCTGAGCCAGCAGGGCCCCTTTGCCCGCGAGGGGGCGCTCCGCCACCGGGCATGAAAGAGCCACCCGCTGCCCCGCGGTCCGTGAGTAGAGACAGCAGCAGAGGTCCCTGCCACGGGTCTGGGTTTAGTTTCTGGGGGCAGGTGACCCAAAGCAGGAACCTCGGGGTTTGTCACCCCTTTGCACCTGCCGGAGAAGCAGAGCCCAGAGGGCACCGCCGGGGTCCCCAGTAGTAGAGGGCAAGAGGCACCTGTGGTAAGAGGCTGCTCCTGCAACAGGGACCTCCTCGCAAGCTCCCTAGCTCCCAGAGCTTTCATTTCTTACAGAATGGCATGAGAGCAGGGGTTGTAAGAGTCCTTCCGCTGTCACAGCAGGACTTTATTAATTTAGTAGCCTCCTGGGGCCAGGCCAACACCTGTTTTGATTAATAATAAAAAGAGAAAAAAATCTCAAAGACTTAAATACTGTGTCAGCCTAAATCAAAGTGGCTTTAGCTTCTTTTCCCCATCCCTTGTTCCCTCTGGCAACTACATCACTAGCAGCATATTCAGCATTCTGCACTTTCAGGCTGGTCTCATTTCCTGCCAGCAAACAAATGTTTCTAGGAAATGCAGTATATTACAAGAATGGGTTTATTATCAGCATTTGTAACCAGGAAAACTGCACCTGTCCTCTGGCACTGCAAGGTGCTATAGTGAATTTTAATGTCTTCCTTTGAAGAAGATTCTAAGCTGGTTGCACTTGTGAATGCTTGGAAATGGCCCAGTTTCGAGTCTGCGCCTTACTTTACTCTTCATTTAAAAATAAAGGGCGGGGGGGGGGGGGGAATACCATTTCAAAATCCTACCACTATTGCCAAAATCTTGCTTAGCGTTAATGAAGGTGTAAAGCCAATATGCATCCTTGGAAAGTGATGAGTCAGCCTTTTTCCAGGGCTTCCCACTAAATAAGACAGTCCGCACATTAATTTTTAAAGTTCAATACAGAAACGTTATTTCAATTGAAGTCAATGGAGTGACGCCAAGGAAAGGTGGCCCATTATCTCAACTATCATGTACTGTTCAAAGTAGCTTAAAAGAATACATTATCATAACTGCAAGTTTGGACTGTGGACACATATGCAGGTATGCTCCAGCTCAGACGCAGCAAATAAATTTAGCCCACAGAGCTGCTCCTAGAGGCAATTAGCACACACTGCATCTTTTTAAAATAGCACAGCATGGTGTATTTGGGAAGATGCCATGCAAGTTATCCTACAGAATGGCCAGTCCTGTGACTCAGGAAGAAATGTCTTTCCTCTACGAACAGTTCTACAGTGCATTAGTCAATACTCTCCTTCTGCGGTAAGTAAAATTCATGTCCTCATTGTGTCTGACTGATAATAAATGTAATTGGAGGTGAAAGACTAGCCTAGAACACAGGGATGAGGGAGAAAGCCGACCACTATTTCCCTCCCCTCTTAGGAATAAGATTTCCAAATGGAAGTTACACGTTTTGCTGTGGTTCTACCAATCACAAGAATTGTTTAAAAATAAATCTAATACAAAAACATGGAGCTCTTTATAGACGAGATTCTTGTTTAGGCCCCATAAGTCTGGCTGAAAGGTTAAAAAGGAGGGACTCAGTCAAGTCAAATTTTCCCCAAAATTAGTTTTTAAAACAAACTTTTCCAAAATGTAGGAACCCCTCTTTTTTTAAAGTTCCAACTCAAATTGTCAACACCTCCCCAGGCAGTGTTTGCATCCAAATTATTGCAGCACTAGGAGCTGAAACTGACTTTACCTTGATAATTTTTTTTTTTGTCCAAGTGGAGAAATATTAATGTGGCTATTTAAATTATTTTATCTTGCTCATCTAAAGTCCTTGTAGCACATTAAGAAAATGTTGCTTGAAATAGGATTTTTAAAACAAAAACCTTGGCATTATCTTAATTAAGCTTTGCCACCTGCATTTACATTAGTGTTTGTCAATGTGTTATCCAATATAGTATATTTCCTAAGACTTCCTTATAAACGAGTAGGTTGCTGCCATGTGTGGAGATTGAAACCTTTCAGATAAATGCATAATTATGCAATACAAGACAACCTGTATTAGACAATGAGTCAGGAACAGCAGGTGAACACCACAAGCAGAAAATCTTTTAACGTGATTTCATGAAAATTCAGACAAAGCTCTACATGCAAGTATCAATAACATTTTAATATGTACTTGGTTGTTTTCAGTTAGGCTAGTCAATTTCTGTGGCACTAGATGCGTCTCTATTCTTCACTGCTGACTTTCAGCTACTTTTTTTTTTTTTTTTTTTTTTTAAAAGTACTGAATTCAACATGTTCAATTTCCCAAGCTTGAAAGATTAGCTGCAACCAGTCACCACCATTTTAAAAACGTACCACTAGATGGCACCTTTTAGCTTTGTGGTAGAGATCTACTATTTCCCTTGGAAAATAAAACGTCACAGCTGAGACTGGAAAACATAATTTTGTCGATGTAATTCTGTTTCTCTTAAAACACGTCTGAGCAACATTATTTTTTGAGCTTTTTCATCCTTGCTTTTCACAGCTTAAATGTTTCTGCTAGACTTATTTTAGACCCAGGCTGAAGTCTTAAATCCTCACTATCCAGCATTTAGACTAGCTGGGAACACTAGCAATTAAAAAAGGAATAAATACTTGTTTTTGGTGTTCTCTGAGAATCAACTCTGAGTTCTCTCTCTTTAGGACAATAAATAACTAGTGAAATACCATTTCTTCTTCGATTATTGACTCAGACAATCAAAAAGAGGGTGGGAGTGGGGGGAAAATGGATTTGAAATGTATCCCAAGAGATCTTTGCCCCTCAACATGGAGCATTTCCCTAGAAATGCAGTCTATTCTTCCTGGAACAATGAAAGAATCCATTCTTCTGGAAGATCCTTACACAGTCTTTCAATATTTTAATCACTGATTATTTGACAAAGATAGAAAATTTGAGGGCTTTAAAAAAATTTTTGGATTGCTGGTTTAAAACACAGTTGTAATGCAAACTGCAGTTCCTGCCCCATGAGAAAAAGTTTTGCCTGAAAATATTTTTGAAGAAATTTCCTAGCTGTAAAACAAGCCCTTAAGGCCTGCTGGAAGGAAGTCTGTATTTATTCTTAAAGCACTTATCCCATAAGCCTTTAATACAATATTGTGAATAATCATACATTTTAAAACATCAGGACAACAAGCAAGATGGGTCTGATGACAGACTCAGGGCCAGGGCCTGGGCCTGGGCCTGGAGTCAAGTAAAACATCTTCTGGAGTCAATGACAATTTTGCACCAGTTAGAGGCTGCAGGATCCTTTTCTGCTTATCAGTGTAGATCTTCATTCCCAAGCCAGTTTAGTGCTGATCTTGCATCCAGTGAAGTCAATGGCAAAACTCTCATTGATACGGGTTTTTTTTAGTACTTTATTTTCAAATCAGATTTACCTGGTGTATAAACAGAGCCAGATCCTGAGTTGGATGCCTTTAAAAGCCAGATTCAAAGGGAAGAGAAGCCACAAATTAAATAAATAAATAAATAAATAAAAAAAAGTAGGATGTTTTTCTTTCCCTACTCTTCCTTCTAGGCCATCAAGGCTATTTCATAATATTTCAAAATATTGTGACAACAAACCAAACCCCAGATACATTCAAAAGGCGATTCCCTTGCCAACAGAGTGAGGTCGCCGCTACTCCACACACCACTACTTAAACCACTGAGTTTTCACAACAAAGTTTCTCCCCCTTTGTGTGTGTGGGTGGGGGGGAGAAGAGGAAAGTATTTTGACATCAAGTCACATCTGTCATTTACACAACAAACTAACTGGAACTCTTCAATAAAAAGCAATCACACAGACTGTACAGATCACCTTGTCCCCCCATTCCTCCCACCCCAGCAGAAGCAATTTGCTTGGACACATTCCTATGGAGGAGGCACTTGTGCCATTTAAAAAAATCCCTTAAAGAAATTAACAAGGTGTGAGGAAAATGAACCCTTCCCTCTGCTGGCACTGGAGTTTGATTGACTGCTTGTCCTTAGAGAAAAACAGAGGGGTTTTCACCACCCTTCCCTCCTTATAATTTTTAAAAATCTCATCAGCAACCCCTTGACATGATCCCATATGTCAACAGGGATCAGATTTCAACCTTGGCTGGCTGAACTGGAGATTTCTGAAGAGTCACCCCCCCTTCCTTTCTCCCCCCCCCCATAAAGTTTGATACTTTGCACCTTGCATGGGGGTGGGGGGCGTGCACTTTTGCAAAGCTCTGAGATTCCCAATCTCCCCCCCTCCTTCCTTTTTCAAACAAAGCCGCCTGTTCCTCTTTGCTGGTTGCTACCTCCAGGAATAGCGTGTGGAAAGGGGCCAGCTGGGACTGCAGATTTACGAGCGCTTGTCTCCACGCCAAGCGCGCTGTGGTAGTAAACGACGAGGAAAACAAGGGGAATTGTCCCTGGCTACTGATTTATTTTTAATTGTTTAAAATGAAAGAAAAAAGCGCACACACACACTCTGTCTCCAGGAAGAGAGGGGGCAGCCCGTCTCCACTGGTGCTGCAACCAGCAACCCTGCTCCGGAGCCGTCCGCCGCTCCTGTTTACATTCCGCAGCAGCCGTGTCTTGGGCGCGTTGAGGACTTTAGCTGCGCTCGAGGAGACCATAAACTAATTGGAAACCCATTAAAAGATTACACGGGTTTCCTGGCGGACGCTCGCCCTCTTGGACACGAGCCCTGGGAGGTTTCGCTCCCTTTCCACCTGAGCCCAGAATTATTTCGTAAACGCTGGTTTGATGGACTTTCCCCCCCTCAAGCTGGTGATAATCCAAATATTTTACATACATAGTAATTCAGTAGCCAGGTTTTTTTTAAAGTCTCCTTAAAGCACTTATGTCTTGGTCAAAAATGATTTTATTTCTCTAACAACAAGAAAAATATCAAACCCACGATGTGGTCATTAGTCTATGAAATACAAACGTGATTCCTAACACACACACATGGACGTGGCCAGCTCAGGCAGGTAACAGTTAGTCGATCCAAACAACAGTCACTTCGCACAATTACTTTGGGATCCCCCTCAAAATCTCCCGCGAGTCTTATCCAGCAATCCTGACTTGGTATCGCTTGGGTTGGCAGGACTAGACAGCCACAGGTTGCCGAATTCACTAGCCCTTTTGCAAAGTCATCTGTTTGCATTGGAGTGGGGAGGGGGAAAAACACAACACACCGCCACACACGCAACCAAGTTGTGTTGTCAACGCCCCCCTAGCACAGTCTAGAAATAAAGTCAGGAGTGTTTCTGTGCCCCACCGCTCCTGCCCTTTGCAATCATCCTGTCTAGTCTGAGTCCTGGTGCATGTGCCTTTGATTATCAGCCCAAGAGATTTTGCACCGTGGAGGAAAAAAAAACAAAAAAAAAATATACAACAATGCAGCCATTGGGAAACAACGTTAGGTCACGCAGCACCCAAAACACCACAACACGTACTGCCACCCCCTCCCCCCCCGCAAAAAAGCTAACACCCGCTCCCCATCGCCCCGAAGACCCCACATCCAGATGCGGCTGCAGGTGCAGAGCCCTCTGCCCCCGGAAGACGGTTCTTCCCCAACCCCAAACAAGACAGTGGAGACGAACATGTTTCCAACGCAATACCACCACCACCACCACCACGAATCGCCTGTCCACGAGCACACACAATTCAAGCCCAACAGGGGTGTTCAACCAACTACAGGGGGCGAGGCAGTGGGGCCCTTGCAAAGCGGCCGAGTTCGCTCGGAACATTTGTTGTTGCAAATCTCTGCTCGCTGCCCGCTGTCACTGACTCGGCTCGGAGAGGCTGGTGGTGGCCGGGCGCCAGGCGAGGGAAGCCTCAGCCAAAAAAGGCGAGCGGAGCAGCCCAGGCAGCGAGACTCCGCGCCCTGCTCGGAGGCGCAGGGGAAAGGCAGCCCGAGGGAGGGCAGGAGGAGGACGCGCAGCCGGCCCTGAGCTAGACACCAAATCATCATCATCATCATCATCATCATCGCACCAGGGCTCGGCGCAGGAGCCGGCCGAGAGGAAAGCAGCCCCGCGTGCAGAGCAGAGCCCGAGCCTGCGCTCCCCGCCTGTGACCCTCCGGCGAACATTCCGGGCTCGCTCCACAGCTACGCCTCTGCCCTGCCCGCACCTCCCCCCCAAATAAAAGCCACGCGAGGCCCCTCGACAGGCCCCCCGGCCAGCTGGGCGCCCCGAACACCTGCCACGCGCGAGCGGGAGGGAGGGAGGCAGGACACGGGGATGGGGAGAAAGGCGCCTGGCCACCTCCAGCCCCGCAGCACTGCAGGGTAAAAGACCGGCGGCGGCGGCGCTAGAAGCAGCGGCAGCGGCGGCAGCAGCAGCAATCACCTGGTCTCCGGGCTTTCCTAGAAACTCCTTGCATCACCACTTCTAAGAACCCCGGTTCTAAGAATCAACACAGCTCGATTCTCGGAATTTGAGCTGCCGACTCTACCATTGCGCCCAGCCCAGGGGAGGCCACAGGCCACCCCCCTACCTGCCCCCTCGCTCCTCCCCCCTCCGCCCTGCCCGTCCCCTGCCGCCCGCCGCCGGGACGTCCGGGGAGCCTTCCCGGCCGGGCCCCCCACCGGGCAGCGGCGCAACGAGCGGGGGGTCGCCGCCGGGGCCGGGAGGCTCCCCCCGCCGCCAGTGGTAGGCGCCGGTCTCCGGAGTCACGTGGCCGCCTGCCTTCTGTGACGTCGGGGCGGCTTCAGTGTTGCGGAGTTCGGCCCCTGGAATTCTGAGAACTAATTTGCTATTCGGTGACATAAGAGAGATCCGGGGCTGAGGCCACCCCGCTCTCGGTCGTGAAAGCCCCACAAGCACCGCCGGCCTCCTCGCAACACACCAGATCCCCCCCACCCCCCAGCAAAAGGCGTTACAATGTAGGGACCTAGGAAAGGGGGGGGGGGCGTTGAGCTTTCCATAACGCAGGAGGAGAGGGGGAAAAAAGCCGAATAAAAAAATGCAGGAGGAGGAGGCAGACGAAATCTCAGGCAGTCAGTAGGGAGGCGAGACACAGGATCGTTTAACGTTATTTTTGCATCTGCTTGAGCAAGTTTCTCCTTTAAAAAGATCCCGGGATCCTGCTACCTTGGACTCTTTTAAAAAAATAATGATCCGTCTTTTTTATGTATATATATTCTTATCCACTTCTTTTTGGCTCTCATGATCGTACAAGGGATTTACTTTTGACGAAAGAAGCTTTTTTTTCCCCATGCAAGTCTATTTTTTAATTATGTTTTTGGCATTGCTTTTTTAATGTGAGGAATATCCTTGCTTTTGAAAGAAATATACTCAGAGGATTATGTTTTCGTTTGGTCCTTTTTTTCCCTTCCCTTTCCAGGACTCTTAAGTGGTGGGTTTATTCTGCGCAGTTGTTGTCATTGTTGCTGATTCTTGCAAAATAGATCGTAAACAGTATGTCAATAGATAGCTTCCTCTATGTAGATGTCAATGTCTAGCTACGGTAGTGTGCAATTTTTTGGATTATTTTTGTTTTTTAAAGTCGCTTAGACATGAGGGAACTGTAAAGGCCTGCTTTTACCATTGGAGGAGACTTCAACCAGCAGTGAAAATGTAAAGACCTTCCAATCTGTGTTACTGAGAGAGTGGCTGGTGTGTGTGGTGGGTAGTGCGGTGGGGGAGGGAGACGGGGAGGGGGCAGATTGCAAACGTATTATTATATGGACCTTTTGGTTTATATATAAGCAAATGCATTGCATATTTATTTTCACTATGAATCCACTCAGGCCTGGTCTGAGTGTGTAGGTCAGCTGATTTCTATTGCAATTCTTTATTTTTTCCCAGACCATTTTGAGGTAAAAGGAGCCACTGTTTCTGATGGCTACTTTCCACACAACAGAGAAGAAGGGGTGGAGGGCCGTGTGTGTGTCTGAGTGATGGTATTTCATGTTTATAACAATTAATAGAAATGTGTTCACGAGAATACCCATCACAGAGTCACTGTGCCCTAGCTCCAGCTAATGCAATTTGCTTAGAGTAACTTATTAAATTACAAATGAATTCCACAAAGGCTGCAACCCTAAGACAAAGATATTATTGTACATTCTATGCTGCATTTTTTATTTTGCAGCAAAGTTCCTGAACCGAAATGCTGAGATCTGCTTTAAAGTAGAAAAAAGAAGGAGAGCCTTATTACCATTTAAAATAGCCCAGTAGCAAGTCAGGCCTCATAGTAGGACACTTGAGATGACACAGATATGCTTTAAAGACGTCTTCCTTGTAGTTAAAAAGTAATATATAATTCAACATGAACAAGCACAGCTTTACTTAGATTGTAAGAGCTCAGGGACAGGGAAGATGCCTTTATCTGCATTTATCTTGTTTAACTGTGTTTGCAAAGAACAGTGTAAACAAATGGTGCTATATAAATGGACTTAATAACAAATAATATGGTGATGATAATAAGTAGGCTTTTGTTCCCCTACGAGATGGAATTTATGGAGAAAATCTTTGTTCTGTTTGTCCCTCTCTGCAGTCTGATCTTTTGTTCTGCATGTATTGATCGGCTGGCTGAATGCAATGTTTGCAGAAAGTTAGGAAGGAGCTAAAAAAAAGTCCTAAAATAGAAGGTTTATCATGATTGCTGTTCTAACTGGCATTTTGCAGAGTTGAAATCTTGTCATGCATTTATGCTGCCAAATGTAGGGTTGCATCAGAGTTTCCATTATCAGCCCCCTGTTTACAAGGAATTATAAATCAGCTATGAGCATTCCCTTTGGGCTGGGAACTTGGTATATAGGTTCTCAGTCTGGAAGCAAACACTAGATTGTATTATTTTTTCCTGGATGTCCCCTATTCCCTCCCTCCTCTCCATTTCGCCCTTGCCTTCTCCTGGTTTCCCTTCACCCTCACCCAGTTAGTGTACCTTGAACATGCATTCCTTGTGCACTGAACCCCTCCTCCCCATTAAATTTCCATGATGTTTCTTCCCCATACTCTGAAATGGGAGTTTTGAATACGTTAGGGAATGCAATATCCAGCATAGGAAAGGCTACCTAGAATACCCTTCAAATCCCATGGGTGCCACTCCTACATTGGCCAGAGGGGTCGCCGCAGAGCAAGTCCGCCCTTTGCTTTCTTCACAGCACATCTAGCCCCTGCTGGGCCTGGGAGTGAGGTCAGAATTCCAGGCCAGATTTTTAGCCACATCTTGCAAAATGGCAAGGAAGTTTACTAATGTTGACTATATGATGTCATTCCTTTAGCGCAAAATCTGGCTGCATTTTAAGATGAAACTGGCCCTTGAAGGGGGAAGTTAACTGGAAAATAGGCAGGGAGTGGAGTGGATATAAAAACATGTAAACAACTACATTGTTAACATTGATCTGCTATGCACATGCTTTAATTTCTTGGATAATCTGGACCCAGTGCTTCAGATCTGATGCATGCAACCATCCATTCTCTCCCCCTCCCCCCCATATTTCCTTTTCGGTCCTTACACACATATAAGGACTGTAGGAGCAATCCTCATGATATCAGTCTACATATTTTGTCCATACTCCACATCAATACAATTACAATACTAAACATTAGATTTACATGAAGGACCAGGACAGCTCCCTTTGCACTGTGTCAGATCAGTCAGACCTAGGTTTCAAACCAGTGATGAAGACATGGTCACCCATCAGATTGGTAGCACTGCTTCTGATGCAGGCTATAATTTATTATATTAACCCTAGTATTCTAATCAAAATGGCAATGGAAGTAATTCTGCTTACTTAAAAATCCTCCTATGGTTGGGAAAAGTTTATTCTTCACTTTCCCCTCCTGCAGAACTGCTCTGCAGTTCCGCAGGTGTAATACAACTGCTGAGTTACTAGCCACCTGAGAGGCATGTCACAAGTGGCTCGGTTGTTTTCACTTTGGGATGAAAAGTACCACATACATGGAAATGATTATTAATAATAATACTTCCCCCCTACAATTACAATTCTAAATTTAAGACCATAGGAGTTGGGTTTATTGATCAAGGATGGTAGATGGCCCTTAATACGGAATTAGTCAGGCCTACTGGGGTATAGAATATGTTTTTATATGTATTTCATGTTCGCAGGTAGGCAACACATTTAACAAGGAGGGCTTGATCTTTTGATAAATGTATATTTCTAAATAAATCTCAATTTAAAATTATTTTCATTTTTTTTAATTACTCCCTTCAGACAATAAATCCTGCCTACCCAAATATAGACAGAACCACCAGGTCTTTGAAAACAAGGGCCAGAGACAGAAAAGTGACCCTTAAGAAAGGACATTCCGTCTTTGACACTTTTCCTATGGCAGTTACAGTCGGATTGTCAGCTGAGCTGTGGAAATCCAGCCTTTTTATCAGCTTTGTGTCATAACATAACATTATTTAAAGGCAGTTTTGTGCATGTAATTTTATAAAATAAGGGGGGATTGCAAACTGCATAGAGCAGTGTATTCCCTGATTCAATTGCATTATCTTGTTTTCTAATCTAACCTACTTTTCTGTCCGAGGTTGGTGCTTTGCAGGAGCCTGTCTTCGGTGCAATCTGTGAGCCCTTTTGTGGGTGTCTGATTTCTGTAACATGTTTTGGTTTCCAGTATGAATGTAACATTCAAAGAATATCATGACACTACTCTAGGTGTATGCGATCTTATCTACCTGACATTTAGTTTTATAACCGTCCAGTCCCTTGATTTGCATAAAATCACACAGTCATAATTTTTGGCATCATCATAATAAACTACTCGAGATTAGCAGCTTGCTTTTGCTCGCTGCCTCTCAGCATAAATGCATGTTTTCCCCTTTTCTTTGCATCCGGACTAGGAGCTTTCTGGATCTATTAACCTCGCACTTTCAAAAGGATGAGCACTTCCGCTATTATATCTGTGACAACAGCAAAGCTCTTTAATAAGTGTCATTGTTTAACTTCAAAACCAAACAGCCCAACATACCAGGCTCTTGCATCTCATTCTGTTTTAGTTTATTGTTTTAAATATAGATCTCTTTGTTTTTATTTACAGGGAAAACCCAGGGAACACTCTGCCTGATCCCAGAAGACTTGCCCTGGGACTGCTGTGTTAATTACAAAACAATCCTGCAATTAAAATAAACTCCAAGATCTAAACAAACTGCCCTTGTTGCTGATCATTTGTTAATTTCAGCTCTTTATGCCTAAAACAATCCCCCCCCCCCCCCGCAGCACTGGTATCAGAGGAGGCAGCAGCTGGAGTTGTGGAAGGAAGAGGGGGAAACACCCTAATGTTTGTAAACTACAGGAAGGGGAGACTGGGGGGGTATTATTATGTTAAATAGTGTTTTTATTGGAGTATTCATGATCTGGCAGGGTCCTTCCTTCTGGGGAAAGGACTGGAAGTGGAAAAACTTGATTTGCATGGTAGGGCCTGGATTTTTGTACACACCCTCTGTACACCAGACCATACTAAACCAGCTCTGAAGGCTGCTGCAGCTCACTCACAGTCCAAGAATGTGCATGGGGACTACACTGGTACTTTTCCATTCACATGCCCACAGTGGAGTGTCTTGTTTATTTCATTCTTCATGCAGAAACCTTTTGACTTAGATACCAATCATTATTGCACTCTTCCATGAAGTCAACAAAGGGACACACGCTGCAGAAGGGGAGGGAGAGAGATTTTCAGCCTATCTGCCTAAAAACCTCCCTGTACTTTCAATTGGAGAAGTTATTGTTCATTTATCCACCTAAAAAGAAACCGCACAACAGTTGTGTTACTGGTTTCACACATGTTATCACACACACACATACACTCTCTCTCTCTAAATATAACCTCAATTTTCAGATATCCCGGAGACTAAATTTAGATTACCAAGAGTTTGGATAATCAAAGCAATTGTCAACATAATTACAAAACAGTGAGGGCACATGGCCCAGTGTCACACAACAGGACAGTTTAGATAATGAAGCTTGGAGAACCGGATAATCATATTTTATCAGTAAAATTGGCATTCATATCTTATTGAGAAAGTGTCCTGATAATTGACAGATCTACTTTCCCATCATTACTATGAGAGTCATAGTGAAACTTGTCTGTCAGAAATTATTTTTCCTAGGTAAGTATAAGAGTAGAATGTTTGCAGTTTTTCTATCTATCTATCTATCTATCTATCTATCCCTGCAAATACTTGTAGCCAGGAACAGTAATTACACAGTATGTATGTAAGGGTATGTATTGTTCCCATCACCATGTAAGTAAGCATCACAATTCTATGCCACACGTACCTGATCTTTGGTTTAAAAGGTAAATTTCAAACCCAAGTACTAGTGAGCATCCAGCCAATCACAGAAAATTATCCATCTTCCTCTCTGCCCCCAATCAATTTTTAACCAATTACAGACCAAAGTCTGTGGGGCCTGGTTTGTTTTTTTCCTTTTCTGCTGAGTTTGTTGGTGATTAAGTAGAGCAAAATTAAGTGATTCACATGTAGTGAGGGACATTTAGAAAGACCTTGTACCACTGATCTATAACATTTTCAAATACAAACATACATTCCATACTCCCTTGCCCATGCCTTACCCCTGTTTTTGTTCCTGCTGCTTCTTGTTAGAATTTGTCTTATTTGAAAATATTAAGCATGAGACTTCTGGAAATGTAAAACTCACCGTGTATTTTAAGCTGTGCGAGAAATGCCTTTTTTTAGTACCTCTCTTAACAATCAACTAATGAGATTAAAAACAAAACAGACAAAATCCTTGAGATGATTCAAGCCTCCCATTACGTGTTTGGTTTGCCTGAAAAAATTGATCAAGGGCAGTCTTTGATTCCGATTCTTATTCATTTTTACTATCTATTTCTATTACTATGGTGCCTAGAAGGCTCAGCCAAATCCAGTGTAATAAAAGTCAGCCGTGGAAAACATTTTGATTTCATAAGAAGAACTTTGTGAGCTAGGAAGTTTATCTAACAATATTTCCTATAGTGACAAAGGGCCTGATCCAAAAATGGAAAGCCTCTCACCGACTTCAATGGATTTGCATACGACCCTTAATTCTTACTCTAAACCAATACTATTTTGATAGTTATTGTTTTATGAATTGTTTTGTTAGACATCTAGGTGGTTAATGTTATCTGCATTTCATTTTCTTTCTTCAAATAAAAAATTAATGCTTTGTCTGTACAGTTCTTTGAGTGATCAGTACAATTTTGGTTCATGGAATGTTTGTGACTATACTTAAAAACAATTCAGTTAATTAATTGGAAGATATCAATAAATAAAGGGGAAAATGTCAATACATTGTTTAATTGTCTCCTGAAATCCTTTAGTTCTGTGTATCCTTTTTAAAGGATGGATGGTGCTAACAAACTTTATTTGGGAAAGCTTCATTTGTGTCTGTATGTTTACAAAGTATTGCACACATATTCTATTAGTAGATATGGAGTTGAATAATACCAGGTAGACTGAATTACAGACTATATTTAGATACAGTAAATGGATAACAACATTATTTGTCAGGATACTAGTAAGTGGGGAGGGATTTATTTTATTTTATTTTATTTAGAGGGTTGTTTTTTTTAAGTGCATGATAAAGAATTGAATTTTCTCTCCTTTTTCATGATGGAATGTAAAATGGCTGGGGTAATTTAAGCTGATTTTGAGATGAATAATTCCAGTGGGGCTTCTCGGTGTTTTAAATAATTAAAAAATAAATAAAAGCAGCAGCAAGCAATAGTCAGTCGGATCTTACAGTGATGAGGAAGAATTCCATGGGATATTTATCTGCATCAGTATATGGTAAATACATTCTTCCCTGTCTGTGAGCTGTATTGAGTAACCTATAATCCAGGGCATGGTTACAAAGATTATCAATTATATTTTAACTCCATATGTTCTAAAAAAATTATTTCCCTATAGGATTATTTTTAACCAATTATTCCTCTAAAACAGAATTAAAAATCAATCTGTCTCCAAAGAGTAAGAAGCAAAATCTAAGAGTATTTTTTCTACCCTTTGGTCCCTTTTTTCATTCCCTTTCCAAGCCTCCCGTCTATTCCCCCAGATCCTGAGAGTCGAGTAAAGTGATTTCTGCAAGAGAATGTGCCACTTTGGCTTCCAAACTTCTCTGAGAAGCTGCTCCCTCTTGCAAGACTCCAAGGCTGGATCAACAAGTTAACCTTCAAAAAGATTACAAAGGTGCAAGTGGGCTGGTTGGGAGGTGAATCGTTAAACTAGGTGAAGTATATGAGTGCTGGTTTCAGTTAAAGGGACAGTTCACACGCTCTCTCCTGGGCAAGGAAAGCCATCTCTTCCCATATTCCAGTGGTGTAGTGGTAAAAAGAGAGGTGGATAAATGAACCTAACTAAACTTTATATTCTCCAAAAGAGAAGTGGGTAAACTCTTTACCCATGACTGCACTACTTCTGGGTTCCCATTGCTACCCTTATGCACAACAACAGTTCCATGGGCTTCAGAGTCTCCCCCTACCCCACTTGCATGAATACAGAGTGGTCTATATAACTAAGGATCGCAGAATCAGGACAAGATGTGCAGAAAAAACAGTAGGATGGCATTAAATATTCGGCTGTGCTTGGGACTCATTTTATCCTGACCACGCTGGAATAAAGGGGCCTGATTCTGATCTCCCTTAAACCACTATGCTCCACAGACAACACATGAGTTATTCCTGATTTACACCAATGTGAGGGAGAGGAGAACTAGGCCTGGTCCTTTTAATAAATGGCCTCTTTTATTCCCGAGGCAGAGGAAGTAGCTCAAGTGAAGTGCTGCAGTTTGCCTGCCTTCTCCCTGCTTGTTCAGGCTCTGCATGTCACAGCTCCCTCTTTCCTTTCCCTATGGGGAGTTTCCATGGGTGTCTCGATGGTGTTTCCCCCAGGAATATAGAACGCTGCCCATGGAGAGCAATGCATATGCTGGATTAGCCCAATCTATAGGATCACACTGGCAGCTTCGTCTATGAAATCTTCCCCTCTTGGGCTCCAGATGATTCATGAGGGGTGCCAGCAGGCAGCACTGAGTGTTGGCATGTCACTGGCTTCAGGGAGCAGAGGTGATAGCATCATAGACTGATAGAGGTTAGAGATGGGTCAGTTCATCTGGCATATCCTGGGCTGCCAAGCAGGAAGGTTCTGGACAGGATGTTTTCCGGTATTTTTCCCAGTCTAGTTTCAGATATCTCAGGTTTGTACCTGAACTGCTCATACACAACAGAGAAAGATGGTCCAGTGATTAGGGTGTTTAGTATTCAGCAGACCTGGGTTTAATTCCTTGCTGAGCTACACCCCCCTCTAGGTGATCTCAGGCAAGTAATTTTGATCTAGATCCTCAAAAGTATTTAGATACGTAACACCCCTGGGAGTTAGGCACCTAAGTACCTTTAAGGAGCTGGGCCTTGGTCTCTCTGTGCCTCAATTCCCTATCTGTAAAATGGGTTTAGAAGCACAGTCCTACCCCCCAGGGGTGTTGGGAGGAAAACTGCATTAAAGGTTATGAGATGCTCAGACAGTTCCTAATGGGAGTCATATAAGTATGGTAGCTAGATGCCACCTACTACATGTAAAATTATTCGACAGATTAATTTCACTCCTCTTAAACCTCCATGTATCACTCTAAGAAATCCCTCCTGCTCCCGGGTTGTTTACACACCCATCAGCTTTTGGGTGCAATATATGAGTAGAAGGAATCTAAATGCTAAGGAATTGAGTTGTATTCCTCTTTCTGCTCACATCCGCTGAAATCAGCCACCAAACCCCTTAGCCGGCAGTGCATTTTGCATGGTGTATTTTTATTTTGTAGGCAATATTGGTGTCAGGGAGAAGAAAACTTTGGACACAGTCCTACATGACATTCTCATCAACAAGCTAGAAGATTAAATGACTACAAGGTTGGTGCACAACTGGCAGAAACAGTGTTATCAATGTGGTTATCAATGGTTCACTCTCAAAGTGGAAGGTTCCAGTGGGGTCCTGAAGGAGTAAGGCCTGGATCGAGTACTACTCAATAGTTTCATTAATAACTTGGATAATGGCATGGAGATTATGCTTATAAAATATATGGATGATGCCACCAAACTAGATGAGGTTTCAAGCACTTTAGGGGACAGGAATAAATGACCTTGACAAACTGGAGAATTGGTCTGAAACCAACATCATGAAATTCAATAAAGATAAGTGCAAACTTCTATACTGAGGAAGGAAAAATCAAATTCACAACTACAAAGTGGGGAATAACTGGCTAGGCGGTCACACTGCAGAAAAGGATCTGGTGTGTGTGTGGGGGGGGGGGCGTTATAGCAGATCACACATTGAATACGAGTCAACAATATGATGCAGTTGCTAAAAAAGCTAATACTGTATAGTCCTGGGGTATATTAACAGGAGTGTCACAGGAGGTAACTGTCATACTCTGCTCAACACTGGTGAGGGATCAGCTGGCACACTGTGTCCCGTTCAGGGCACCTCGCTTTCAGAAAGATGTGGAGAAATTGCAGAGAGGCCAGAGGAGAGCAATAAAAATGATCAAAGGTTTAGAAAACCTGAGTTCTGGGAAAAGGTTAAAAAACCTGTGCGTGTTTAGTGTTGAGAAAAGAGGACTGAGGGGGGACCTGATACCAGGCTTCAACTATGTCTAGGGCTGTTATAAAGGGAACGGTGATCGATTGTTCTCCACTCCCACTGAAGGTAGGATAAGAAGTAATGAGCTTAATCTACAGCAAGGGAGATTTAGGTTAGATATTAAGAAAAACTTTCTTAACTATAGTAGTTAGCTAAGTAGTTAAGCTCTGGAATAGACTTGCAAAGGAGGCTATGGAATCCCCATCATTGGAGGGTTATAAGAACAGGTTGGACAAACATCTGTCAGGAATGATCTAGAGTCGCTTGGTCCTGACTCAGCAGAGGGGCCTGGATTTGATGACCTCTTGAGCTCCATTCCAGCTCAACATTAAGGAGAGGGTTGATTAAGTTATTCGATGTTGGAGGAAGCTTCTTTTAACATGTAAATACATACATTTAAAATTCCCCACGTACAAAATAATGAAGTCCAGTCCCTGCTGACTGGAGGGTGGTGAGAGATGGCTCTGAGCACCTTTTATCATTTTGGCAGGAGCCCAGATACTGCAATGATAGGCACCCTATGAGACCCCACCTAGACAGAGACAAGTAGTGGATAATGGCAGGCAAGAAAGAACCCAGATCCCAGAGCCTTCCTGAAGCTACTAGGACAGCATTTAATTTGCCAGCTTACAGTCATCAGGCTCTATTTGGGTTTGCTGTTGGTGATTTTGAACCACATGGTGCCTGGGCTATTTTTAAGCCCATTACATTAACTGCTGGATTAGGAGTCCCTTTTTAGACCCAAGTGTCTTTTTTCATTATGTAGGTTTATCAGTGTTATTGCAGGCCATAGCCCTTCTCACCGGAGTGAGATCTTCAGGGAGCTTAAACACAAAAAGGAAGCTTACAAGAAGTAGAAACTTGGACAGATGACTATGGAGGAGTATAAAAATATTGCTTGAGCACTCCGGGGCATAACGAGGAAGGCCAAGGCACAATTGGAGTTGCAGCTAGCAAGGGATGTGAAGGGTAATAAGAAGGGTTTCTAAAGGTATGTTAGCAACCAGAAGAAGGTCAGGGAAAGTGTGGGACCCTTACTGAATGGGGGAGGCAACCTAGTGACAGAGGATGTGGAAAAAGCTGAAGTAGTCAATGCTTTTTTTGCCTCTGTCTTCACAGACAAGGTCAGCTTCCAGACTGCTGCACTGGCAGCACAGTATGGGGTGGAGGTGAGCAGCCCTCAGGGGTGAAAGAACAGGTTAAGGACTATTTAGAAAAGCTGGACATGTACAAGTCCATGGGGATGAATCTAATGCATTTGAGTGTGCTGAAGGTGTTGACTGATGTGATTGCCGAGCCATTATCTTTGAAAATTCATGGCGACCAAAGGAGGTCCCAGACAACTGGAAAAAGGCAAATAGAGTGCCCATCTTTAAAAAAGGGAAGAAGGAGGATCCGGGGAACTACAGGTCAGTCAGCCTCACCTCAGACCCTGGAAAAATCATGGAGCAAGTCCTCAAGGAATCCATTTTGAAGCACTTGAATGAAAGGAAGGTGATCAGAAACAGTCAACATGGAGTCACCAAGGGCAAGTCATGCCTGACCAATCTGATTGCCTTCTATGGTGAGATAACTGGCTCTACGAATATGAGGAAAGCAGTGGACATAATATATCTTGACTTTAGCAAAGTTTTTGATATGGTCTCCCACAGTATTCTTGCCAGCAAGTTAAAAAAGTGTGGATTGGATGAGTGGACTATAAGATGGATAGAAAGCTGGTTAGATCATCAGGTTCGATGGATAGTGAGCAACGACTCAATGTCTAGCTGGCAGCCAGTATCAAGTGGAGTGACTGAGGGGTCAGTCCTGGGGCTGGTTTTGTTCAACATCTTCATTAATGATCTGGAGGGTGGCGTGGATTGTACCCTCAGCAAGTTTGCGGATGACACTAAGCTAGGGGGAGAGGTAGATATTCTGGAGGGTAGGGATAGGGTCCAAGTAAGCTAGATAAATTGGAGGATTGGGCCAAAAAAATCTGATGAGCTTCAAGAAGGAAAAATGCAGAGTCCTGCACTTAGGAAGAAAGAATCCCATGCACTGCTACAGGCTGGGGACTGATTGACTAAGTGTCAGTTCTGCAGAAAAGGACCTTGGGATTACAGTGGATGAGAAGCTGGATATGAGTCAGCAGTGCGCCTCTGTTGCCAAGAAGGTTAACAGCATATTGGGCTTTATTAGTAGGAGCTTTGCCAGCAGATCGAGCGAAGTGATTATTCCCCTCTATTCGGCACTGGTGAGCCCACATCTAGAGTATTGCATCCAGTTTTGGTTCCCCCACTACAGAAGGGATGTGGACATATTGGATAGAGTCCAGCGGAGGGCAACAAAAATGATTAGGGGGCTGGGGCACACGATTTACGAGGAGAGGCTGCGGGAACTGGGATTGTTTGGTCTGCAGAAGAGAAGAGTGAGGGGGGATCTGATAGCAGCCTTCAACTACCTGAAAGGGATTTTCAAAGAGGATGGAGCTAGGCTGTTCTCAGTGGTACCAGATGACAGAAGAAGGAGCAATGGTCTCAAGTTGCAGTGGGGAAGGCCTAGGTTGAATATTAGTAAAAATTATTTCACTAGGAGTGTGGTGAAGCACTGGAATGGGTTACTTATGGATGTGGTTGAATCTCCATCCTTTGATTTTTTTAAGGCCTGGCTTGATAAAGCCCTGGCTGGGATGATTTAGCTGGTGTTGGTCCTGTTTTGAGCAGGAGTATGGACTAGATGACCTCCTGAGGTCTCTTCCAACCCTGATATTCTATGATTCTATGATCTGCATTGCCTAGTGTGTGTAGGTTTCTGCCCTGTTTTAGCTACTTCTAAAATGATCATTGCTACACAATCTAATTGACCTCCCTCTTCCCAAAAACAAGACCTTTATGCATTGCCTTCAAATGTTGACCTCTAGGAAAGAAGTGCAGAACTATGGGAATAGAATCTATTTTCTGTTGAAACATATGAAATGGGTTACATCATATTTCTAAATAAAATACAGGAAGAGACAAGAAAAGACATTCAAAGGGACAGTAATCAGTGGGACACTTCAGCAGAGTAAAGTGAGTCGCATGATTCTGTGTTTGCAGGACTTGACCTTAAGTTTCCAATGTTAGCTGCCCTCAGTATTTGACCTGCATGAACCTGACTTTTTATTAAGCATTGCTAATGACTATTATCATGCTATGCTGACTAACGAGACTCTTCACCCTGTGTAGCAGTGCAGCAGTGAAGATCTGTATTCCTAGATTAACCCAGAGTAGAAACAGTAAGTTAATGTAAGGCCCAGGGCGGCAGGACTTATTCGGGCTAAACTTCCACTGAGGGGCACCAAATCTGGATGCTTTGTGAACTGGAGTTATACAAAAATTAGGGGCCTGATCCGGCATTCTTGACTCACAGATGAGTGGAGAGGAGTGATGGGCCAGCCCCAGCTGTGACTGATTAGTTGCTTCCCAACCAAGGCTCTGGGGTTAGGGCTCAGGTGAGCATCTCGTCCTTGCCAAAGCCAGCTAGAGCTGAGTTGGGCTGGAGATTTGTAGGGTGTAGGAAGGTTTGGGGTTAGGGAAGGAACCGGGAATAGCTGAGAGAAGCAGGGGGAAAAGTCTCTGGGGTTACAGCCTGCTTTAGTTGGGGGAATTGCTTTGTTTTGTTTTACTCCATTGAGGGTGGGAGTGTTTGACCCAAAAATTTGTGTCCTGAAGCAAGGGCACTGAAACATAGCCTTGGAGGGCATCATTCCTCCCTGGGCTGGTCAGACAGCCCTGCAGCTTCTGAGTGCTCTGAGATGTAGTAAATTGTTATTTATCAGGGTGAAAGCCAGACAAATCGACCAAAACACTGGGCCAGATACTCTGCTGATATCAATTGGCCCTGCTCTGATTTTGGTGGAATTACGTCACTTTCTACCGGTTAAAAATCTTGACCTGTGGCCAGGAGGAAGATGAATGTGTCCATGTGTGATTTTAAAAAGAAGAAAACAGAACTGTTATTCTGTTACGAAGATTCATAAATGTACATCACAGCCAGGTTATAAATTTAGATTTAGATGCCTTCCCTCCCCCTTGATATTCCAGCTGTGATATTGACATTGTTACAACCCATTAGATCACTCAATCCCAATACAAGGATTCAGTCTCCTAGATCTGGGGCTCTCAAGCTGGGGGGTTGCGAGGTTACTACATGGGGGTTACCAGCTGTTAGTCACCAGGCGGTGGGGCTGTAGGTAACCGCCTGAGCCCCTCCAGCCCAGCTCAATCCCCAGCCTTACTGCACCTCCAAAGAAAGGGGGCCAAAATAGAAGTTCGCCCAGGGTGCTATGTTCCCTAAGGCCGACCCTGGGACTGAGGCTACATTAAAGGGCTTGATTGTTCAGCAGCTGAAGAACTGCATTAAACCACAGACCAATCTGAACACTGAGATAGGCAAAAAAACAAGTAATTTATAATTTAACAGTCAGACACACAGCTGGGGTGATATGGGGGGGTGCTTGGGGGAGCTATAGATACCCCAAAATTTGCCTTAGCCCCCTCTTCCCCACACCCAACACTCCCAGCGCAAAGGTCAAACAATACACAGAAGTGAGCGTGGCATGATATAGCATTGACACTCTTACTTCTCCAGTTCTGTGCTGCTGCTGGTGGCAGCGCTGCCTTCAGAGCTGGGCACCCAGCCAGCAGCCACCACTCTCCGGCCGCCCAGCTCTGAATTAAGACAGAATTAAGGGTGGCAGTAGGCCACTAAGTCTGCTGTGAAAAGTGATATTGGTAAAGTTTTTTCGCAACCTCTTCCCACTATTAAACAATAACTATTTTAAATTATAACTTTTCTGCTTATAATAATAATTCAATAACAATGTGTTTTAGTCTTAATTTAAAAGTGGTGAGAAAAGGCAAATTCCCTTTAAACAATAGGGTTATACATTTAGCATTTAAAATGGTGTTAAATATAAAAGGTGTGGTTTTAATTTATAAGGTGGGGGTCGCAGTTAGAGGCTTGCTATGTGAAAGTGGTCACCAGTACAAAAAGTTTGAGAACCACTGACCTGGGTATATTTCAGGCTAGCAATTGACCAGATACTCATCTATTGTGCCAAGATCTGTGTGTTTTATTTCACTTCTGTCTCCGATGTCTCAAAGTCAAGCGAATATCGTCAAGAAAATCTCAGGAATAAAATATATTTCCTTCTCCCTGCCACCAAGAGAAAGCAACTTAACTGTTTTTTGATCCACTGTGGATTGGTTAATGCCTCCCTTCTCATGGCCAAGCACAGCTAATAAAGGGGATTTGGCAGTTTAATACAGCAGTTAATTTTGTGCCTACCTTCCTTGCCAAAAAATATTTTCACTTTTGGGTGATGCCAGAATATCAGAGCTGAGAAATTAGCCTTCTCCCAGGCAGGAAGAATTCAGCTAATGAAGCACATGGGCACCTATTTTCCCATGCCATGCCCAGCCCCAATACTAGGCCATGCACTGGGTATCTCCATGGATGGGTGGGGCGAATGGGTAGGGAATCTTCCTCCAGCAAGCTGCAGATCTACTCTGTAGATTCTACCGCAGATTTACCCTGCCCTTGCCATGGGGAGAATGGACAGGAGGAAAAAATATGCAATGGATCCTTGCCCTATGCCATCCCTAAATGATGTCATGAATGGGTTATTTGGACTTTATGGGCGGGGGTGCAACCCCCCTTAATAGCCCCTGCATATCATGCCTCTCTGACTAGCACAGTGACACCATAGTCTTTACGATGCCCAGGGCATCAGTGGGTTGGAGGATGAGACAGGATTTGTCCAGGGTGCAGGCGGATTGGAGGAGTCATCAGGCTGACACTGCGGTTTATGTTGCATGATTCAGATGTTATCTTCAGATCAACGTCAGGTCTGCTGCTATTAGAACACTGGTTCAAAACCAACTCTAGTCCGTAGTGACTGGGAGGCTTTAAAAATAACTGGCAGCTGTAAGGTTGCCCAGGTACGGTAAGTTTGGTGGTTCTCAGCCTATTTCCTAGTGGGCAAGTGCATATCTCTCTAACCACCATGACCCAAATGCAGGAGAAAGGCTTCACACTGGGGGCACCCAAAAATATTCAGGCAGGAAACTCAGAACACAGTGGGGCTCAGCCTTGGCCCTCTTTGTGACCTGAGCTCTGGGAGTCGGCATTTTGGATGCAAATAATTTCCAGCAGGAGAAGCATGGGGAAAACCAAATGTGCACGGAGCGTTAAGAAGACAATGAGGGTTGTCCCTGGAAATATAGGCCACTGCAGAGGTCTGGGCAATGGACGTCACAGCAGAACATCCACCCCACAATAAGCCACCGCCCACCACGCCTGGCATGAAATGAAACCCTTTGAAAGCAGCCTCAGCGGAGATGCAGCTGCAGCTGGAATCCAAAGTAACCTCTCCCTGGTAGGGATGCAGGAGATCAGTTGGCATTGCCTTGCGTTGGGTAATTTTCTTTGCTGGGCAGTGGTGGTGGCAGGGAGAGGAAGGTAGAAGAGGAAGGGTTGAGTCGGCTAGTAGGTGTTTGGGGGAAGTTTATTATAAAACATAAATAGATACATACAATGAAAAAATCCCCACAGATAAAATAATGACGTCCAGTCCCTGCTGGCTGTGCTTCTACCTCTGGTAGTCAGAGCCCACCTGGTTGGTGGGCACAGTGTGACTGACCCCTCTCACTGACTCAGGAGTGGAAATGTCTGGCTCCCAAAGTGGAATTTGCCCCAGCACAAGGCCTACACACCATCCCCTGGAGCCTTCAAGACTGGGCCTTTGCTGGCCTTTGGCACAGGGATCTATTTCCGACCTAGGCCTCAACTCAGCATGCAGCATACACTGAATTCCATCCTTACCCAGCAAAGCGTGTAAACAGAAGCTTAACTTTAAGCATATGCTCAAGTCCCATTCAAGTCAAGAGGCTTTAAGAATGTGTATAAACTGAACAGGGATGGAGAGATGAACTGAGGCTTTCAAGTAGAGGGTCTATTCTGCATGATTGTTGCCATGGGGTGCCCAGCAGCAAGGTGGCTAAGCAAGAGTGCCCGTGCACTCCCTGTGTACTGCAGAATGGAGGACAGAAGAGGAATGTGTGCTGCACAATTGGCCTGATGAGGGTAGATCACGGGTCTCATCTAGCACAGCAGCTCTATGTTCCTATGTAAGAAGAACACATGGGTCTAATGGGCAGCAAAGTTGCTGATACCTCTGTATAAGGTAGAAAGTTGGCCCAGGAGAGGAATCATAGAATCATAGAAGATTAGGGTTGGAAGAGACCTCAGGAGGTCGTCTAGTCCAACCCCCTGCTCAAAGCAGGACCAACCCCCCAGCCAGGGCTTTGTCAAGCTGGGCCTTAAAAACCTCTAAGGATGGAGATTCCACCACCTCCCTAGGTAACCCATTCCAATGCTTCACCACCTGCCTAGTGAAATAGATGTGATGGGTTCGGTCAGAGATCCTCTTGAGACTTTCACATGACAGACTGAAACTACCTCTGAACCTGTTTTCTCTGATGGCTTGGGACTCCAGAACCCTGTTGTGTTGAGTCAAACATGCTAGCCTACTGCAGCACAGACCCAGGGTCTGAACCATGCCCCAAAAGCTGCAGACTTAATTGAAAACAGCCCAGCAAGTACTCCTATCTCCAGCATCCAGACACCCAGCTCCCAATAAAATCCAAACCCCAAATAAATTTGTTTTACTCTGTCTAAACTTATACAGGGTAAACTCATAAATTGTCCACCCTCTATAACACTGATAGAGTGATATGCACAGCTGTTTGCTCCCCCAGGTATTAATCACTTACTCTGGGTTAATTAATAAACAAAAGTGATTTTACTAAGTATAAAAAGTAGGATTTAAGTGGTTTCAAGTAATAGCAGACAGAATAAAGTAAGTTACCAAGCAAAATAAAACAAAACATGCAAGTCTAACCCTAATACATTTAAGAAACTGAATACAGGTAAATCTCACCCTCAGAGATGCTCCAATAAGCTTCTTTCATAGACTAGACTCCTTCCTAGTCTGGGGCCAGTTCTTTCCCCTGGTACAGTCCTTGTTAGTTCCAGCTCAGGTGGTAACTAGGGGATTTTTCATGACTGGCAGCCCCCTTTGTTCTGTTCCACCCAATTTATAGTTTTGGCACAAGGCAGGAATCTTTTGTCTCTCTGGGTCCCCACCCCTCCTTCTAAATGGAAAAGCACCAGGTTTAAGATGGATTTCAGTACCAGATGACATGGTCACATGTCCTGTGAGATCCCAAGCCTCTATTCTTCTGGGCCTGAGTCACAGGAACACAGGAAGGCTTACAAGTAAACAAACCCATTCACAGTTCATTGATTCTGAAGCACCCTTAATGGCTTCCACTTAACATGTTTACCTCAGTAATACAAGTTTATATCATATTCTCCTAACTCCAGACATAGATATAATACATTCAAATAAATAGGATGACCACACTCAGTAGATCATAAGCTTTGTAATGATACCTTACAAGAGACCTTTTGCATAAAGCATATTCCAGTTACATTATATTCACACTCATTAGTATATTTCCATAAAACATATAGAGTGCAACATCACAATAGTTTTGCCTAATATCCAACCTAGACCTCCCCCACTGCAACTTGAGACCATTGCTCCTTCTTCTATCATCTGCCACCACTAAGAACTGCCAAGCTCCATGCTCTTTGGAACCCCCTTCAGGTAGCTGAAGGCTGCTATCAAATCCCCCCTCACTCATCTTTTCTGCAGACTAAACAATCTCAGTACCCTCAGCCTCTTCTTGTAAGTCATGTGCCCCAGCCTCCTAATCATTTTTGTTGCCCGCCACTGGACTCTCTCCAATTTGTCCACATCCTTTCTGTAGTGGGGCCCCTAAAAATGGATGCAATACTCTAGATGTGGCCTCACCAGCACCGAATAGAGGGAAATAATCACTTCCCTCAATCTGCTGGCAATGCTCCTACTAATAAAGCCCAATATGCCATTAGCCTTCTTGGCAACAAGGGCACAGTGTTGACTAATATCCAGCTTCTCATTCACTGTAAGCCTCTGGTCCTTTTCTGCAGAACTGCTGCTTAGCCAGTCAGTCCCCAGCCTGTAGCAGTGCACTTGTCCTTGTTGAAGCTCATCAGGTTTCTTTTGGCCCAATCCTCCAATTTGTCTATGTCACTTGGACCCTATCCCTACCCTCCAGCATATCTACCTCTCCCCCCAGCTTAGTGTCATCTGCGAACTTGCTGAGGGTGCAATTCATCCCATTATCCAGATCATTAATGAAACGTACAAAGCTATACACCTTAGAACATATAATACAGATTTATCTGTAAACTCTTCTCCAGGGGCTTTATCTTGCTATCTTTGATGATATCGTGAAGAGGCTGAATCCCATTGTTCTGGCCACATCTCCTAGATGAAAGATATCTTGTACATCTTTCAGAGGGAGTTTAGCCATAGGGAGTAGTTCAGCGTGTAGCAGGGATTGATCGTGAATTGTCTGGCTGCAAGAGAACACACTCTCCTGCTAATGGTTGTCATGGGATAGAGATCTGGTTTTAGTTTCAAAGAAGTAGTTATAGATTTCAAAAGCAACAACTCTGGCCTTTGTGACTAAGAGCACCTGTGATCATTGGAATGGAAAGAATGTTTACATTTTCTAAATCAATATTCACTATTAATGCTGTGTGCTGTTGCTGTCTGTCTTTTGACTTACATGGTATTTTGCGCCATCCACTTCTGTGGTATTCACCATCATAGGATTTGAACGTTTAACCTTTCACTGTATCATGTTGTGCTCCTTAGATGGGATTGTGATAATGCCTGATTCCTGTATGCTGTACAGCTTTCACTGTTGCTATGCTGGGATGCTACACTGATGGAGAATAAGCACAACTGGTCAAATAGCAACGCTGATTTCCATATCTTTTTGCACCAGATTAAAGGTCCAAGTCTGTAAAGACTTGGGCACCTGCTTGACTTTAAAACCACAAATAATCCCATTGAACAGAATGTGTTGCCTTTGTTATTTATTTATACTCCTTTCATAGAATATCAGGGTTGGAAGGGACCTCAGCAGGTCATCCAGTCCAACCCCCTGCTCAAAGCAGGACCAACCCCCAGATAGATTTTTGCCCCAGATCCCTACATAGTCTCCTCAAGGATTGAACTCACAGTCCCGGGGTTAGCAGGCCAATGCTCAAACCACCAAGCTATCCCTCCCCCTAATAGCCCCCTTCCCTTTCTCTGGTGCTCATTACTGTGTTATCCAAGTGGCATATAAATATTAATGACTAGGTCTCTGGCCCTAGCCCATGGCGGCAGGGTTTGTTGTGAAAATGGTTGACATCAAAGAAAAGACTGTTTTTGTTGATTTAGTAAAAAAAATTCTATTAGTTTCTTTTTATTATTGTTTAAAAAAATGAATTGAAGGGTGTGTCTATGCTACAAGGAGCACGGCAGCTAAGCTACCCCAGTGTAGACACTTGCTACAGCCACAGATGGGATTTTTCTGTTTTTGAAAGGAGTTAGCTAGGTCAATGGAAGAAACCAAGCAGTATCTATAGCAGTGCTTAGGTCAACTCAGTTATGGATCTTGTGAGGGAGTTTTTCACCCTTCCTGAGCGATGTAAAAATGAACCTAAATTTTTGGTATAGAGCAGGCCTAAACTACCCTAATGTTGCCTCATTAACTCAGATATGACATTATGTGTCATCTACAAAGCTGCTCTCTTCCAAAGGATTAACAGAAACCATCAAAGGCACCACAAAACCTTTCAACTCCTAAAGGGTTAATACAAGCAGCTATTGAATTGGCTTTGAAGTTATTTCGAATGGAAAACTATTTCCTCTTGGTTAAACAAATGACCTCCAGAGAACAATCATACTTCTAACCTTGACCTTTTGGCTTTATAAACCATTGTTGACTCCTTTGTTTAAACTTCAAGACAATTCATTTTGATTGAAACATCAAGAACCAGTCAATATTTGAATAAGATATGCCACAGCCATATTCCACATGAGATATTTATATCCTGACTATCCACCATCTCCATTTAATATTCTATTCTTCACTTCCTGTCCTAAACTTTTGTGCAGTATTGCTGGAGGGCTGGAAAACAACTGCTATGTTCTACACCAGAGGCAGCTGCATTTTGGTGGTAGACAACGTAATCCTTGTATACATAGATTCAGATATGGAACCAGATTCTCTGCTCCTGTAAATCCAATGAAGTCATGCCAGCAGCTAATTTGTCTCACTGTCTCTGAGAGTTGTGAGAGGAGGGGATCCGGGGTGTTGGAGATTGGAATGTGTTGGGATGGATCCCCGATTTCATCTCTTTAAGGGGTGGGAAGAGGTCCTATCTGGCCAATGAGAGGGAGAGATGGTAGGTGCAATCTGGTGGATGTCAAAAGGGCAAACCCTACAGAAGTGTGGATGGTGGGCAAATGATCCTGGATCTCTGGGCTAGTTATTAGACAATGATTTCTTATGAATCTGAATCATGGACTGGCTGATAGAAGTGAAGCTGAATACCTTCAATCTGGAGCCAGGACTGTTCCAATCTCAGTGTCTTGAAAATTGGTATGTTGCACTTGGAGGCTGGAAATACACATTTTATCCTCCTTGATAGTAGCACAGTTACGCTGATCAACGTAACTAGTACCAACATGGAGCGTATTTTCGTGTGCCCATCTGCACAGGGATGTCCGTATGTGTGAGTGTGTGCCTGTGGGATGTATGTACACAAATTAAGCAGAATTGCCCAAACCAGATACATTTAGGCTGATTTTGAGAAGTGGCTTCTGATTTTGTGATTGCAAAATCTAAGCACTGTGGTGAATCAGCTGGTAGGATATTTAAATGCTATAAAGTATTCCCACAAAATTGGAAACTGGATAGAGGCCTTTTTATGAGTCAGAACCATTAGATTCAGTGGACAAAAAACAAATCAGCGTGCTAGTGTCCAACACATAAGTGAAACCAGGAGCAATCGGTGTTTTAAGACTGCAAATACTATGATACTTTCTCACCAGAAAACTGATCTTTGTAATAAAGATTCATCATTATCTCCTCATTCTAGCTCAGCCTCAACCATGGCTCCCTTTGGAACACCAAGGATTACTAGCATACTGAATTTTTTTTTTAAATGACAGTGATAGGTGCCAGATCCACAACACAGGAGGCTGAAGGTCTTTGTAGATTGTCCCAGACCCATCTCCTATCCCCTTCTCCCCAGGAACCTTCTTTCTGCCAGTGACCCCAGACTTATGGTACCTTCATTTCTTTCTCCAAATGCCTGTGTCTTCCATGCTGCCCCTTCTTATGCCCCTGTTCTCTGCAACACCTTCTCTTCCTCACACAAATCCAACCTACAAATGGAGCTGGTCGTCATTTTTTGTTTGAAATGTTTTTTCTGGTGAAAAATGTGCTTTTTTGGTCAAAACAAAATTTTCTCTGGGAAATATCCATTTGGAATACCACTTTTGGGGTTTTTCTCAAAAAAAACCCAACACCTCCAAACTGATTTTTTTCTGTTTTCAGCAACTGAAAACTCAAGAATATCCACCCGTTGGGTTAAAGAATTTGTTTTTCCTAAAAAATGTTCACCCCGCTGAATGGAATTTTTCGGTTGTCAAAAATTAAAAACATTTCAAGAAGTTTTGGTTTTTCAACAACACTCCAACCCCTATCCCCTCAAGAGTGTTGAAAACTTTTTATGGAAAAAACCCAATTGCTTTGTTACATTTTTTTAGGTGGGAAAAAAAACTCCATTTCCCAACCAGTCCTACGCACAAGTCCATTTCTGCCATGCCATATGGAAGAAGTGAATTAATAAACGGAGCAGCACCACACTGGGTAAGGAAGTGCTCTGAGCACTGGAATGCTCCTTTGCTCACTTCCTGTTTGTTTATACTCTCACTTTTTCCTTTTACCTACATCCCTTTTGATTGTCACACGCGCTTGTGGCATCTTGCCTTGACTTAGACTGTAGGTATTTCGGGGCCCAGTTCACCTTTTACTGCACAGTTATGCAGTAGCTAGAACATTGGGGCTCTGATCTAGATTGGCATCTCTATGCACTATCAAAATACTACCAATAAATTATAACTTCTTGTGTCATGTCTAAAATCCAGATTGGAATCCCTTCAGGGCAAAGAGCACATGCCAGGTTCTCAGCTGGTATAAATCGGTGCAGCTCCATTCAGCTTGGCCAGCAATGGCTGCAGTTCAGAGGATTGAGCGCTGGGCTGAGAATTGGGTGGCTTTTATTCTAAACCTGATTCTGCCACTGTGTGACCCTCCCCACCGAGCTGCTACATTTTATTAGTCTTGAAAGTGCCAGAGCGGACCCCGAAGAGGGGGGCAACCAGTTTTAGAGAGGCTGGCGGCACTTGGTAACTCCAGCGGGTAAAGAGAGAGCATGCCAATTGTCCTGATGGGTGGGTGCATTTTTCATCACTGCAAGGACACCAACAAGATTCATGCTCCTCCTTCCTTGCCAGTGTAGTGTCCAGCCCTGCCATTCTCCAGTGTGAGTCAGTGAGGACTTTTTCTCCTGAGAAGTGGAAACGATCATGCCCTATCCGCAGGGGGATGAGCAGACTGACTCCAGAAGCTGTGCATGTGCCCAGGAACTGGCCTCTGGCACAAGGCGTAGCTAGCTATCTATGCCAGCTGCACTGAGTTGGAACAAAGGCAAAATTAATAAATAAATAGATAAAGGGGAGAGACCGCTGTAACATTTACAGCGTTTGGGAAACAGCCCAGTTTGTACCTGAGCATGAATGAATATGAACACAAATCAAAATGTGTTGACTCCTGTCCAAAAAGCAGCCTGTGAAAGAAACAGAGCAGTTAAGATCGGCGTACCAATGGAGACCCAATGTCTGGTAATTCTAGTTATCAGAGCCTTGGTCTGAAAACACTATAAGCTTTCATTATTGTGCCATGAAAGAGCATTGCTGTGGGGGGTTGGAGTCACCCAGCCTCCTGAGTGTCGACATTCTCTTTTCTTGCCAGCTAATGTCCTGTTCCCATCCAAGGAGGAATATGTCATTTCCCTGCTGAGCTGGAGCTAAGGTCTGTGCTCTGCTCAGAAGAATTCTTACAGGCAGGGGAAGTCATGAAGGAAAATTCAAGGGACCTTTTGGGCACATTAGATGGTTTGAAAAGTTCCCTTGTTGCTTGTTTTTTTGACCCTAGAGACATGAGGAACATCAAGTCTAATCTTCCTGTTTGTGCTGGAGAACTTCTTGGATGGCTCAGAGATGTGGAATGGAATGTTTCTGAAGTTTTAATGACCGGAGCAGTGGTCTGAATAGTATGTGTCTGAGTCCAGTAGGCCTTCTTAACCAAAACAACCAAACCCAAAGAGTTTTAAACAGTCTGAATGAAAATTACTTCCCCCTTCCATTGAATAGGTTCCATTGCCTGTGTATAGTTGGTGGCGTAAACTCGCTAGTTCTCCAGCTGACCATAGATGCTTTCTGGATGGGAAAATCTGGCATAGCCTTAATTTTCCAAAGCCAATTGCCATCTGAAGTTTTAAAGCCATTGGTCATATCAGCTGGATGTTTCTGCTAAAATGCTCGGCAGTGAAATAGTTAAGTACATTGCCATTTTGACTGTCACTATGGTGACTCCAGTATACTGGCATCTATACCTAGAGAAATTGCTATTTTTTGTCTGTATTTCTCTCCCTCAACCTTTGTAAAAGCAAACTCACTGGGGAAACCTTGGTGATATTAATCTGGGTGGGGTTGCTATCAAACAAATTCTAAATGATGATGAAGCATGAAACTTAGATAGCACCATTGCTTTATCTATCTTGTATATCTTAGGGTTTTATATACTACTGCCTGTGGCCATGGTATCGGAACACCTGCCATGTGAAAGCTATAGCAATGGCAAAGTCCCTAATGGATTTCCTGGAGTCTCTGGCATTATTCCCTTTACAGGTCAGTAGTGTGTTTGGGGTACGTTTTGGGGGTAGGTTAGGGGTTTTTAGTAGGTTGGGAACACAAGGGGTATTTGAATTGCAAGTATCAATGGAAAGAATCTTTCAAGGAGGAAGGCCTTGCAACATTTCCTGAAGCTGGTCAGACTCTGGATTCAACTGATCTCCCCTGGAAGATCGTACCACAATCAGAGCTTCTCAGCAGAGAATGCTTTGTCCCCAGCTCTCACATGGTCTCTTTATTTCATAGATTTGTAGATTCGAAGGCCAGAAGGTCTAGTGCGACCTCCTGTATAAGAGAGGCCATTGAATTTCATCCAGTGAGTCCTGCGTCAAGCATCAGCTTTAGGTTGGGCTACAGTAGATCTAGTTCAAATCTTTACAAAAGATTTTTAGAAAATGTTTCCTATTCCTACTTTGGAAGATCAGACTGACTTTCTAGAAGATACTACCATGGGGGGGGGGGAGGGAAACAGTACCCAGCATCCTGCATAAATGGCCTTTGCCTCTCACTCCAAGTCCTTGTGTTTGAGTTACAAAGAGACAGAGTAGATACTTTGAAGGTTCTCAGATTTCATTGCTCTAATAAATGTTAGCCCTAATCCCAAACTCCCTGAATACTTTATGGCATCATCCACGTTTTGACATTCCAAAGTCAGGTATTTGTTAAAGAATCATTTGAATCTTTTATAATTAAAAAGTTGGGTTTTAAAAATATATCTATTAGTTCTGTTAATTCCCCTCTGTTCCCCTCCCTGTCTTTCAAACACACGTATAAAGTTAGGAAAACAGTCGAAATGGGAAACAGCCCTGGAAATCCCCCTGCTAAGTAACACTGTCTGGCAATGGGAGTTTTTGGATTTCAGCTGGAGGACATGGTGACATCAAATGATATTGTGTTATGGTTGGTACTAACTGGGTACAAAGTGCTGTAGATGACAGCTCAATTCCACACTCACCTTTTCTATGCAAGACGTTGAAAAGAAACCGCTTGTCACATCAGCCAAATGTGTTTTAGATGCTGAGTGAGAGAGACACACATCTGATATTACAGTTGTATCCGTCAGTCCTGTTGAACGACTCACTGGATCTGAACTGGCTTTCAGAGTAGCCACATGCAAGGCATTACTGAGGAGTCTGTTTGATCCTTGACTAGAGAGAAACACACGCGAGGCATGTCCACTCTCTGGTCCAGTCAATCTTCAGTCTGCCAAGAATTGTAGTACAGATCTGGAATACGTACTCCTCCTGTACTCTAGAGAGCATAATGGGAATGGCAGGTAGTTCTTGTTTATTCACTCACTATGGGCCCTATCGAGTTTGCCGAGTGTTGCCAACAGTCCCATATGACGAGGGACGTCCCTTATTGAAATAGAAAATTTCCTGTCCTGGGCTTCATCTCAGTACAATAAGACGGAGGGGTTTTGAGTACTGCAAAAAGCAGCAAGAAATACCCCTGGCAAATGTAGGTGACTACTAATTATTATAACTAATTATTATTATTGTGATAACAACCCTAATAATAATACCAAGAGGAGAGGTGAGGCGGGGGTGGTAAGAAAGCAGTCCATTATTTTTCAAATACAGTGTTGGCCACTTTAAGTCTGCCCCACATAAAAACCTCCCAGAAAGTGAGGTGTTCCCTGAGAATCTGTGTGGGCCATCTCAGTGGGAGCTGTGGGTGCTGCACAGCTTTGGAGGAGTTGTCATGGTAGGATCTTGTTCCTGCGGTGGGGCAGGCACGAGCTAAAGACATGACCAGGAGAACAGGGTCATGGGCCAGAGAATGAGGCCCCCCCAGTAGGTCTCTGCACTCCTTCCGGCCCTCCCAGGGGTGCAGCAGGAGTGTTCACATGGCACGGAGGAGGGATACCTCTGAGAGGCAGTGACTGATGGTACCTACAGCATCATACGTTACCTCACTTGGAGAGAGTTATCCCTGGAGAATGGTCGTTCCTGATCCCTCCCTCCTCCTGCAGCATACACACTCCTGTTAGATTGCCAGTCAGCTCAGAGGAGGGACTGTGTGAAGAGAGATGCACAGCCTCCAGCGGTACGTCCCCTCACAAATGCCTCCCACACCTGTTGCTCTCCCAAGAAACCAGTAAAAGTGAGCTAGACTCAGGATGGGCAGACTTCGCCAATGTCTGAATCTGGCTACAATTTGGGTAAGGAGTCGAAAGTCTAGGGGAAGTCAACACAGCTTTTGAGGTTTTCCTGCTCAAAAGCAGCACAACCCTCGCTCCCTCCCTAATTCTCACACAACTCTTTTTCACAACAGCCCTTGACACCCTGCCCTCCAGTTGCGAGGTTCTCCTCAGCACACCCAGAACTGTAACATCGTATCCAAACAGTTGATTCAATTGCTTATTTCCTCTATAGACCACAGCTTCCTCTTCCTAGTTTGCAAGTTTTCCTGGGGGGGTCCCATCTAATGCCTCCAGCATTCTATTCTAGGGAAACCCAGCAGCCATTTTTCCCTCCCAGCCCCCACACAAGTAGGCCCACTATCCCTATCCACCATCTGGGGGTGAATGGCCCTCTCCCCCTTCTAAGGTCCATTGCTCCCAAATTCACCTCTGGTAGTGGTTGTCTTCTAGGAAGAGGTAGAAACGGCACTAGAACAGCATTTCTTGCTGTGTTTTGCCAATTCCAGGTTTCAGCCAGAAATGGGGAGTAAAAACCAACCACCATTTATTTGAAGGCTTCAAAACCTTAAAAACTGATTCTGTTCAAGTCTGATTCTTGCAATGGGTGACGGTACAGGCAGAGTTCAATTTGTAATGACAGAGGTGCCAGGGCATAAGCAATTAGGTGCCGGGACTCAAACAATTGTTTAACTTTTTTCATTGATGTGGCAAGCACAGAGGTGCCAGGGCTCTGAACTGCCAAGCCTAGAGGGACTGAGGCTCAGCCCTGGCAAGCCCTGGATAAGTAAGCACTGGGTTCAGGGCTGGGGAAGATTCTTATTTTGTCAGAAGCAGTTTGCCAATTCCCTACTCCATCATGGATTTCTTTGGTTATTATCTATTTACTCATTTAAATTTCTTTAGATTGGTAAAAGTGATAAAGAGATGGCATCTGTCCAAGAGCTCTGGGTGTCCTGCCATTGCCTAGATGTACAGATTGTGCTTTTTATTGAACCTGGCCATAAATTAGCTCCTGACACATGCTCTGATTCCCATTAGACTCACATGGCTGATTCGATTCAACTGGAATCTTTGTGTACCATAAAGTCAAGCACTCATATGTAAGTCTCCGCAGCACCAGAGCCATCACAGGCCAAATTCTGACCATTTGAAAAGCAGTATTGCTTAGTTGCAGTTTGTCCAATAGGTCACATGGGACTGTTGCTGTTCTCTGACTGGATGACTACACAAGTAGTTCCAATACAAAGACTTCTGCACGTGTATCAATTTCCAGTTGAGATTCCATGAAGAGAAGAATGGATTCCAAGGTCAGAAGGGAAATCTGTGATCATCTAGTTCTACCTTCCGTATAACATAGGACATAGAACTTCCCCACAATGATTCCTGTTTGAACAAACTGCATTAATGGGCTTTCAAAACATGGGGTGAGGGACAGCCCATACCCTCTAGAGCTGAGAACCATTCCAGGCCCAGCTCCGCACCTGGGCATGAAGTAGGAAGAAATCAACCCATACTGTGTTATTCCATGTGTCCACGTGACCTTGCGCAGGGGTGATTTTAACTGAAAACAAATTTCTGAGGATCAGCAGAAGGTATCCTTTAAGTCCCACTCAGACCCATTATTTGATTCCACTTACGTGATGCCTACAGTCCTTTAATGGCCTTCTGCAGAGGGGCAAATTTCACCCTTTTGAGTGAACACTGGTGGCAGTGGTACTTAGCAGAAAGAGGATGCAAAATGGGCATAACAACCTGGCTGGAGCAAATGCACTGAAAATGTGCGCCAATATTTGCACAAATATTTTTTCACCCAGCTCTAATCAGTATCAGTAAAATCTGCTTCAGACCTTTGCAATCAAAAAATGTATGCAATCTACTCTGCTTCTGACATAACACTGCATAAGATGCCACTCCCAGCTACTTCTGGAAGATGAAATTAATGTGTTATGAGAACTCAAGGCTCACCTACTGCCTTGTTGGAGTGGTTAAGGAAGATGTGGAATGTTCTCATCAAGCTGACATGCAATAATAACCTATATAGAGTAAGTTCCAGGCCTCTCACCACTCTAATGGATCTGGCTGCTGAATGGACCTGTACCAAAAGTGGGGCAACATTTTGTTTCTTCTTGGGAGGTACCAGGCTGGGTTCCCCTTTCCCAGCTCAGGAAGCGGGGACACATCCACACTCCAGGGGTATCATTCCTGGAAGGGGCTCAATCCCGTAGTCTTTCAAGTATGTCTGAGGGGATCTCTGCAATTCCAAACCACCACCAGGTGTTTGCAGCAAGATGGCCAATCTGTGTTCAGTTCCCAGTGCCTGCTCATTGTCCAGGGATCTGAGCACCAGGAAATTCACTCTTACCTGGAGCAAACAAAGCTGAAGGGTCAGCTGCTGTTCCCACTTTATAGATAGAGGATCTTTAAAGTTTGATGGTCCATGGGAATGTCAGAAACTCCCTCCAAACACAGACCCTGTTGCCCCAATGATCCTGCCTTAACCTACCAATGGAGAATGTATTCACTCTGCATTTGTATCCGGAGCTGCCTCTGAACTGCTTGGCTCTGGAGTGCAAGAGGGCTAGAACTCTCCTGAGAATGAGCTCTCTTATAACATTGAAGTCCTGGTACCACCTGGGCTTGAGAGACAAGAAGAATAGTCTTATTCTGGGCATTTCCTCTTCCAATCCAATTTAGGACAGCACGAAGGAGGTTACATGGATGTATGGGTGAACATTATGGAGTCAAAGGATAAAACAAAAATGATAAGATGAATTTCTATCAACATTTTTAAATGTTTAAACAAGGATTTAGAGTCCAATTTGGTTCAGATTGCAATTGGGGTTCTGATTTCTTGACCAAAGACGTTCTGAATGCCTAAGCAAACTGAATCCCTGACTTTTAATGACTGTCACCATTACCAGGCCGTTCATATTCTGAGTTTATTCCCTTTCTCCTGTGTGCCACACACAGTGTCCATCCTGGCACATAGCGAGGTGTAGGCAGTGTGGAGCAGAACCAGCATCGCAGTCAGGAGGCAAGTCAATGGTCAGAGCCAGGAATCAGGAGTTCAGAGGCAGGCAAGGAGTGGAGCAGGCAAATGGCAGTGCATGGGCTGGACAGGAAGCTGGAAGCGGGCTTGGCGCAGCTGCAGGGAGTAGAAAGCATTGATCAGCCACTGGGCTGCTGTTGCTACTAGGCCGTAATAGGGATCTGTTGGGCCTTCAGTCCAATCAAGGAGCACAGTCACTTAGTGAGGGTGTACTGGGCCCAGCCGAGCTCATTGGGGAAGTTGCATGGTTCCTAACACTTCAGCCTTGATGTTAGGCACTGGTGTGATGGGCAGGTTTTTATAGCATGAACCGTGCAACTTAAATATTATTGGATGGCAGCAGCTCCCTTACATCTGTCCCTAAAGGAATATCAGGTAATAGAGGAGAGTTTGCTGCTGACCTGCAGCTGGTGTGTACTCATGCAGGAGTCTATGCAAGCCTTGCGTTTAACACTTAGCAATTCCAGATGCCATCATAAAATTGGATAAGCTAAGTGGGGGCAGTGGCTGAATGGGAGATATCCAAGGAAAATCCAAAAGTACTGCAGGAAGTTGAGTTTGTTATTCAGTAGATGGCACTCATCTCTCTGAGACAGCGCTGAACCCAAAGCCTTGGCCGGGGGTGAGTGTGGGTTGCAGGAAATGCCAACTTTTGGATAAGGTCCTCTCAGTTTCCATTCATTAAAACAAATGCCATTTTTTTCTCTAGAGCTCAGATGTTAGCCCAACTGTCCAGGCCCAACTGCCAATGGGTTGGAAGCTCAAGGGCCACTGAACAGGTTGCAAAGAATGGGCAAACATTTGGATCGTTTCCCGTTTAATCCAAAATGAGTCTGCTCTCCCTAAACTTTACCGTATATACATCAGGAGTTGACTATATTTACCATCATGGCCTGACCCCAGGCGTAAAAGGTGAGGAGTAAGAAACCGCAATGCTGACATTTTTTCAACTGTCGTGATAGCGAACCTAATCCTTCATGTTATTTAATGCGTGGGGCTTCTTGAGCCAATTTGTGAGGGGGGGCAAAGTGAGTACATATCTTGGTGGAGAACTGAATACAGTATAAGTGTTTGCAGCTCAACTTGCCTAAACACAGTTGTCAAACAGGCCAGGAGGGCACCCGCCCGGGATCCTGCACTAGGATTTACACAACAAACCTAATGGCAAATGCAACAAATACTGTGGAGGAGGGAAGGGCTGGGCTTCAAAGAATACAGGTGGGAGTACAGAAGCTAGATTAGTGGTGCACTAGTGTCTCTTGGGGCTTCTAATTTGTTTCCCAGGCTAATTCCACTGGAACAGCAGCTGCATTCCTCCTTGTGTGTTTATGGAGGTTGTGGGTTTTTGTTTCCCCCTCCCAGCTCAGAAACAGTCCAGGCAGTGCACACATCGAGTACATACCATACAGCTGAGGCGGGGCACAACACAAATATGCCTTTTGAAAATAGCTTTTACACTTGGAAGAAGAGACTGGTTTATTACCTTGGTAAACAAAAGTTCGGATTCAAGCAAAAGTACAAACTTTGCCCCGGGCTGTTCTGACTGCGTACCTTGTGTTTGTGAACTCCACAACTCCGAGACAACGTGAGGTGACGGAGCTACTTCCAACACCCTCCTCTTCCTTTGGCATAGTCCCAGCATTTAAAAGTTCCTGTTGGGGGTGGGGGAGGGAGATGCGGAGGGTGTTATGTGATGTAATCCACCCCAGCTCTGGTTTTTTTGAAACAGCATTCAAAAGGATTCCCTTTAGTGGGCAGAAAATGTGTGGTCACATTTCCTGTTTGTTTTTGTTTTTTTACTAGGACGAATAGAATATGGCCACGTCTACACTACAGGATAATATCGAATTAGCTAAAATCGGTTTTATAAAACTGATATTATAATTTCAATTTCATGCGGCCACACTAGGCACAGTAATTCGGCGTTGTGCGTCCATGGTCCGAGGCTAACGTCGATTTCTGAAGCGTTGCATTGTGGGTAGCTCTTCCGTAGCTATCCCATAGTTCCCGCAGTCTCCCCCGCCCCTTG
>NC_133776.1:4971574-5039510 GCF_003597395.2 Chelonoidis abingdonii | reverse complement strand
GGCCTCCTCCGGAAAACATCAGCTGACAATCCTTTCGCGCGTTTTTTCCCTGATTGCCCTGGGCCAGCGCCATAGCACTGCCAACCATGGAGCCCTCAGCTTTTTTTTTTCCGGGCACCGTATGTGTACTGGATGCGCGGGACAGGGAGGCGATACTCCAGCTCTTACCGCGCATTCCTTGTTTTGCAAGATAGCCAGAGATGGTTACCGGTCGTTCTTTACCGTTCTACTGCGGAGAACTGGCAAGAGGATGACGGGTATCTCTCCCCTTCTGTAGCTGTCAGCTGCTATCATGAGTGCCCTGGCTGAAACATCGGGCCGGGGGCGCAACGCAAAAAGCCAAATTGGGATGATTCACTTGGGACTGATCAATCCCGTCCCTTTATGGTTCTAAAAATTAGAGTCCCAGCTCTGCCTTAGGAATAGGGGCAAGTTGTATTAGGAGGACCCATGGTGTAATCAGAGCACAGCTGCCCTCCATGTCAGTATCACAGGGGTGCCCTTGCAACAAACCCCAGCCGTTGCTTTCCCTCCTACCCAACCTTCCTGGGCGTTACCGTTGGCAGTGTCCTGCCCATTTGTGTCATTGAAGTAATAAAAGAATGCAGGAATAAGAAACACTGAGTGTTTAGTGACATAAAATGAGGGGGAGGCAGCCTCCGGCGCGTGACAGCCGCAGGACTTAAGACAAGCGCAAGATTGTGGGGAGAGGAGCCCAGCATGCTGCTTGCTATGACAGTCCAGGCAGGACAGAATCTTTTCTTCACACAGGAAAGGGAGGGGGCTGAAAGCCCCAGTTTCCATGATGAAGCTGGTTATTAGCTGTTCTGTCCTATCTACTGGGGTAACCAGCAATGTTGCCTCAATGTCAACATGTTAGTATTCATGAGGACTACTATAGTCCTATTGCCCGATCTACCACCGGGAGGGGGAGAGGAGAGGAGCGGACACTGCTCTTCACTGCTGCAGCATCGCGTCTACCAGCAGCATTCAGTACACATAGGGTGACATTGAAAGTAGTCAAGAAATGTATTCTTTCCCTTTTCTTTCACGTGGTGGTGGGAAACTGAGGAACTATTCCCTGAACCACACCAGACACTTGTTTGAACCTACCAGACATTGGGAGCTCAGAGACTGCTGTGGACTGTGGGATAGCTGGAGTCCTCAGTACCCCTCCCTCCATGAGCGGTCATTTGAGTCTCTGGCTTTCCCGTTACGCTTGTCACACAGCTCTGTGTATCTGAAATTTTTTTTCAAACGCTTTGGCATTTCATGTTCTGTAACGGAGCTGATACAACAGATTTGTCTCCCCATACAGCGATCAGATCCAGTATCTCCCGTACGGTCCTTGCTGAGCTCTTTTTTGGATTTGGGACTGCATCGCCACCCGTGCTGATGCAGCTCCGACGCTGCCACGCTGGGCAAACAGGAAATGTAATTCAAAAGTTCGCGGGGCTTTTCCTGTTTACCTGCCCGCTGCATCCGAGTTCAGATTGCTGTCCAGAGCGGTCAGTGGTGCACTGTGGGATACCGCCCGGAGGCCAATAACGTCGATTTCCGTCCACACTAACCGTAATCCGATATGTTAATATCGAATTTAGCACTACTCCTCTCGTCAGGGTGGAGTACAGAAATCGATTTAAAGAGCCCTTTATATCGATATAAAGGGTGTTGTAGTGTGGACAGGTACAGCGTTAAATCGATTTAACGCTCTTTAAATCGATTTAAACGCGTAGTGTAGACCAGGCGTATATGTCACGGGATGTGTGAGTTAGCAACAGGGATGCTAGAGAGGTATATTAGTGGGGAGAGAGGGGTGCAGATTCCTCCCTGACCATAGGTGCTAGAACCAGGGTGCGGCCACACCCCTGTCTCAAAGTGGTTTCCATCATATACCGGGTTTACAGTTTGGTTCAAGCTCTCAGCACCCCATCACTGACCTACCCCATGCAGCAGCTACACAGAATTCCAGACTCATGCTCAAGAGGGCACCAGGTAGGGGGATGGGCTAAAGCACCAAGGGTAGAATTCAGGCCGTTTAGTCCCCCCCGCTCCCGCTCATGTAAGCCTGGAGGAACAGGCCAAAGTCAACACACCACTCACATCCCATCATCATAAATGGGCCTTTCGCTGGCTCTTTGCGCAGGCTCAGGTTCACTCAAAATGGCAGGAGGATTAGCTACCCTGCTGCTCAATGAGCCCACCCTAGTCCATAAGGGGTGTGGCCTGCTAGAGGGCATGGCCTGACCTCCAGCTTGTTTAGTTACCATCAGGAGACTGTGCCAGTCGGGAAATGGGGCGTGGGGGGAGAGTCACAAATAGATTTTAAAAGAGCAGCAAAATGAGCCTGGTACTGCATTCCCAGCCCACCCACTCTGAGCCCTTTCCCTGTGTGCCACCAAGATGGCTCCTGGACCACGCACAAATCCGGGCCCGTTGGTCAGAATTTCGCTGAATGTTTCTCCTAGGGAGGGGTGAATATAAGTTTAGATAACACTTAATATGACCCAAACCTCAACCCTACACTTGAACTGAACTAGAATGAAAACTTTTTGCAAGTTTGAAAATATTCAGATGACTTTTGTTTTTGGCGACATATTTGCCAATGCCTCTGTATTTCTCCAGCCAGGACCATAAGTGAATGTGCGCAAAAGCTTTCAATAAGGCTTTCCACATAAGTGTTTTCAGCCCAACCCAAAATAGGAAATTTGACTGAAGGGCTGCATTTCCTTAGATTTCCAAGAGACTCGAATAACTGAGGGAAGCGTCCCCACTATTGGGTGCTGTTCCGAACTGATGTGAGATTCAGTCATCATGCCTGATTTTCCTGGGCCAGATTCAACATCCGCTGGAGTTGCCTCATGGATGGATGCATTCTGGTGTATGAAAATTCTGGCAGTGATGTATAGTGTCTGCCTGTGGGCTGAGACCTGGGATAACATCGAATGATCATGGTGGGGATGCATGGATGCTTATTGACAAGCCCTGGTGTATTGGCCTAGGCCATGTATCTCTGGGGAGATTTTCAAAATCATACATGGGAATTGGGCCCCCATGCCCACTGATTTTCAATGGGAGGCGTGTGTCTAACTGCTCTGTATGCCTTTGGAAATCTCGGCCTTACACACTTTTGCATACAGTGGGAGCTTTTTCTATTGTTGCACTTGGCTCCAGATCTCCAGGCAGCCTGCAGGGGCAGTGTTAAAAAACCCATGTGCTGATCACCACAGACTCAACTACTAGGTAAAGATACGTCACTTACAACCTGGGCCTTTCTGCTTCAAAGCCTACAAGTTTCTGCCCACTAGGTCCCTTACATCCTCCGTGGGCCCAGTCACTAGGGTGAGACATCCCGCTTATATTCTCGTCAGTCTGTCACAGCTTTGGAAAGGCAGATTCTTGCTTTCTGCCTTTAGTGGAACAGACTGGGATAGCAGAAAGAGGTAACAGTACATCTCTGGTATTCAAACCTGGCACCAACAGCCCTTCGTTTGCATGAGGTGTGATATTAACCCCTTTCAAAGCAGCCACTGCAGCAAAGGAAGGGATTAATAAGCAAACCCTAGAAAATTACATTGAATTCATTATGCTTATTAAACCCAGAATAAATTGACCTGCTGGGGAGGGGCAGGGGAAATCTACAGTAATGTGTTCGTTTGGGGGTGTTTGGATAGATGAGTCATTAACCAAGGACGAGCATTAAATCAAGAGAGCAGCAGGGGTGATGTCATTGGAGAAATGTCCACTCAGCTCTCTGAGCTTAACTTCTGTTGACCCATTCACTTTGCCGGATTACAAGATCAAGTCATTAGAGTTAAATTTCATCCAAATATAGTAGCCCCATTAACACAGCTGTGATTTCAATTTGTTGAGTGATGGCTTTGATGGTGTTTATTGCAAGCTCTTCAAAATTCTTGGAAGACAAGTACATATAGAAATTAAATGCGTTTTGCTACAGGATTCATTGAACATGCCTAAATACACATAGTATAACTACAGGGCTCAATCCTGATCTTAGATGCACAGGTGCTGAGTATCAGAGGGGGAGCCGTGTTAGTCTGGATCTGTAAAAGCAGCGAAGAATCCTGTGGCGCCTTATAGACTAACAGACGTTTTGGAGCGTGAGCTTTCGTGGGTGAATACCCACTTCGTCAGATGCTTGGTAGTGAAATTTCTAGGGGCAGGTTATATAATATGCAAGCAAGTTAGAGAATGAAGTTAGTTCAATCAGGGAGGATGAGGCCCTGTTCTAGCAGTTGAGGTGTGAAAACCAAGGGAGGAGAAAACTGGTTCTGTAGTTGGCAAGCCATTCACAGTCTTTGTTCAACCCTGAGCTGATGGTTCAAATTTGAAGATGAACTGCTCGCAGTCTCTCTTTGAAGTCTTTGATTCCTAATATCTGAGAATGCAATAACAAAATCCTGTAGGAGAACACTTCAACCTCCCTGGCCACACTATAGCAGACCTTAAGGCGGCCATCCTGCAGCAAAACCTTCAGGACCAGACTTCAAAGAGAAACAGCTGAGCTTCAAGTCATCTGCAAATTTGACACATCAGCTCAGGTTGAACAAAGACTGTGAATGGCTTGCCAACTACAGAACCACTTTCTCCTCCTTGGTTTTCACACCTCAACTGCTAGAACAGGGCCTCATCCTCCCTAATTGAACTAACCTCATTATCTCTAACTTGCTTGCATATATATACCTGCCCCTGGAAATTTCCACTACATGCATCTGATGAAGTGGGTATTCAGCCACAAAAGCTCACGCTCCAAAACGTCTGTTAGTCTATAAGGTGCCACAGAATTCTTTGCTGCTTTTACAGGTACCGATTGTCTCCTGTGCTGCAAAATGCTGCGGTTTTGCCTGGGTGCGCAAGTCCTGTTGCTCGAGTTATTTACAGGAAGACTGGATAAAGCACTGAACAATTTACTCCAGGGAAGAACTCTGCCTGGCAGCTGAGGGACTGCAAAAGGACCCAATAGATAAGCTTTTTTAGTTCTGTGTTTGTACAGTGCCAAGCATAATGGGGTGCTGGGCCATGATTAGGATTCCTAGGCCCTACCCAAATATACCTAATATATAACAGCAATAATTTCCTGTAATGATTCTCTAAGGAGTAGTCTACACTACAAAGGATTTGCAGGTATAACAATACCAGCCAAACTGCCTAGTGGAGATGCAAAGTTAGTTTGCCAATAGGCCTATCAGTTCCACCAACCAAATAAGTTATGCCAGCAAAAGCACTTTGCCCTGTACAACTGCATCTACACAAGGGCTTTTTGCCAGTGTAAAAGTGTCAGAAAAATCACACCTGAAACCAGCATTATTATACCAGCAAAAATTTCTTGTATAGATCTGCCCTAAGTGATTTTGAAAAATATTTGACAATATGCATATGTTTGCAGTTGGACTCTGAGAGCAACAGAACAGGACCTACCTGGCTGCAGAATGACCACTTCAGTGTGGGTTTCTGGCAGTGTTAGCTATAGTGTGTTTGAGCCTCTTCCTGTTTACACGTGTTTAACTCCCCTGAGTTCAATGGAGTGACTCCTGATATAGTGTCTATCAGATCAGAATCAGGCCCAGGAAAGCCAGGAGCTCAGTGCATTTCTTTGCATATCAATACCCACAATGCCCCTCAGGTTCACAGCTATTTCCCAGCACTGCAATGTCTGAGTTCAGATCTGGAAAAGGACCCATTTGGTTTGTACAGGCCCTCCGGGATCGGTACAAGATCAGAAATGTGGCTATTCAAAGTCAAACTCAACCACCACCTCCATCAGCACTTGGTCACTTTCACCTGCTTTCTTGGTATGAACATATTATTAGAATGGAAGAAACCGATGAATTCCAAAGCTTGTGTACCAAGGAATGCCGCTACATGGCCAGCGATCATGTGGGTATCAAAAGCTTTGGTGGCCCAACAAGATTACCAGTGATGGTCATAAACTGACTATACAACCAGAGTCCTTAAGCACCTTTCCAGAGTTTGATCTGGATGGTGCTCTACTTGCAAGGAGGCCCTGGGCTTTTGGATTTGTCACGATGATGAAGTGTTTGCACTATGTTTCTTTCTACAATATTTCTACCGAAAGTCTCCAGTGGTGAAACACAGGAAGTAGAATAAAATGTTGGCCTGTAAAGTGCTGCATCTTCATTGAAGTCCAGTGGCTAAAAATCAGACATGGTGCAAGTGGATGCAAACACTTTTGACTTTATGGGAGCTTGCACTTGCTTTTCCCAGATCAGAATTTGGACCATCGTATACCTGAGGCCAGATTTGGCTCCATTAAATAAATATTCCATACCAGCACAAAAATGTGCATATAATAAACAAGCTTTCAGCATATAATAATATATCAAGGCATGCTGTAGATAGTAATGTATGATATGGAGCATTGTAAACCACCACATGTCCAATGTGTCCAAACACAGTCAAATTCTGGCAATTCCCCCTTATCGATATAGGAGAGAGAAAGGCAGGAGAGGAGAGGAGAGGAGGCAGAAAAGTGCTTCCCCCCAGCCCCAACTCCTAAAACTAGTGTCAAGGATGTATTTTGGATCCTCTGTGATGGAGGGCTCAAAAAGTCCCTTTGGGGCCATGCCTACTAGGAGACTTTGCACTCTCATTGCTTCTTGTGTCAAAGAATCTGCTACGGCTTTACCCCAAACTCATGAATTAAGCCTCACAACCAGGCCAGTGAGGTACTTAAGAATTGTCAGCCTGAAGGATGAGCAAACTGAGGCACCAAAAGTGAATTTAGCAAAGGTCATACAGCAATCCAATGCCACAGCTGCGACTAGAACCCAGTCATTCTGACTGCTGGATGCACTGTCTTCTTATGAACACTAAGCCTGGCAATAGACTCATGTTAACACATCCAGAAGAACTCAGCGTTTCCGCAAGCTGCAGGGGGAGTGGGCAAAAACTGTACTGCCACACAAGGGGGTATAACTAGAAACAACTGGACAAAAATGAACAGGGAGGGCAGACACCTGGAATAAGGATCAGGAAATATTTTCTAAAGGTGAGCTCTAGGGGGCATCCTCCCAAGGCAAGTGCCGGAAACTCCATCACTTGGGTCACTTAAATTGCTCAATCCTGAATTTGATCGCCAGGATGCCTGGGTATCTGGACACCCATCAGTGGCTCCAGGATGGCTAATGTCATGCATTGTGGGACTGTTACACTCAGAGGCACTCCAGAACAGCAACCCCAAAACACAAGGAAATCGAAGCAAGATGAGCAGGCAAGTGGTCAATCAAAACACGTAGTAGGGATGAACCAGTTAAGTCAGCAACAGTCTGAACAAACCCCAATCACAGCCCACAAGACAGTCCCATCGCAGGGAAAGTCAGCCCATCTTCACTCAGCAGGCTGAACAGCGGAAGAACCTGCAAGAATTCAGAAAGGAACAGACACAGGTGCAGCAACAACTGCTAAAGGGAGTCTCACAATGGGGTACAGTAGTAGGACACAGGAGATTAACCTATGCAAGATGGGCTCAGTGGATGACCCAGACATGTCTTTGGAGAGACTTCTGAGAGAGTAGTAATGAGAGCCAGACAGGATAAGGGTTTTTGTGCCCTCTGGGTAGCACCTGATTTGTAAGAGAAAGGCTAGGCAGCCTACATGGCCCTGGACCATGCCCAGACTATGAGGTTGTAAAAACGTGCATCCTGGATCAGGTAGGCCACCTGGTGGAACATTATAGACAGAAATTTCAGAGCACTACAGGGACTGGAGGGGTGTGGCCAGGGCATTAGTGCAAAAGTTAACTGACTAGGCTGCCTGCTGGCTAAGGCCACCCCCCCAAAGTGTGGGGGAAATAATAAATGTGACGATACTGCAACAACTTCTCCAGTGTTGCCCCGACAAACACTCGTGTGTGGGTCCAGAGGCACCAGCCAATGACCCTGGAAGCAGCAATCAAACTATCAGAAGAGTTTTTGGGAGTGGACTTTCCCAAGAGAGAGGTGCGATCATTTCAGGGGAAGAAAGGGGGCAACTTGCTCTCACCAAGGAGGATAGAGGGAAACAAAAAGGCTGAGACTAGAAGAACTTCAAGGAACTGGGGAATGGTTTGCTACTAGCGTGGGGCTCCAGGGCATGACCCATGGGTCTCAAACCTGGGCCATGGAAGTCACCATGTTCCAACCCTCTACCAGGTAGCCTGCTGGCAAAAGCCTGTCTGAGACCTAGGAAGCCCTGACCCCATATGGGGCTCCACTCCTTCACATCCAATTGTTAGAGTCCCAAAGTGGCTGGCTGGCCCGCTGGCCCTACTTAAGCCAGCAGTAGTAACAGGAACTGTCTGAATAACTGTGCCTTGTGCTTCCTGGTACCTGCTGCTGCCGCTATCTCCTGCTTCCAGCCCCTGCTTCCCTGGCTTGATTTCTTGGCCTCCTGGCTCTGCTTGAATCCTGGCATCTGACCTGTGGTTCCCAACCTCCAATTTGTCTCCTGCCTTTGACCCCCTGGTATCCTGACCTGGCCTGATTCTGGTTCCTGACTTGTGGTTCTCATCTCCAGTTCGTCTCCTGCTTCTGACCTCCTGGTGTCCCAATGCAGTGAACTCTTGACCCCCGTCTCATGACCATGGACTCTGGCTCTGACTACTAGGCCTGGCCACCCATGACATGTCTGGGACAGCCTGGGGCATATAAAGTGAGACTGCCTTGTTATGGAATGTGCGTTCATGGAATTCTGTGGTTGGACGGTGACTGTCAAGGATGAATAAAGAAAACACCTGGCACCTCAGTAAAGTTTAGGAAGAAGCGCCAGCAGGGACTGGTGGACACCATCCTGGGATGCTCACAGCCAGGAAGGACTTGATGAAGGCCCACTGGATGCTGTCAGATAGAAGTTCACCGTTAGAAAGCAGCCAGAGTGAGACTCTGCCCAGTGGCTGAGATACCCCTAGAAGTTAAGAGGAAGTTCAGATGGAAGCAGATGGGGGTAGTAGATAGACTGCCTCATCCCGTCATTATAGGGACAGACTGGAGACCCAGCCCTTATAAAAGTTAAACAGGGCTCAGGGTCACCCGCAGCAGCAATCTGGGTCAACAGAGAATGAGGAAAAAGGGCAAGAATTAGACTAATTAGAAACCCATAAACCAAAGGAAACAAGCCAGGATGAAAATAGAGCCTCCCTAGGGAAAAGGAGTGGAGGAGAAGGTGATTCAGAGCAAGACTTAGGGGAAGAGAGTAACTCTAGGCTATCGACAGGAGTTGAACAAAAAACAGAAGAGCCCTGGGAACAGTTTATAGGGCTGGGAGAAGCAGAACCCCTAGTTAATGGGAAAAACTGGGGGACAGCAACAGACTTAGAGTAAGGACAATAAATCAACCAACCAGTTGTCCATGGAGGGGTAGAAACAGAGGCATCAAGACATTCCCCACCCATGAAATGTGACTTTTGCAGGGGGAAGATGGAGTGTGAACTAAAAAACAATTCAGCACCCACTCCACCCCCCAGCTGAAGAAGGGAGGGTGTGGGGAAAGAGAAACCTCCCTGTTAAGCCAGGGTGTGGGTGTGTGTATGGCAAAGAGCTAGCCCATGAGCTGCACTCTGATCACTGTGGCATCCCGTAGAGTGGGGAATGGAATGGAGCTATTTAATCAGGTTGGGAGGCTGTGCAGTGCTCAAGAACTAATTAGCCCCCCTGGAGACTGATAGAGAGAGGCAGGAAGGAAGTACTGGGGGAGAACAGGGCCAGCTGAGCCCAAACCAATGGAATCCTCAGGCAAGGGAGCTCTCTGCTCCTCCCAGGCCCTGGGGAAAGCGCTGGAGGTACAGGGGTAAATAGCCTGGCTGCATGGGACCCAAAGGTGTGGGTGGAGGGAACATAAACAAACACCACGATGTTGCCACCTACCCAGCAGAGTCTGAGCAGGTTTCTGTGCTAACTGGCAGAGTATCGCCCTGATACACCTCCCCTTTGCTTTTCCTTGAGATAGCTCAGCATACTCCATTCCCTTCTCTTTCATTATCCCCCTTCATGCCTCAGTCCAACTCTGCCCAGCATCACGGTCCGGAATATACCACTTTCTGTAGATGGGCAGAGTCTGGGAACTGCTGCTAGGCGGTGGCCTTCTGGTTCCTGTTATTTCTACAATCATTTGTCTTTATTTTGCAGGGAGCCAGGGGAACTCTCTGGTCTCTCTCTCTGTCTTTCCCTTTACTCAAGCCCCCCTCTTGGGGAACTTCCTCCTATGCCTCTTCCTTTGGAGTCCATTGGTGCCACTTCCAGTGCTGGCCCAGAGTTGGGGGGACGACTGCATGTACCACACAGCTTCCTCCACAGAGTCAGCCCAGCTCGCCTCCAGTTGTTCAACAGCATATCTGAATTTTTCCTGTTGCCCTGCAGCACTATGGAGCTGTTCTTTTGCTGGACAGTTCCTTGTTGCCTCAAGGAAGATATCAGCACCATCAGCTTCCTCTGACTGAGGCTTATACTGTGCTATGTCATTCATTGTTCCAATCCCGAGTTCTGCTTCCATAGCCTCCCAAGTGCCAAAAGCGTCTTTGCCTGCCTGCCAGCCTGCCGAATGCTGATCCAGGGTATCGGAGTATAATTCAAAGCAATCCATTTGAAAGACAGTATTCTTCATCTAGCTTCATGTTATCATAGCGTCCTAGATATGTCGAGCTGGAAGGGACCTCAAGAAGTCATCAAGTCCAGCCCCCTGTGTTGAGGCAGGACCAGATAAACCTAGACCATCACTAACAGGTGTCTGTCCAACCTGTTCATAAAAACCTCCAAGAATGGGGATTTCACAACCTCCCTTGGAAGCCTGTTCCAGAGCTTAACTACCCTGAGAGTTAGAAAGTCTTTCCTAGTTTCCAACCTAAATCTGCGTTGCTGAAGATTAAGCCCATTTCTTCTTGTTCTACCTTTAGTGGAGATGGGGAATAATTGATCTTTGCCCTCGTTAGAACAGCCTTTAACATATTTAATTACTGTTATTGGGTCCCCCTCCATCTGCTTTCCTCAAGACTGAACGTAGCCAGTTTGTTTAGCCTCTCCTCACAGGCTGGGTTTTCTGAACTTATCATTTTTGTTGCTCGCCTCTTGACCCTTTCCAATTTGCCCACATCTTTCTTAAAGTGTGGTGTCCAGAATTGGACATATAACAGTCCTGTTACTACACCCCAGAATGATATTAACCTTTGCAACGGCCTCACATTGTTAGCTCATATTCAATTTGTGATCCCCTGTAACCCCCAGATCTTTTTCAGCAGTGCTACCATCTGCCCAAGTTAATCCCCATTTTGCAGTTGTGCATTTGATTTTTCCTTCCTCAGTGAAGTATTCTGAATTTGTCTTTGAATTTTATCTTCCTGATTTTAGACCAATTCTCTAATTTGATACGGTTGTTTTGAATACAAAGTGCTTGCAACCCCTCCCACTTTGCTATTATCAGCAAATTTGATAAGCACAATCTCCACACTATTATCCAAGTCATTACTGAATAGTGCTGGACCCAGATAGAGCCCTGCAGATCCACCTGCATGGGTCCTAGTTTGACAGTGAACTATTGAGAACTATTCTTTGAGTACGGTCTTTCAACTAGTTGTGCACCAACCTTATAATAATTTCATCTAGACAGTATTTCCCTAGTTTGCCTATGAGAATGTCATGTTGGACCGTGTCAAAAGTCTTGCTAAAAGATATATCACACCTTCTGCTTCTTCCCTATCCAATAGGCCAGTAACTCTGTCAAAGAAACAAATTTCGTTGGTTTGCCTTGTTTTGTTCTTGTCAAATCCATGTTGGCTATTACATATTAGCTTGTTATCCTCTGGATGTTTACATTGATTGTTTAACAAGTTGTTCCAGCATCTTCCAAGGTATCCAAGTTAGGCTGACTGGTCTATAATGCCCTGGGTCTTCTTTGTTATCATTTTTAAAGATAGGTGCTATGTTTGCCCTTCTCCAGTCTTTGGGCACTTCACCCGTCCTCTGAGTTCTCGAAGATAATCACCAATGGTTCCAAGATTGCTTCATCTAGTTCCTTTAATTACCATAGAACGAATTTCATCAGGTTCTGGCTGACTTCAATACATATGTCTTATCTAATATTTTTAACCAGTTATTTCCTTAGTCTGCCCCTTTGTTTCTAATATTAATTGTGTACAGTATCTGGTCACCATAAACCCTTTTACTAAAGACTGAAGCAAAATAGGCATTAAACACTTCAGCCTTCTTGATCTCATCCATTATTAGCTCTCCTTCCCGACTAAGCAGTGGGCCTACACTTCCCTTCATCTTTCTCTTGCTCCTAATGTATTCATGGAACTTATTGCCTTTTATGTCCTTTGCTCAGTATAACTCATTTTGTGCTTTAGCATTTCCAATTTTGTCCGTACATGCTTGTGCTATTGTTTTGTACTCCTCCTTAGCAAAATGTTGTTGGTCATAAATAACGCCTGGTACAAGTGTCTCTTTCCTTCTTTTCCCTTGATCTCACATTGTTCCCTTTATTCATGACAGTAATAATGGCAAAGTTAATGCCAGGACATGGCTCATATTTTATTCTGAAGATGGTAAAATCTGTAGGAATTCTGATCTCTGCTGAAAAAGAGTTCCATAGTCATTAAGAATGTTCAGTCCCCTGCACTTGTGAATTTATCCTGGTGCAGTCAACTCCAGCTCCTAGCTATAGACCAACACCCATCAGCTGTCCAACATTTTGACATCCTAGGTGAACACCCGAGCACTGACTCTTCCAGTCAACAGACGGGTCTAGCTACGCATGATGACTTACAAAGTAAAGGAGTTTTTATTTTAAATGGACACTCAAGGAAAAAAATCAGAGAGAGAGAGAGAGAGAGAGATGAGGGGGAGGGATATCCTTCTCCCTGCTCTCAGAAGAAAACTAGATGATTAAAAACAGAGTTTGAAAGATATAATTGATATTTGCTCATGTTGGTCAATGAGTTTGTCCCAGCCAGTTCCACTTTGCATAAAGTTACTTTCTGGATCTTAAGCATTAGCACAAGGCTGTTGTGTCTGGGCTCACAGCAGGACTTGAGGGGAGGGAGTTGGTTTCACTGCGTTTTTGCTTTTAACCTGTGAGCAAATGACTAGCAGACGTTGTGAAGGGAAACCCTACATTTTGGGGGCTTATGTTCAGCAGGCAGCATCTCTTTAAAGCCGTGTTTTTGTCTATTGAAATCACAATGTTACAGGTTGATCCTTCCAGAATCTGCAGAGCCTTGTGGGTGTGAGACTCATAGCAGCAGCTGTGGTCAGCTTTCTCTTTTGCAATATCTCCTTTTTCATTATGACTTTCTGGCCGAGCTCTGTTCCAGACTTGCTAGCCTAGGGTAGCGGGCTGAGGGGAATGACACATACAAATAGGCTCTTGCCTGCTTTGGTTTTAAAAAGCACCAAACCCACAACACTGCAAAAGAACAGCTACCAAACAGGGAAGGGATGTTACATTTGTTTTTAAAATGGTTAAGAAGCAGAATCGGGGTCGAGGGGGTTCAGCAGGAAAGAACTGGGAGTGAAGAAAGGTAACCATGTACATACCACAAGATTCAGCTCTGGGATGGTGATTCTTTATTTTAAATTACCCTACGAATAGCCTATGTCTACACTACCATGTAAGTGTGAAAATAGAATGAATTATATTGTAAAAATAAGAATGAATTAAAGAAATGTTGTATGTACCTTTAAGCAGAAATAAGAAATATTGAAATACAGGTGCCAGGAAAAGAAACATTAGGCATAAACAAGCGTGCTAATGGCAAAACATTAACAGAAGATCGGTAATAGTTAGTAAGGAAATAAGGCCAGGTCTACACTGCAACTTTAAATCGGTTTAATGGCCGATATACCGATTTAACGCTGTACCCGTTCACACGACGTCGTCATTAATATCGAGTTAAACGGCTCCTTAAATCGATTTCGGACTTCTCCCAGACGAGAGGCAGTAGCGCTAATTCGAAATGATAACTCGGATTAGGGTTCGTGTGGAACAGAAATCGACAGTTATTGGCCTCCTGAGGTATCCCACAGGTGCACCACTGACTGCTTGGTCGCAATCCGAATCGGATGCGGATTGCCGGTAACAGGAAAAGCCCCGAGACCTTTAGAATGACATTCCTGCTTTCACGTGTCCAGCTCTGATCAGCACGGGTGGGTGCAGTTCAAAGCAAAATTAGCTCCTGCATTGAACCTTACGAGAGATACTAGATCTGATCGCTGTATGGTGAGACAAATCTTTTTTCAGAGCTCCGTTAAAGAACAGGAAATGCAAAGCGTTTGAAAAATAAACTCCAGTATAACACAGGTGTGTGACAAACGTTAACGGAGCACAGAGACCAAACGGATGCTTCAATGGAGGGAGGGGTAATGAGGACTACAGCTACATGTCTCCACAGCGGGTTTCTAAAACTATTTGCATTCTTGGCTGAGCGCCCAATGTCTGTAGCTTAAATACACGGTGTTTGCATGGTTCACGAACAGGCTCGTCAGTCCTCCTGCCCCCCCCAGCACGTGAAGAGAGAGTAAAATAAATTATCCTTGAGTACTGCTAATGTCACTCTCTGTGTACTGAATGTGCTGGCAGAGAGTACGCGAGTGGTTGACAAACGTCAGGATACCGTTTTGATCTCAAGGTCCATGGATTTCTGTGCTATGGCGTTTGCTCAATGCACTCCGGAAAAAGGCGCCAAGGGTTGTCTGCTTGCTTCACAAAGGGAGGGTGAGGGCTGTTACCCAGCCACACCCGGGCAATGTTTTCTGCCCATCATGCACTTGCTCTCAACACGGAAGTGGGAAACTATGGGATAGTGAGGAAAGCTACCCACAGTGCACCGCTCCTGAAATCGATGGTAGCTTTGGACCATGGACGCAAACAATCGATTTCGTGATCCCACCGTGGACGCGCTAAACCGATTTTATTAGATCTGTTTTGTAATATCGGTTTAAGCTAATTCGAAATAATCGTGCAATGTAGACGTACCCTAAGATATGCATGCCTAGCCCAGGTAAACTTACCAGATTCTGCTTCCTTTGTTATCTTGTTAAGTTCTCGCCCTTTTATCTGTATAACTAAGATAGTTTGTGTCTTGCATGGGGCTCACATTATCTGGGTGTTATTAGCAGAGCACTGTGCTAATAAAACAGAGTGGTCTGACAAACTGTGAGTCCCGAGTCTAACTTTGACATAAGTCAACCTAAGCTATGCAGCTCCAGCTACGTGAATAATGTAGTTGGAGTCGATGTTGCTTAGGTTGATTTACTGTGGTGTCTACACCATGCTAGGTCGACAGGAGACACTCCTACTCTTCTCATTCGAGGTGGAGTACCAGCATCAACTGGAGAGCGATCTGCAGTCGATTTGGTGGGTTGTCACTAGACCCACTAAATCAACCCCCGGTGCATCGATCACCGGACCATCGATCTGGCAGTAGTGTAGACATAGCCTCAGAACCAGCTATTATGTTTCCGGAGCGGGCCTGCAGAATAAGAATACCTAATTTCTTATGCAGCATTTTTCATGCACAGAACTCAAAAACACTTTCCAAAGGAGGGTAGGTTATTGAATCAAGTTCAACATCTCAGACCTTTATCTTCAAAGAACCCAGTGGCCTGTGCCCAGGATATTTAAAATAGCCTAAAGCTCAAGTATGAAAACCATGTTTGACAACTCTGCTCCTCCAGCACACTGGAGCCTTCTACAAGAAGAGTAAAACTCATGTGTATATGGGGCAGAGCTTTCTCACAGGCTGGTCCCAGACTGTGTAATCAATCATCATCACCATTCAGGGCATTCCCAGTGGGCTGTAGCCCCTTGCAGATTGAGGTCACCCACATCAGCCTGTAGCTTTGTCAAGAAAAGACTGTGGAAATGAGCTCCCACTTCTCCAACTTGCCTCCTCTAACGTCACAGAACAACATGTCCACAAGAAAACCACCAACAACAGAACGGTACCAAAACAAACACTCTGCTGTGCACACAACCCTTGGGAGAGGGTGAGAAAGAGAATAAGTCACATATGAGTCATGTCGCTTAATGCGTGTCTGGAAGGTGCCCAGATACTATCGTGATGAGCACTGTACAAGAACCTGTACAGAGCAGAGTCCCCATTTTACATATGGAGAAGTGACTTGCTCATTAGCAGGCCAGCAGCAGAACCCAGAACTCCTGAGTCCCAGGCCAGTGCACTGGTCCCTGGGCTACGCTGCCCCAGACAAGTTGGGGCCTGTAAAGGGGTGTAGAGGCTGTTGGAGGTTTGAGAGACTCCTGGTGGCCCAATACCACCCTGGTCCAACTTTGCTAACAACAATACCTCTGGAACAGGAGGCATTGTCCTGGTGGGGAGAGGGAGAACCCAGGGGTTGCTTTCTGGAATTAATAAAGCAGCCCATTCTGCTGACCCTGGCTTGTGGGCCCAAGGCCAGAGTTGTTGCATCAAGATGTTGCAACTCCAACGCCATGGCATTGTGATGCCTGAACCGTGTGACACAGGCAGTTTCAATTCATAGTGGTTTGTGCGGTCACTTTCAGCTCACTCACTTTTGTGCCCCCTGAGGTTTTGCTTTCAGTTTAAGGTTCCAAAAAATCCAAATATTGAAAGTGAAATGAGCAGAACTGCCACAAAAGCGGAGATAGAGCAGATTTGCTCCACGCTGGGCCCACGGGCTCTAGGAAACCCTCATGACGTTTTTCAATTTAAGGCTGAGTTTCATGTTTTTGTCAATACCCCAAAGCAGGCACAATGAGATAGGTACAATGTATGCTACCCTCCAGCCCTTTGGTATTTTAATGGAAGATTGCATATTTAAGCAGCTCAGCTACCCCATTCTTAAATTGGTTCTGAATTCCTGTATGTGCCATCTGGCCCTGGTGACTCTAACTCCTAAGGTTATTAGGTTGTTTCCAACATTTCTTCCTTTTACCTTTAATCTGACAGCATCTCATCATTTCACCTGTAAACGGCAGGTATCTCCTCAGTATTCTCCCTGGTGACAACTGAAGTAAGGGAATAATTTATCTTCTCTGCAATGTCTTTATCTTCCTTAATTGTTCTTTTTATCTCCAGCCAACCCACAAGTCTTCTCACAGGCTGCTTGCTTCTGACAGTGATTTTGCAATAAACTAGTGTAGAAAATGGTGTAAATCAGGGGTTCTTTCTGAGGCCCCCTAAACATGCTATAAAAACTCCACTGCCCACTTGTGCCACAACAATTGGCTTTCTGCATATAAAAGCCAGGTCCAGCGTTAGGGGGTAGCAAGCAGGGCAATTGCCTGGTGCTGCACGCCACAGGGGCACCATGAAGCTAAGTTGCTCAGGCTTCTGCTTCAGCCCCGGGTGGCAGGGCTCGGGCTCAGGCTCAGGCCGTGGGCTTCAGTCCCATGCAGTGGGACTTTGGCTTTCTGCCCTGGGCCCCAGCGAGTCTAACACTGGTCCTGTTTGGCGGCCTTCCTGAAACCTGCTCGCGGTCCCTAGTGTAAATAAACTGTTTATCTGAACCCAAGTGTAAAGTACAACAATTAACAGGCCCTTTTGTTAGCATGTCAACCGCAACAGAACAAAAAAATAATGGTAGCTTAGGTCCAAATGATCACATTTATTATGTGCAAACAGAATAAAGACCAGATCAGATGTATATACTTGGTGCTTTAACAGGGCTAATTTCACGAAGCTGAAAACTCTTATGAGCCATATTAGCTGGGAGGAAGAATTTAATCGGAAAAAAGTAAATGATAGTTGGGAATTGTTTAAGGCCCTATAAACCACAATCCCACAATTGAGAAACAAGTCTGTACTGGTTAAAAAACAAACTGCTTTAAAGGGAAATGAACTTAGCTATAATAAATAAACAAACAACAAATGGAAGAAAGGGGGTGTTGATAGTAATGAACATAAATCCAGAGCTGGGAACTGTAGAAATTTGATAAGGGAAGTAAAGAGACACAAGGAGAAATCTATGGACAGCAGAGTTCAGGATAACAAGAAGATGTCTTTTAACTATGTTAGGAATAAAAAGACTCCTGACAATGGTATTGGTCCATTAATAGATGGAAATGGTAGAATTATCAATAATAATACAGAAAGGACAGAAGTGTTCAATAAATATTTCTATCTGTTTTTTGGGGGGAAAAGATTCTCATATGATGATAACACTCTTTGCATTCCACTAGTATCTCAGGAGGATGTTAAACAGCAGCTAATAAAGTCTAACATTTTTAAATCCGCAGGTCCAGATAACTTGCTTCCAAGAGTTTTAGAAGAACTGGCTGAGAAGCTCACTGGACTGTTAATGTTGATTTTCAACGAGTCTTTGAACACTAGGGAAGTTCCAGAAGAGTGGAAGAAAGCTAACGTTGTGACAATATTTTAAAGGGGTAAACAAAATGACCCAGGTAATTATAGGTCTGGAAGTCTACCATCGTTTCTGAGAAAAATGATATGTAACTCAGTTAATAAAGAATTAGAGGGTAATATAAATTAATGCCATTTAACATGGGTTTATGTAAAGCAGATCCTGTCAAACTAACTTGGCATCTTTTTTTTTGGTGATAGATTACAAGCTTGGATGATAAAGGTAATAGTGTTGGTGTAACATATTTAGACTTTCGTGAGACATTTGACTTGGTACTGCACAACATTTTGATTAAAATGAGAATGATATAAAATTAACATGGTAAATATTAAATGGATAAAAACTGGCTAACTGATAGGTCTCAAAATGTAACTGTAAACATGGAATCATCACTGAGCATGTGTGTTTCTAGTGGAGTCCCACTGGGATCAATTCTTGGCCCTATGCTATTTAACATTTTAATCAATGACCTGGAAGAAAACCAAATCATCCCTAATAAAGTTTGCAGGTAACACAAAACTTGGGGGCTGGTAAATAATGAAGAGGACAGATCACTGATGCCGCGAGATCTGGATTGCTTGGTAAACTGGGCACAAGCAAACAAGATGTGTTTTAATATGGCTAAATATAAATGTACACATCTAGGAACAAAGAATGTAGGCCAGACTTACAGGATGGGGCACTCTATCCTGGGAAGCAGTGACTCTGAAAAAGATTTGAGGGTTGGGATGGATAACGAGTTGAACATGAGCTCCTCGTGCGATGCTGTAGCCAAAAGGGCTAATGCAATACTTGGATGCATAAACAGGGGAACCTGAAGTAGGAGTAAAGAGGTTGTTTTACCTCTTTATTTAGCACTGGTGCAACCACTGCTGGAATCCTGTGTACGGTCCTGGAGTCCACAAGTCAAGAAGGATGTTGATAAATTGGAGAGGGTTCAGAGAAGAACCACGAGAATGATAAAAGGATTAGAAAATCTAAGGGTTGACTTGGTTATAGCACCTAACTGAGGAACAAATATGTGATAATGTGCTCATCAGTCTAGCAGACAAAGATATAACACAATCCAGTGGTTAGAAGTTGAAGGTAGAAAAATTCAGACTGGAAAAGGCAGCATACATTTTTTACCACACATGTAATTAATCATCAGAACATGGGTCATGGTGGGTTGGAGGCTTTTCTAACAGGTCTACTCTAGATGTGTGTTACCTAGAGGTCAAACTAGATGATCACAGTGGTCCCTTTTCCCCTTAGAATATTTAAATCTGTGATACACTGAAGGAATTTCTGGTTATTTGTTTTTCTCCCTTTGGCTATGTGCTCAACAAATTTCTTCCCCATCCTCATTTCCTTCTTGCAGTTCACGTGCCACTGTTTAAATTAATCTCTACTGATTTCCATTATCTGAGGGATACCAGTTGGATCAAGTAACCTCTTGAACCAGCCATTTAGCAATAATGCATCTGGCTTCCTTTTGCATTCTAGGAACAGGAATGCTGTCTGTGACTCTTCATTGTGCGAGTTCAGACAAACACAATGACAGGGTCATACAAGCATCTAGATAGATTGGTATCTTCCATGCTCTGAGTCTAAGGATTTTAATTGGACTTTAAGATCTATTTGATTTGTTACAATCCATATGGTGCAACAGTTCCACATATTTGGGGAGATAAGATAAAAGCAAACACACGACACTACAGACTCCTTCACCCAACACCTTGCCTTGGCCACATCCCTGCTCTAGCCACACAATGGAGGTATTGTTCAGAGGGAATACTGCACTCTGCGGAATAAGCAACACCACTTCCTGCAGCATTTGAGTCTTCCTGGAAGATTTCACCATCCCCATACTGGCTGAGTCTTGCCTTACTTATCCTGAGAAAGCTGACAAGATAACAGTTTGTGGTAACATGGCTACAGGTGGAGAGAGTAGGGCTGCCAATTTTGATTGGCTATATTCCTGGCAGTTTCACCATACAATATAATCTTTAATTAAGATTATTCTTTAATTCCTGGAAATTCCAGAACCATCCTGGAGGGTTGGTGATCCTAGGATAGAGAAGAAATGGAAAAGGAGGTGGTGGTCAAAGCATGTGGACATCAAATAATAAACTCAGCATGCAGCTGGCACAAGCTATCACTGTCATTTGTGTTAAGGAAGAGAGCCTGGTTGGGGAAGATGGGGTGGGGAGCCCAGATAGTAGGGGGCATCATTGAATATAGCCTCCTCCTAATGAATAATAAAGGTGATCTTCACACCTCCACCACCTGCCACCAATACGGATGTGGGAGAAAAGGCTTTGATGACATGGGATGGGAGCAGCTGTGCTCACGAGGAAAAGTAAACAGACGACTCTGCGCCAGGCACAACCACCTCGGGATGTTTGTAGTGCCGGTCTCAATCAGAATAATTGATTCCCCTTCCCTGCTGCACATGCCAATGCAAGAGCCGCATTGTGCGGAGAGAGGCCATCCATCAGCTCAACCATCGTGGGTGGATTTTTAAAGAGCTTTGTAACTTTGAGACCAGGAATAATATTTTATTTTGCTCTGCCCACAGAAGGGAGGGGATATAAAAATCACACATGACAAGGCCTACATTGATTGCCTGCTTGAAGGGGAATGGAGCCAGGAACTATTCCCCAAGTGTGGTATTGCACAGTTGTTTGGGTGCACTCCTAGAAGAAGGAGACCCCACTAGATGGACAAATGACTTTAACCAGCATGGAGACTCATGGTCAAGATTGAGACAAGACAGTACCAGACACAGTGGCAAGACTTCACAATGGCTCCAAGCTGCATTGGCTTGAACGTTGCTTTTTACCCATGTTCCTAGTGACGTTAGTGCCAGCAGAAGGTGATGGATTCACAGGGTCTGGCATCCCCTGCAGAGCAGGAACCAGCAAGCTTCTCCACACAGTGCCTCAGCCCCAAGCCAATTCTAGGGTTGAGGGAGTGCATCAGTAGTCATGACTAATGTAGTTTTTCATTTCTCTGTGGAGACTTTCGGGGGATGGGGAGGAAGGAAGCTAGTCCTAGTGATGCAGTCACCAGTCCGCTAGGAAGCTTACTGTCTCCACTAACCCCATCTGGACTGAACCAGTTAGCTGTGTACCAAAGAATCCGTATACCGTTAAGAATCTCCTGGATGGCCCAGTCCCCTGCTGATTTAATTTAGTTGCCCTGTTCTGAGGGGAAATGAATGCCAAAGTGGCTGTGGGGAGGATGCTTTCATTTCGCTTTGGAAAGGTGGTGACAGCACTTAATTTTCACTTTTGCTGCTTCTGGGGGCAAATTGGCACCATTCTGCTTTCTCTAAGTAGCTTTTTTATTAAGTTGACTGGACTGTGTGAACAAGAGCTGAGAACTTTGCTGAAATGCTAATCTATGCCCACAATGTATGTGTGTATGTATGTGCATGAGTCATTTTAATTCTTGCTCATGTTATTTCCTGGAGGGGGAAGGGAGATGGTTTAACCCACGGTAGAAGAATTTCATGCTCCTTTCTCAGTGCTGTGTGGCTTAAGGGGGGTGCATCAAACGATTCCCCACTCGGAAGGGGTGGTGAGAAGGAAAGGACACAAAATGGTAAAACTCTTCCTCCTTTCCCAACTGCACAACTCAGCTAAACTAATCAAAGAGTGGATGGAGGTGCTTGGCATGTGGGCTCAGGAAGCTACAGTCATATCTCATCTCAATACCATAGCTTTCTGTGTGTCACTGCGGGCAGAGGTGAGACTAGGAGAGGAAACCACAAGTGGTCTGGGGTGCTGTGTGTCAGAACTACAATACACTGGGGTCCAGGTGCAGCCTTTTACACACAGACACATGAAGAAGAAGAACCGGATGGACCATTGACAGGGGTTGCCGATCTCTCTTGCGTGCACACTCAGGGAAATTTTATCATGTACAAGTCTGTTGTGGTGTCTCTCTCTCTCTCTCGTGTCCTGTCTTGGTTTGTCTCACACTGCCCTAGTTTGCCTTGTTTTGTCCTCATATTGTTCCCTTTTGTTAGAACGGCTTGTCTAGCGCTGGCAAACAGGTGCAGACCAAATAAAAACTGACCCAGATTTTCACCCAGTGCTTGCACTGAACCCAAATGGGACAATTACTGAGGTCCTAAATTGTTTGGTTAACTTTAAGGTGAATTGTTATTTATTAACTCAGCACTTCTGGGTTCCAGCGGGGATCATAACCATTTAAATGACCATACCAAAATGCATTGAGATAGAACTAAGGTTGAGAGCACCAATCAGTAAAACCAGACTGTTCCTGGGGTAACGTCTGCCTCATCCCAGAGCAGAAACCACCGGACTTTTCATGAGAAAAGATGTCCTATCGAGAGTGCCAGCAGGATTTTGCAGGGTCAAAGAGTTCAGCTAAAGTACAGATAAACAATTTCCTCCTTGATATATACGCCTGAAATTGATGGAGCTAAACTGGAGAAGAATTTGATCCAGGAACCTTTGGTTGTGACCTATTACCTCTTGATGACTGATCATCACAACAGTTGTCAGTAGCATTGGACTGGGGAAGAGGATTTAAGTACAGATCTGGGCACTGAGAGATTGGCTTTATTCCTGTTTCTGCCACTGTGTCTCTCTGGGCACATCACCCAACCGCTCTATTCTTCAGTTTCCCCATCTATCAAATGAGGGTAATAATTAGAGGAGGCTGGGGAAAAAATTCCCATGAACAATTTTGGAGAAAACAAACATTTCGAGAGGGTTTTTTTGGTTGTTAATTTGAAAATGAGAGAAAAATCCATTTTGTCAAAAAAGCCATTTACATTCACCTGATCTACTTTCTGTGCTTTATCACCGGCATTTTATTAATGTAAAAATCTCATCAGGTTTATCAGAAACTTTGATGAAAGAAGGGTTAAGAGAGTGAGGGAAGCAAAGATGGTTTAGACAGTCAAAGCAGAGGAGACTGGAACACAATGCAAACGGGCCCCTGTGGCTGTTGGACTGAATATTTATGACCAAGGAGCTGGCCCTCTGTCTGAGCCTCACAGAGTTTAACCTCTCTGGATACATCCATCCTGAGCAGTGTCACGGGCAAAGGAGCATTCGGGGCCTGGTTTTTAAGTAAGTTAGGTCGGCAACTGCATACATTTTTATGTGCCCAACTTCCCCGTGCAACTGCCACAGATTAGGGAATTGTGTTTGCACACAGATAACTGTGCCCTTTAAATGCAACGATAATTATGTCTCTTGCAATCACAGTAATTGTGCATATAGTTCCGTTCATTAAAGATCAGGCTCCTAGATTGTCAGTTCTTTGGGACAGGAAGAACATGTTTTTACAGCAGCTAACACAGTGAGGCCACAGGTAGTTTACTCTTCTAGGTGCTACCACAATGTAAATGATAAATAATAACAGTACTGTAGATGGCTGACTCACCCCTGCGGCACCTCCTGCTGGTTGTCCTCGGGAGTTACCTCTTTCCAGCTCCGGAGCACCCTCTGCAGGCCGGTCATCCGCCTGCCCTCTGGCCCCCGTATCCCTCCCTGGACCCAGTGCCCTTTTACATGGGGTGCTGCCCCCTGGCAGTAACTCCCTTTGCTCAGGGTTTCCCCTCCCTGGGAAACCCCCACCCTCTATCCCCACCTTGCCTCAGTATATGGCTACTGCCAGTCATTGTCTAGCCCCACACCCTGGGGCAGACTGCAGTCTCAGCCTCCTCATTACTGGCAAGGTTGGGTTTGGACCTGCTGCCTTGGCCTATCCCTGGGCTGCCCCCTGCAACCCCCAGTACCTGTTGGCCCAATGCTAGGCCACAGCCTGGGTCTTTCCAGGCAGGAGCTCTCCAGCTCCTCTGCCTTTTCCCAGCCCTGCTTCACTCAGGTACCCTGTGTCCAACTCCCTGCAGCCAGGCCCATCTCACTCTACTGGCAGAGGGAGGCTCCTGAGCTCCTGGCTCCCAACATCTTAATACAGGCCAGCTGTGGTTGGATTGGGGCATGGCCCAGCTGCAGCCACTTCCCAATCAGCCCAGCTTAGTAGCTCCCAGCCACAACCTTCTCCCAAGGCTGTTTTAAGCCCTTCAGGGCAGGAGCAGGGTAGTACCAAAGCAGGTTGTATGTACTGTATCCTAATCCTTCTTTCAGAGGCATCTAAGACAAACGCCTGATAAAGGTAAGGTACCCTTTCTGTAGGATCCACCTACAAACCATAATCTCCCCTTTCCCCACCCTCAAACTATCAATCACTGTTTCTTTAGCCCTTCTATTTGGACAGCTCTAATGGTCCAAAGTGAAAAAATGGCTCCCATCCTGTATTCTCTCCCCACTTTCATACAATCGTAGAATCATAGAATATGGGACCTCAGGAGGTCATCTAGTCCAACCCCCTGCTCAAAGCAGGACCAATCCCCAACTAAATCATCCCAGCCAGGGCTTTGTCAAGCCTGACCTTAAAAACCTCTAAGGAAGGAGATTCCACCACCTTCCTAGGGAACCCATTCCAGGGCTTCACCATCCTCCTAGTGAAATTTTTTTTCCTAATATCCAACCTAAACCTCCCCCACTGCAACTTAAGACCATTACTCCTTGTTCTGTCATCTGCTACCACTGAGAACAGTCTAGATCCATCCTCTTTGAAACCCCCTTTCAGGTAGTTGAAAGCAGCTATCAAATCCCCCCTCATTCTTCTCTTCTGCAGACTAAACAATCCCAGTTCCCTCAGCCTCTCCTCCTAAGTCACTTTGTCTGACGGTCTCCAGATGATCTCTTTGTTTCCATTCTAGACTATGGTTGATGGTCTGGTTTTAGGAATCCATTTTGCAGGAGTAGATTTGGGAGTTAGCGTTCAGTCCTTCATATTCTGATAAGTTCATGGAACATAGGTCCATCAGCGGCTGTTAGCCAAGATGGTCAGGGACTCAGCCCCCACTCTTGGTGTCTATGAACCTCTGATGGCCAAAAGCTGGGGCTGGACAACAGAGGATGGATCACTTGATAATTGCCCTGGTCTGTTCATCCCCTCTGAAGCATCTGGCACTGGCCACTGTCAGTAGACAGGATACTAGGCTAGATGGACCACTGGTCTGACCCAGTAAGGCCGTTCTTATGTACTTTTTATCAACTGACTGATGGAAGAGAGAAATACAGACAGACCATTGGGAATAAGTTCTGCTCTCATTTACACCTGTGCAACCCCACAGTGACCTTGACATTAGGGCAGCATAGCCTTACATCATTCCTACACTCAAACAGGATTCTGTTAATATCTCTCTGCTACGCTGGCTAGCCCCAGCCATCTGTTCCCAAAAGGAGTGAAGCACTGCATCACAGCTGTAGCTGTGGCATTCAGCTAGCCAGTTAAAAGCTGGAGAATTCATTACATTAGCAGCTCTCATCGGCTTCCAAAAGAACAAGGGCTTTAACGAAAAAGATCAGCAAAAGACATTGGCAGCAGTTTGTATTCCACTGATACGCAAGGGTCTGTGATACATACCCAGGAGAAGCCAGGACTCTCTGAGTTCAGGCTTGTGCGCCATCTGTGAATCATAGCTTCATTCCTGGGTACTGCAGCGGTCTGACAGTACTGTGAGACCTTACGTAATGCACAGTGCGTGCTGGCTGTATGCAGGAAGGCCTGGCTGTATGAGCTGAAAGCAGCCTGACAATGCTCCCTTCACTTTGAATGCCCTTTGCCTTTCCCAGCCTTGTTTCAAAACATTTAAATTCTTTTTAGTGCACAGTGATGTGTTTTAATTACTGGAGCAGAAGGGACAATAACACACATTTGGTCTTAGGCACAGGTGTTAGGAAGCTAGGAGGCCTGAATCCAGCACTGGCTGAATGCTGCATTATCTGTGCCTCAGTTTCCCCATCTCTCAATGAGGATAATGGTACTTTACCCACCTTTGTTAAGGGTCTTGATTATCCTCATCTGAAAAATGCCACCGACATGCACAGTATTATTATTATTAAACCCAGTGTGCTGACAAATCTGTGATCTTCCACGGGGTATGACCTAGGAAATGGACCGCGTTGTTATAGGCACTGTGAAAACACATAGTGACAGACCCGCCCCACACAACATATAATCTAAAGGAAGGCCTATTGTCCCCACTTCACAGGTGGGGAACTGTTTCTATTTGCTCTCAGACAAGGTGTCAACATAGATGCCTTCACCACAATACCACCTTCCCTTTCAAGGAGCGTGAGGGTAGAGCAGGAGGAGGCAGGTTTATAGATCGGGTGTTTCTTTTCAACCAGAACATTCAGTTTCCTGGTGAGGAAAGACAATGGGTGAAACTTTCCAGATCAGAATGTTATAAAATAACAAAGGCACAGGGGAGTTTGGATGGCTCACGAGATTTGCAGTGGGATACTTTTGCTTCTAGGTGAGCAATTAAAATTTAGCTAACAGCAGCAGTGACTAAATGTTGTTACTATCTGATGATTTCTGGGAGCTGGAACGAGGTAATTCCCGAGGACAACCAGCAAATGTCAAAAAATTGGGATGGGGTGAGGGGTAATAGGAGCCTATATAAGAAAAAGCCCCCAAAATCAGGACTGTCCCTATAAAATGGGGACATCTGGTCACCCTATAATTAGTTAATGCAATGACCTATTCCCTCTGGACAGCTGGGATCAAGTTCTGGCTTAGGTTGCAATGAGATATGAAGTTTTGGTGAGTCTTGAAAAGTCCCACCAGCGCTAACGCACCAGGGTGTTCACCATAACTGGACCTTTTTAACTCAGGAGATGCTCAGGACTGGAAAGACAAGGCATGAAGCCAGTACTGAGGTGTATTCATAAAAGCTATTGTAGGGAAATTTACACCGCACCTCCTGGCATTAAACCTGGGTCTAACCAATGCTGTCGGTTGCTTAACTTCATGAACTCTAGAACAATGACTCTTTTAAAAGTGAGAAATCATTCAAATAAACCAGAGAGAAGAAATGGCAGGAGGGAACAAAGAGAATGAGGAAACTGCTGCTTAAAGCTGCTAATCGAGCAACATGTCATCTGAAATAGATTCTAATGCCCAACCCAAGCCTGGCTCAAGCGAAGATAGGGATCATGTATAAACTGTGCTCTGGTTATCTTCTAGCTGAGTTTGCCCAACCTAGCATGCACAGGACCAAATCCTGACAGACCCATGTCCAGAGATGGCGTTTCAGCCTAGGGTTGACCAGTTTTTGAATGCTAGAACTTTGCTAGAATGTTTTCTGTACAGGGTCATGTGTATCTAACGAAGTGGGTATTCACCCACGAAAGCTCTTGCTCCAAAACGTCTGTTAGTCTATAAGGTGCCACAAGATTCTTTGCTGCTTTTACAGATCCAGATTAACATGGCTACCTCTCTGATACATGTGCACTGGTGGCACTCAGCAATACATACATGCTTAGAAAGTAGATGAGACTCACCATAGAATTCCAGCCTAGGTTCTGACATAGTTCTTTTAACATAATTTGGTCTCATCTACATAGGCTCGCTAAGCCACAGGCCAGATTGTGAATCCCTTGCTCATACTGATGAGCAGTAACTCATGCAAGTAGTTAATGGAAGCTGGAGGTATTCAGCTTCTTACTCTACCCAGGCCATAGTTCTGACCAGGAATTCTTCCTCAGGAACAATCGGTGAACTAAAAATAGGCTGGGTGCTGCAAATACCAGGCTGGATCAAGGCCTGGCCAGAAGCTGAAGGTACACAAATTCACACTCGAAATAAGGTGTACACTTTTAACAGTTAGGTCATCAATCTTTGGAACAACTTACCAAGGGCCATGGTGGACTCTCTGTCACTGCACATTTTTAAATCAAGACTGGACGTTTTCTAATCGATCTGCTCGAGTTCAACCACAACTATTAGCCTTGAAGCTGGAATTAATAAGTTCTCTGTCCTGTGTTATACATGAGCTCAGACTAGGGGATCACAATGGTCTCCTGTGGCCTTAAAAATCTATGAATTTATTAAAGCACCCAGCACTCATTCCTAGGCCTTCCGCAAAAAGCAAGCCAAATGGAGAGAGGAGGAGGAGCAGCATCCTGTATGGAGGAAGGGCCTGGCAAAGCTCCGGGTGATGAAATTGGCTGGAAATATAGAAAACTTTCCCCTGCAATACAGAGCAACAGTAAAATCAGCCAGGAGCACTTCCCATCACGGCAGTTTCCAGGAACGGAGCTGAATCATTCTCCCAACACACGGCTGCCAGAATCTTCAACAACATAGTAGAATCTGCCTGATTCGGAGGAGTTCTGGGCACACTTGCATGGCTAGAGATATTTTTAAAGCATTTTCAGTGGATTGAAAATGAAATGCAGACTACACTCATACACATTTGGGGGGTAGAATGGGGGGATTTTGGCTTTACAGTATAATAATACTTTGCACTACGTAGCCTCTCTCCACCTGAGGATCTCAAAGCACTTTTCAGAGGTTAATGTCATGGTTAAGCCTCATTACAGCATCTGAGTTAGGTGACATTTTACCTATTTTACAGATGGGTAAATAAATAGACAGAGAAGTTAAGAGCCAAATTTTCCAGTGTGTTCACTAATTTTGGGCTGTCCACCTGAGAGACCTTGGGCTTGATTTGCAGAGGTTCTGAGCTCCATTTATAGTCAATAGGTCTTCAGCACCTCTGAAAATTAGGCCCCAGGTGTCTCAAGTTGGCACCCAAAATTAGTAGGTGCTTGAGTGTGAGTGATTTGTCCAAGGATACGCAGTCAGTCTGTGGCAGAACTAGGCCTGGGACTCCCAATCTGCTGCTTCACTTACTGTATTTCCAACTTAAGCAAAGATCCATTCATCTTTTTACGTGTGCTTTCACTATGAAAGCACACGTTTGCTCCTGAAGCCATTGATTTTTAACCATTCTCACCTTCGACGTCATATCCAAGTTTGGCATAACCAGCCTATGTTCTGCTCCTTATTTCCTCCTACTCCACCACCTGCTGGCTTTGCTCCACGTGAGCCGCACTTCAGAACATTCCCTTTGTCTCCTTCTCCCACCTATGTCTGCATAAATTCTTCCATGGTACCCTTTCCGATTGCATCCCCTTCCACTCCAAAACCAACACCCTCTGTTCATTCAAACTGAACCTTAAAACACACTCCGTCTGCAAGGCCTTTAGCTGAGAATCCAGCAAAGAAAGAAGAATGTATCTCAATAAATAAATCGAATAATAGTGCTGCGTATTGCATTTTTCACTATGGCTTGGTCTTGTCTGGGAGTGCTATTGCTGAATTTGTGACCTATCACCTCCCTAGGATCCAGCTATGATATAATACACACAGGATCGTGGCTTCACTGCCCAACCAGTGCAGAAGGAGACACTGGAGTCGGGGGAAAGAAAGCCCTTATTAAAAGCACAAATACAATTGAACCTCCAGCAAAGCTAATAGGCTGCTCTGTGTTCCCAACAATCACTTGAGAGCAGAGGTGAGCCCGAATCAGAACCCTGGATCCAAACACCCTTGAAGTCTGAGAGAGGTCAGGTCCAGATCCAAATGTTATATCTGGAACCGAAACCCCCAATCGGAAGAACTCCCCCAAAGCTGTGAGAAAGTCTGCGTCCCGTTCATTACACTGTGGATCTCAGACCCATCTCTACTTTAAAATAACGTCAGGGGTTCCAGCACTGTTGCATTCAGCTTTTCATTGAAAACCCACCTGCATTAGACATTTACCGGATCCTGGGGCATTTTTCATTCTTGAGGGAGCCATGTGCAGCAGGGGAAGAAACTCAGCATGGCTTAGGGGGTAGCTGGGAAACAGGGAAGATAAATGTGAAGCGGGGGGGGGATGTTGGGGGAACTTCCCCTCCAGAGAACTGTGAGGCTAATAAAACATTTGTCAGACCTGAAGTAATTCCTGAACATACAAGAATGTATGTGAGAGAGAGAAAAGAGAGAGAGAAAGATCCTGAAGTTTTCCATCCATTGCACTTTGTTTTTGGGGTGCATGTTTGTGATTTTTTAGACAACTGACCATCAAAGACAAAAAATCCCTGACCTTCCATTGCTTGAACTGCCTGTTTTGTCACCTTTGATCCCTGCATTGATGCACACGGCCTTATTTTGTCATGGATCCACAGCCGGGGAGGATCTAGACAGAAGAGGTGAGAAGGACACCTCTAAACAAATATGGTGTTGAAGTGTTTGAGAGATGCCAGGGAGGGAGGATGGGGGGCTGATGGCCAGTATATTTCTCAGGGACCATCTGGATATTCCTCAGTACACGGATGGCCTTTGATCTCCACAAAGGCCATCATTTGGAGCAGTCAGACAAGTTGGACAGCAAAACTCATGTAAACTAATATTTGCCACTGCTGAGATTGCAACACAAAGGCAAAGACAGATGGATCATTTCAGGACTCGGTGTCCTTATCTCCACCTACTGATGCCCATAAAATCACATCAGAAACCAGCATACGGGAGATGGAAGTTTAGGTTGGAAACCTGGAGGGAGATGGAGCAGATCTGGCAGCATGGTGTGGCAATGCTCTCAAAGAAGGGATTGTAAGGTTACAAGAGTGAAATATGAGGCATATAAAGTCACCCATGTATTGGGTTCTGAGCTCAGATTCCACCAGATAATCAATGTGTCACCACACAGTGTAGTTCACGCTCTGCCTTAACGTCAATGTGCTCTTCACGTAGTGGGATCTGAGCTCATCTCTCACCTGGAAGTCCATATCCAAAGGAAGAGCTGAGTTCAAGTCCCTTTCTACTTGGCTGGAGAAGATTAGAGGCACTGCAGAGACACCCAAACTGAGAAATGAGAAAGCACCTGGCATCTGGCATAGCTGACCCAGGATGGGAGGTCTTAGAGGGAGCTTCAGTCAATGGCACTCAGCCAGAAGGACTGTCTTGTCCAGTTTGGGTCCTTTACAGGCCAAAGAAGGAAACACAGTGCAGAAATTCTGCTTCTCCCCACCAAGTATATCATAGTCCGTACTGAGTCCCTGCTGAACATATGCCTGTGGACAAGCAAATAGCTCATACAGCTAATGCTGAAAAATACCCATCATGCTGTGCCCAGGTGGATGGCTTCCTTGTTTGCATGTAACTCCAGCATGTGAAACCTTACTGAATAAGGAAAGAGCTGACGAAGGTGGATATGTTGTTTGTGGTAACTAAAGGTTGAAATATCTTACAGCGCACATACATACATACACACACATGCACAGCGGTGAAGGCAAAGCTGAAATCCATGAGAGCTGCTGTGTTTTTCCTGGCTGGAAGAGCCTGAGCACAGTAAAAGATGATGCATTGTTGCAGCTGACATTCCAGCCATCAGCTGAGTTTAACTGATTATTCAGGAGACAGAGCTGTGTAGAAAACCTCGTGCCACAGAGAAGTTTGCTTGCTTTTAAGCTTTTTTAATCTCTATCATTCCTTGGAAACTTTGGCCTTATTTAATAAAACCAAAGCATTTTTGTGAGCTAGATTTAAGCAGGTGCTTCATGATTTATTGGTCCGCAGGAGGAGAAAGCACAGAGCTTGGTAATATGCCAGGACAACAGCAAGTAACATTAGGTCAATGCAAAGGGTGTTTGCTGGGCACACTCTATCAATTAGGGGTCATCACTCCAATACGACACGCACGAGGTTGAAATCTCTTTTGATTAAGAAAAGCAAATGCAAAACCTGTTAAGAAAAATGTCCTGAGACGCCCACCTCTCCCAACAGCAGCTATTAACCTTTTGATTTCTTATTCGGTCATGTCAAAATGAACCGGGTGATGAAATGTTTGTGCAGTAAGCACATTAAGCCAGCAGAGCCAGGTTTGTTCCTAGCACAAAATCTGCTAGGTTACATTAGGTTTGAATTTGATCTAGGGCTGCGCAGAGCATTAACTATGTGTAATCCTCTATCCGTTCCAGGTGTGTTGGCTGTCCCTGGCTGTGCCCAATCCACAGATGACACGAATGTGTTCCGGCTCCCAGCTCCAAGGATTAGCCCTTTGGTTCAAACTTCAGTGGGTCTTGGATCCAGCCCAGATTCAGTAATCATTTCAATGATCATTGATATGCAGCCCTCTCTGCACTGGAGCATGGCATGTAATGCAATAGTGGATTGAGGTCGGTGGCTTAGACTAATGACTCTTTGGAAAATGCTAAAACGGCCTGGGCTGTCCTTAACACCGAGCTTTTGTTTATTCTATGCAGGGAGATGGGATGCTGGGAATTTATATTTTGTCAGCTCCAGGCCATGTTTGCTTCCTTTGCAATGTGATATAGCACTGGGTCGTCAGAGGCTTCAGGAAGGAGAGGACATTGGTGAACTGTTGGGCTAAGATTATTAGCGGTGTTTATTGCATGATTATATATGTTTTGCAATGCAGCTTCGGCACACTCTAAATCCTGATCAACATTTTTCAGACAGGGCATTTTTCCTGCCTCCAAGTTTGTGGCTCTTCATATGAAAGATACCTAACTGACAACCCTGAAGACGAAAGCCTCTCTTTTCATCTACAGAGCAGGTGCATTAAGCAAACAAGCACACACATGCATGTGCGCACACACACACACACAAACTGGATGAAAATTAGCTGTGTCATCTACTGCCACAGATGGTTTCTTCAGCACTGAAACTACCAAAGTTTCCTTAAAATATGCAGGAATGTTTCCAGGTTGCAAAACTAGAATCAAGCTGCCCAGACTCATTACAGTCAAAAGTAGGAAAATATCCTTTTGGCATAGGCTTCTAGGCCTTAAAGCCAAGCTGATCTCTAGCGTAACTCCTCTGAAGTATGGGGAAATTACACCAAGGGATTAATTTTGGCCCAATATTGAAAACCACAGGCAAATAATAATGATCCCTGGGATTGAATTGATCCAATATACACAATTTCCCCTTAAAATGATCAGCTCCTTAGTAACATTAGACAAATGAAATGTTCACCAATATTATTGAATGCTTATGGAGAGGAAACTGACATGTCGAGATTAAGAAGTCCCCCATAGTATATAACTGCCTATATCCTTCAGCATCTAACTTATTCATCCCTGGAGTGTTTTTTCACTCTTTTTACATTTGGCTTCTCACTGGAACCTGCTTTTACTAGTTTCTCTTTGTGATGTTGGCTGGTGGTTAGAGTCACAGGTGAGAACAGGAATATTCCCACGTTGACTTGTCTTGTGATTTTAGGTATGTCAGTTAGGCCAATGATTTCCAACTCCATAGCTATAGGCACTTCAGTAAGTGGCTGAATTTTCACATGTGCCGGGCACGTGCAGCTCCCATTGACTGCCAAGATCTGGCCCTTGATCCTCAGTGGAACGGGCTGCCAATGTAGCAAAGTAAACCACGAGTGCTTGATAGCGGAGGAGACCAAACTTTCTCAGGTGTTGCACCTAGGTTACAGGGCTCATTCCCACAAGAGAGGAGAATGACTGTGCAGTACAATGCTAGACCCGTACCTGGGCAACTATCCCCTCCTGTTGCTTGGGCCGTCATGGCTAAATTCCTCATTTTTAGCTTGCTGGCTCAATTAGAGCTAGGACGGGATTTTCTATCTCCAGCTCAAAGTGCGCACATACCCTGAGGCTCCTTCATTAACTCCTTTGGCTGTTTCACTCTCTGTCTATCACACCAATCATGAGTGATAAGGGGGACTCCTATACACACACACACACACAGTGACAAAGTTCCTCCTCTATCTTGGGTCCTGCGCTTATTGGCGGATTTGCTCACCTCAGAGATTCACCCTGTGGGTTGGGAAACAGCTCAGAGACCTTCTCCTCTGGGAGAAGCCACAATCCAGGTCAATTCCTCCTGTGTCTAATCAGGAGTTGGGAGGTTTGGGGGGAACCCAGGCTCACTCTCTACTCCAGGTTTCAGCCCAGGGCCCCGTGGACTGCAGCTGTCTATAGTGCCTCCTGGAACAGCTGCACAACAGCTACAACTCCCTGGGCTACTTCCCCATGGCCTCCTCCCAACACCTTCTTTATCCTCACCATCGGACCTTCCTCATGATGTCTGATAACGCTTGCACTTCTCAGTCCTCCAGCAGGATGCCTACTCACTCTCAGCTTCTTGCACGCCTCTTGCTCCCAGTTCCTCACACGCACTTCCTCTCTTCTGGCTCCCCTTGGCCTGACTGGAGTGAGCCCTTTTATAGCATCAGAGGGGCGTTAATTACAGTCAGGTGCTTAACAGCCTCACCTGACTCTTAGCAGGTTAATTGGAGTCAGGTATTCTCATTAGCCTGGAGCAGCCCCTGCTCTGGTCACTGAGGGAACAGAAAACTGCTTATCCAGTGGCCATTATATCTTCCTTCTACTTCTCTGCTGTTCCCAACTGGCCTGGGTCTATCACAACACACACACACACACTGAGACACTCAAGAACACCCAGATCTCTTTCACACAGTGTTTTACCCTTACTTCCATTCTGAGAGGTAACAAGACTTTTCCTGGCGAATTACACAGTGCCTTTTTGTTACAAATCTAGGCCAATCTTTCCCAAAGTGACTTGTGATTTTCTGACTCCACACCTTTCAGACCTGAAAGAGTCTATTTCTCAGAAGGCAAGCGGTTGGCACCTTCTGGAAGCCAGGGCCTCAAGCTGGGTGCTTCAAATCACTAGTCGGTTCTGAAGACGTGGGCCACATATTTTACAGTCATTAGTAGAAAAAAGCTAAAGCGATGACGTGGCTATTTACAAGCAGAAGTGGGAGTCGCATGGGAATTTTGCTTTTCCTTTCACCACTTTTCACCCAGTCAGAGACTTTGAAATCCAGCCTCAGGCCTGATTTTCTTGTAAAGGTCAATTTTGACCCCTGTGACCATAAAATGGGCCACTGTGTTTTATGTTTTTCAAAAGAAGCCACACACACAAGTGCACACACAGAGTTACTGTTTTGCTGATATCTGGGTCTGCCACAAAAAGCCTCCTCAAAGGGATGCCCCCACATCACTTGACTCATGTTGCATAAGGTTCTATAATTCAAGCAAAGCAGCTGGCTGCTCTGGCTCAGACAATGAAACGCCAAAGCAACAAGATGCTCGGCAATTTACAGTGTCAGGGAATGGCAGCCCGAAGCAGGTCAGGATGGATTTTAAGTAACACTAATGACCAATAGTACATTGCGTTTGCTGGTTCTTGGGTCCTAGGCCCTGGGCAGTGATCAGTGGAGCACATTTTTGTAATTAGTTCTTGCTGTGTACGACTTGAACACCTGACAAGTTTTGCTGAGACAGTTTTGTTCTGTCTGAGTTCTTTGCTTTTCCTGCTGTACTGGGGGCAGGTATTGAGGGGAATAGCTGTTTGTAAAGAGGGCCTTTCTGCTTGTGCTTATAAATTATTGAGTTTCTGTTTCATAGGCACTAACTCCAGGGTTGCTCCAGGGCTCACGTACCCATCAAAAAAAATAGGGGGTGCTCAGCACTCATAGGGCCAAATTAATCTTTTGTGGGTCCTGGCACCCAAACCGTGGCCTGAACCCCGCTCTGCCTACGCTCTGTCCTGAGGCCACGCTCCCACTCAGCCTCTTCCCCCCGAATCCCGGCCAGCCACATGCATGGGGGGCAGGGGGTGAAGAGGAGCACTCACAGGGAAAACTAAAAGTCAGTGCTTGTGTTCTGTTTAATGAAAGTACGAGAGTGAGACACCTGGAGAATGAAGGAGCAGGCACAAGACTCTGGATCAAAAGATCAGGACTCTGTTCTTGACTCAGGCACAGCCTTTGTATGTGAGCTTGGCCCAGGCATTTGTAAAAAGAGTGGGCTAGGAGGCCTCTCCCCCTCCGGTGAACATTTTTGAGATTTTTGGAAATGTTTCCTGCCCTGAATCAGGCGGAAAACTCAAAATTTCAATTTTTTTTGTGAGCTGAAAGTCTGTGGTGTTTTTTTTTCCAGTTTCAACTTTTTTTTTTAAGCGGTAAAATTAGCTTAAATTTCTGAATGAAAAGTCATTCTCAAACTGAAAACTTCTGTTAAAAAATGTCAAAACAGGACAGTTGGACAAGTCTGAAACTTTTTCCCAACATTTTGGTCACATCGCGAAATGAATCAAACTGACCTTGTCTCATGAAAAGTTTCCGTTTAGATGAACTGAGAGACAAGGTGGGTGAGGTAATACCTTTTACTGGACCAACTTCTGTTGTTGAGAGAGATAAGCTTTTGAGCTACGCAGAGCTCTTCTTGAGGTCTAGGAAGGTATTCAGAGTGTCAAACAAGGTGGAACAGATTGTTAAGCAAAGCAATTAATGAATGTTGCAAGAGACCAATCCAGGTGAAGTTGGCAGATAATTCCTCTGCAGTGAAAGGACAAAGGAAGGTTAGTAGGTTATAGATTGTTGTAATAAGCCATAAAGCCAGTGTCTGTGTTCAGTCCATAATTTTTAGTGTCTAGCAAAGTTATGAATTTAAGCTCCCAGATTCATCTTTGGAAGGTATTGTGCAAGTTTCCTTTGAGGACAAAGACTGACAGGTCAGATATGGAGTCATTGCTTTGTGAAAAGTGTTTGCTGACGGGTAATAAGGTATTTTTGCCTTGTATCATGTTTGTGTGAATACCTTCAAGAGCGTGGTGACGTCTCATTTCACCCATTGGCATTATCGATGGGAAAAAAATTTTTATCGAGAAATTCCCTACCAGCTCTTCATATAACGTCTTTCTTCTTCAGTGCCTTCATCTGTAACAATGGAACGATAATCCTCATCTACCTTGTGACAAGGAATGAGGTTTTGTTCCCCAGGGTAATATCAGATGGAAGGTGCTACAGGAAGCCAATGTGCTATTATTCCTCTATGTATGTCTAGTGCAACTCACACTTCCCCTAGGCTGCCTCACCAATGTATCTCAACCATCATCTGGAAGGCGCAGAGGTGTCCATGCAGTCTCATGTGAGATGGCTAGTAAGAAGGCCAAGGAGCACTAGTGAATTCTCATCACTGATAAACAACAGTCCTTTTAGTCCCTTTTTCTTCTTACTCCTAGCATGGTGGCCAGCAGGATGATGTCTTGCTTCTGGCTGTGTCAGGTGACTGACACAAATTTGTCCATGGTGTAACACCACTGAAGTCGGTTGGAGGCCCACTGGGGATATATCTGGTCTAGCTGCTGGGTGATGAAATAGTCAAGAGAAATTAACCAACTGCTAGCTCCTGGCCGGTAGCTGCAGATGCACTGTGTGTGCCTTTCAAGGGATATCGTGCAAGAGGGGCCAACCGGAACCACCCCAGACCCCAGTTTTGATCCCGTATATACCCTCGCAAATCCAGGAAGTCAATGGTGCTACAGTGACTGGGATTAGAGAGAGGGAATTGCGTTCTTGCCGCATTACCAAGTGAGCCAAAAAGGGGCCCCCTCTGGCTGAATTCAGTAGCTTATCTCAGCTGGGAGTCACTTTTTAGGTGGGACATGGAGATGATTTATTAAGATTCTTAGGATGAATCTTAGTTTTTCAAAACCAAACTCGGGGTGATTCAAATCCAGGTCCCATTTTCTAGGAATATCAGATAAATAGTTCTGGTCTGTGCAGCTTATCCAGCAGCCCCTTCCATAACTGCAAAGTCCAGGCCAGGAATTATGAATCCTCTATATGGTGACATTAGGTAGCACAGGATGTGTTTAGTCACCCTAGTAGTGAGACATCCAAGAAGAACTACAGGGTCTCTCTGTGTCCAGCAGCCTGAATAAGAACCCTCCCTATAACCAACCACTAGAGTTGAGTCCTGTCTCTGCCCTACCACAAGGGGGAACCACCTTTAGCTTCTACAGGTGGCCCAAGCCATGAAGTTCAGTTCTACATCTTCATCAGTATCCAGATCCAGCTTCCCGCAAGCTCAGGGTTGTTTGGCCCAGGCACATTGGTTAGGGCTGATCTCTGCTTTTCTTGAACTTGTGTTGAGCAAATGTTTGTTAAAGGAACCATCTCCTATCCCAGTCTCCAGACGAGAGTTCAGTGTGAAATTGACCAACCGCCAAGTTTGGATGGTGCAGACATCAACCCTGCCATGTAGGAGGCAGAAGAACTTTATCAATTGACTCCCATGATGAGCATTTACTTGCCAACTATAGGGATCTACTCTCTCGCCAAGCTGATATTTGTATTTATGTTTACATTTGTCATAAGCAGGATGACCAGATGTCCCGATTTTATAAGGATAGTCCTGATATTCGGGGCTTTATCTTGCATAGATGCCCATTAGCCCCACACCCATCGTGATTTTTCACACTTTCTGTCTGGTCACCCTAGGATAAGCTTTTCTGCCTCAGAGGAGGAATTTATGACACCAAAGCAATGGAGGAGCTGGTGTCTGGGTATTAGCAACATCCAGGAGCTGATTGCCCTGAGGAAACTGAATCTTGAAACTATATTTGAGACCCAGATAGTGGATAATGACAGATGCTGCCCTTCTATCTCCTCTGTCTTGCACCACACCCATTATTCTCCTCCTTGCGTGATGCCTCCTTTCCCTGCACAATGGCATGTGGAAGGCTGAAAGCTCTTAGCTGAAAGCTCCGCAGGGCATGGACTGCCAGACCTTCAGATCCAGCGAGGCTGATGTCCCTTTTTAGGGCTTTAATGGGTTCAGAATAACAACAAGAACAATAAATAACAGCAAAAGAATCAGGTCAGCACATGGAGAGAGGTCTCATGTTTCATGAGCTTTGTCCACCACGGTTAGGTTTCCAACTCAGCTCCAGCTGTAACTGGCAACTCTTTGAGAGCTCTGCTGCCCTGAATGCTCCAATTCAGTAACCACTCACAATTCCTAGCGGTCAGGTAGTTCCACGCTCCACATGGACAGTGGACCTGACTTTCTTTCCGCTTATGTTGGTGTAAATCAGGTATAACACCACTGAGGTCAATGGAATGTAGCCAGACCAATTCATACCAACTGAGGAACTGGCCTGTTTTCTCCATCCTAGAAAGAGCATCCTGCAAGTTGGCAGCCTCCCACTCCCAACTGGGCATAGCACAGATACCAAGATGCTCTTCTCAGCTGGAGGGATGATGGATGTTACACAACAGGACACCAGCGATGCCCTTATTTAAGGCTGAGCTCTATTTACAGCTTCCTTTCCCAGCACATGCACCACCAGCATGTTAATCAGAATGGTCCACAGGCAGTCCTGGAGTAAATCATAGAAGCATAGAACTGGAAGGGACCTCGAGAGGTCATCTAGTCTAGTCCCCTGCACTCAGGGCAGGACTAAGTATTATCTAGACCATCCCTGACAGTATTTGTCCAACCTGCTCTTAAAAATCCCCAGTGACGGAGATTCCACAAGCTCCCTAGGCAATTTATTCCTGTGCTTAATCACCCTGACAGTTAGGAAGTTTTTCCTAATGTCCAACCTAAACCGCCCTTGCTGCAATTTAAGCCCATTGCTTCCTGTCCTATCCTCAGAGGTTAAGAAGAACAATTCTTCTCCTTCCTCTTTGTAACAACCTTTTATGTACTTGAAAACTGTTAGCATGTTCCATCTCAGTCTTCTCTTTTCTGGACTAAACAAACCCAGTTTTTTCAATCTTCCCTCATAGGTTATAAAGGCAACTCCAATCAAGCTGCACCTGCTTACACCAGGAGTGCATTTGGCCCACTGCCTGTCTCTTCTTAGTGATGAGCTGCCACTATATAGAAGACAATTTCCTAACAGCAGCTGGTATCAGTGGTTTATCGCCTCACTGACCTGGTCACATAATTAATTACGGCTACGTCCATGGACATCCCCATTGCAGAGGGGTGCTACTGGGGCACCAGCCTGCCCGGGTTTGTGCTATGAATCTTCTGCTCAGAGGACTGTGGCAGAGCAGACTAGTGACAGGGTAATTCCCTCATCCTTTGGGCCAATGCTGGCAGCTTACCTGTGAGCGAGAGCATTTCACAGGGATGCTTGGAGGGTAAGGCGTCCCAGCAGCATGCTGGGGTCGCTATTCTTCTACCTATATTTCCAGCTGTCAATTGATTTAGTGCTAGTCAGAATGTAGACGTACCCTAAGAGAAATGACCTGAGCAAGGCAAAAGCATGGGTAGGGACTCAGCAAGTTACTTCTATTAGCATCTCAGCTAATGCATCCTGTATTTGACCATCCTGCTGTTCCAGTCCTGCGGTCCTCACATACAACTCTGCTGATGCTCCTCAGTCCTGACTGACTGCCCTTCCTGATGTTCCAGTCCTCAGCCCAGTTCTCCCAAAAGATCTCTGTCCTTCCGCACCATCAGAATGTCCTGTGTGGCAGAGACATGGTTCCTAAATCCCTAAGGGTATGTCTACCGTAAGAACATAAGAACGGCCATACTGGCTCAGACCAAAGGTCCATCCAGCCCACTATCCTGTCTACTGATAGTGGTCAATGCCAGGTGCCCCAGAGGGAGTGAACCCAACAGGTAATAATCAAGTGATCTCTCTCCTGCTATCCATCTCCACCTTCTGACAAACAGAGGCTAGGGACGCCATTCCTTACCCATCCTGGCTAACAGCCATTAATGGACTTAACCTCCATGAATTTATCTAGTTCTCTTTTAAACCCATTATAGTCCTAGCCTTCACAACCTCCTCAAGTAAGGAGTTCCACAGGTTCACTGTGCGCTGCGTGAAGAAGAACTTCCTTTTATTTGTTTTAAACCTGCTGCCCATTAATTTCATTTGGTGGCTCCTAGTTCTTATATTATGGGAACAAGTAAATAATTTTTCCTTATTCATTTTCTCCACACCACTCATGATTTTATAGACCTCTATCATATCCCCCCTTAGTCTCCTCTTTTCCAGGCTGAAAAGTCCTAGCCTCTTTAATCTCTTCTCATATGGGACCCATTCCAAATCCCTAACCCTGCAAAAGAAACCAACCCACAGCAGTGACTTCCAGAGCCCAAATCAACTGACTTGCGCTTGTGCTATGGGGCTAAACTAGCAGTGTAGATGTTCCCTCTTGGGCTGGAGCTTGAGCTCAGAGACCCAGCCCCATAGCATGAGCCCCACAAGCCCTGGGCTCTGAGACTTGCTGCTGCAAAGTTTAGTGTGGGTGTACCGTGAGACACTTTTGAAAATGTAACCCTATGTTGAATTCCTCTGTGTTTCGCATAGCAGTGAGTTGACTGATGGCTGTGATAAATAATCTCTCTTTTCATCTAGCACACTATTTACAGGCTGTTGATTTAGCCGAATGTCCTTTTTTAACAGTAAGGATAATTGTGATGGGGAGTGTTTACCCCTCACAGGGCAGGAAGGAGATAATGTGGGATGGAGGGGCCAGTTAGGGCACCTGGAGAGAGAGCCAGGCCTAACTGAACAAGAAGCCCAGCTGGGCGGGAGTGGGCTGGATTACAAAGCCAGGAAGTTTGCAGCGGAACGCATTGCAGGGAAAGAGTCTACAATCACTGTCTGAGAACAGAGAGGAGGGGAGGAGAAAGTCCAAGAGGGAGAATTAGCCCTGGGGTTCTAGATCTGGAAGAAGGGGCAACCACAGAGGAGTTGAGGGAAAAGAAAGCCCTGAGAGGGGCAGGTAGGAAGAACCCCAGGGAAACAGCAGCAAGGTAGGACTGTGCAGACCTTAGCTTCCTGGTATAGGGTCCCTGGGCTGAAACTGAATGTAAAGGCTTAGTCTGGGTCCCCTACCAGCCACTGGGAAGTGGCACTGGGGTGTTGGAGATGCCTACCAGACAGCTCATCCGGAGATACTTTGTTACCCTGGAAGAAAGGACCATATAGTGATCTGGTCAGAGGGCCCAGCCACCGAGAGGGAGCACCTGGCATCATGAAGTGAGACAAGGGTCACAGCTGGAGTTACCAACAGAAGAAGGCACCAGACCAAGTGTGCACTTTTCCCTAGAGCAGCCACAAGGAGGCACCACCTGCAGTGAGTGAACCCCCTCACATAACTAACCACTGAACAGTTTACCTAGAGACATGGTGGATTCTCTGTCAGTTGGCGTCTACATCAAGATTGGGCGTCTCTGTCTAAACGAACTGCACTGACTCAGCCAGAAGTTCAGGGCTAGATGCAGACAATCATAACGGTTCCTTCAGGATGGAGCGTCTGTGAATTTATACATCCATTCGTCTGTGAATTTCTGGGTTTCGGAAGTGTATGGCTTGTGCATTCAAAGCTCTCAACTCACATTCTGCTGTTTGCTGTTTTGAACATGTCTAATGATCTTTTTAAAAATACTTCACCTCTGACTTACGCGAGTGCATCCCTAGTACAAATGAGAGAAGCTAGTTAGTCAGGTCCTGTTCTCAACCAAGCCACTAGCCACTGAGTAACACAGCACGTGCTCTCCACTTCAAACAGACCTCTCTATGTTTTGTGCACTGGGTCGAGGAGCTATTTTTGAAGGGATTCCTTTAAAAAAGAATACAGTTCTGTTTGTTTTCCTTGCTTCCATCCCTGTTAATACAAGAGCGGTAATTAATGACTCCTCGCAAGCGCCAGAAAATGTTGATGCTTTCAGAAAATGCAAAACCAGTTTTCAGGTGCTTTCTTGAAGGGTCATCCCAACAACTCGCAAGCACAATTCAAACCCCTTATAAACTACAATGCCCTTTTCCCCCCCAAACCCATTTATAACTTGGGTAATATTCTGCCAGTCTGAACAAAAACCCTTCTTTAATGTCAGATGGCAAGATATTCTTTACTTCCTACCTGCAAAACTGACCTATACTTTCTCTGCCACAGAATAGTTACCAAATATCAGAGGGGTAGCCATGTTAGTCTGGATCTGTAAATGCGGCAAAGAGTCCTGTGGCATCTTATAGACTAACAGACGTATTGGAGCATGAGCGTTCGTGGGTTGCATCTGACTAAGTGGGTATCCACCCACAAAAGCTCATGCTCCAGTACGTCTGTTAGTCTATAAGGTGCCACAGGACTCTTTGCTGCTTTTACAGAATAGTTACCATGATCCTCCCCAGAGGTGGCTGAATTTCAGTAATGGGCACATATTTGGGGTTGTCAACCCCAATCACTCCAAAATCACAAGGGAGGTCCCCACATCCAGGAAATTATCTTGAAAATCACAAAACATTAAAAACATAAGAAATGGTGAGTTCTGTTTATTTGCCTTTCGTTTTTTGGGTGCCTTGAGAATGCAGTCGGGACACATTTTCAAGTTTTCTCCACCAAAAGGGTTAGAAACATGCACTTAAAAAAAAAAAGATTAAAATGGAAGCTGAGGGTACTCATACAGTCATAGGATTCCAGGAGCTGGGGCTCTAAGGAAAACACCTTGCAATGTTGACACTGAACAAGCCTTATACAGCAAAACAGCAGTTAAGGGCCCCACCTCCCTTGGATTTCACTCTGATTCACAGGTGTCGACTTTCTGGTTTCCCCGGGTGTGCTCCACCCCCTCTCTGTCCCGAGGCCCCTTCCCCCAAGTTCCCACCATCACTCTGCCTCTTCCACCCCTCCCTGAGGCTCCACTCCGCCCATCCTCTTCCCACTCTCATTTTGATCCCTCCCCCAAGTGTACCCTGCCCTCACTCCACCTCTCCCTGTCCCCCCATCCCTCCCCAGTGCCTCTCGCCCACCACCAAACAGCTGATCAGCGGAGGGCAGGAGACCCTGCGGGGGGAGGAGGAGCTGATCTGCGGGTGGCTGGTGGGTGCTGAGCACCCACACAGTAAGCGCCTATGCCCTGATTTATGTGACCACTGTAAAGTACCCTAAAATCTCCAGTACGCTGTGTTCAAACTTTAGCTCAAGGCAACTCCTGTCAGATGACTGGAGTTTTCCTGGTCTCTCACTGGCTGCTTGAGCTAAGTGTCTCTGCACAGCCTGTCTGTAAAGCGCTTTAGGATGAAAAACACTAGTGACCCTCATGTACCACTCCCAGGAGCCCCTCGCCCCGCCACACCTCTGTCCAAGGACTGACCAGGGCCTGCTTCTCAGCACTCCATGGGCAGGAGGTGTCTGAAAGCAGGAGGAGAAGGGCAGGGCTGGGGCTCAATCCCTCCCTCATCCCCACCTAGCAGAGCTGGCCAGGCGTGGAGGGGCACTTGCTTCAAAGAAAGGGGGCTAGCTGCTTGGCAGCCAGAACTTCCCCTGAGGAATATCCAGCTGCTTTGAGGCCCTTTCTCAATCCTCTTCTTCACACTGAGTTGCCAGGGTCGGAATCCCACTCTGATAAAACGATGCCACAATGCAAGAGGCTGTCCCGCCAGAGGCTGATTTTGTGCCCTCGTGACCATGCTCTGCCGTGTCCCCAGGATGGACTCACCTGCCAATCTGGATGAGCTTGTTCTTGTGCAGTTGCTAAGTACTGAGTCAAACTGAGGTGCTTGCCCACGGATAGAGATAGCAGCATGGAGGCCGTTCAGGGTAGCTGTAAAGGTACGTCCCCAAACGGGCATGTGAGTTTGTACTTGTACCACGCTGCTGTGGCCACATAACTAATTTTCGTCACTGCCTTGATCACAGTTAGCACATGGATGTCTTCCTGAGCTGGGAATTCCACCTTCCAGTCACCGTGTAGAAGTAGCGACAACAGTCACCACCTGTGCCTTGCACTACACACTACTAGGACCATTGCTGTGTGATGGTGGGAGCCTGTGACACATTGCATCAGCTCTTCTTTGGAGATGGTTTAGACATCTTTAATTTGGCCTAGATGGGGCAGCAAGAGGGGCAGCTTATTGTAAGCGATAGCGCCTGAAGCCGGGAGCTTCTGAGTTCTAATCATGGCTTTGAACTGCCCCAAGTCCATGTCCCATCTCTGTCTCCCCATCTATAGGTTGGGGGTAATTATCTTCCCCACACATGGGGGATGTGCAAATTAACGTTGGAAAAGCACCCTGCACCTGCTAAGAGATGCTCTACACAGAATTTCTTTTTCCTGCTGCTAAAAGTTGTCGATGTGGGTGAGCCATTTCAGGCACAATTATAACATTTCTATAAATCTAAAGAAATTAACAATAAATAAAATACAAATCACGTATGATCTTCACTTGAGACCTGAAGCGAATCTTTTAAAGTGGTGGAAAATTCAGGACAACCATTTACACATATTCCTATTCCCTTCATTTCCAGAGATTGAAGTGGGTTAATTTATTTTAAACCGTAGGTGAGCTGGAAACATGGAAATTTATATCTGAATCTGGGTTGGCGTTTGGAACCAGGTTTCTAGATCAGCCCATTGTAAACACAGGGACCATTTGCAACATTTGGGCCCAGATTCACATTGCTAATTCTACCAAAGTTCACAAAGTGGGCGAGGATTGGAGTGTTTAGGCTCTGAACCACCTCCAATTATAACCGGTGTCATAGTGTCTCTCCTTTCCCTGGGTCTGAAAAATCCCAGGGTTCCTGTGATTCTAGCTGCCTGCCCTGTACTATGACTGGCTTGCTGGTGGGATAACAACTTTCCATTTGTTTGCAGTACTGATGTCCTACTTGGCAGCACTCACGTCATTCCATCAGGCATATGAAGGGAAAAGCCCCAAGCAAAGCTGGTTTGCAGCCGGCTTAGCAACACTTCAAATGCATTCCTGTAAATTTCCAGGTTCAAGTGCAGTTTGTTTTCCTTTGCTGGCAAGCCAGCTGAACTTCTCGGTCCTTGCTTGTCTCACCATTTCACCTTCCTGCGGCTGTTCTAGGAACTGGTGCCTCTGGAATCAGAGCGAGGTAACCTCGTAAACAAAGAAGCAGCTACACATTAAGGGGAAAGTATTGCTTAACCCCCTCCTCCCACAGTGATCTTCCACAGCAAAATAAAAGGTTCAGGTCCAGGGAGGTCCGGATATAGAGCTACCCTGATTTACAGCCGCAGAAGTTCTGACCTATAAGTATTATTCCTGTTGGACTTGTTAGATGGAGGTTGTTTTGTTATCAGTGCATGGCTCAAATTACTTTGCCATTGACTTTGATGGCAGAAGGATCGGGGCTTTAACAGACAAAGGCCATAGTCAGATATGGATGTCAAGTTATTGTGAAGCTTTTCCTTGTTTAGTCAGGGTGTGGCCTGGGCTGCTAGGAAAACAAAGGTTGTGCAATTGTCGGTACTCACCTACAAATATAGAGCAGACAAGAAAAAAACAAAAGATGTGCCATTACCCAAGGAGCAGGACAAAGGGGCATTAGCCAAGGTTCCAGAGAATTGTTTCCCAGATGTCTGGCTGGTGGGCCTTGCCCTCTAGCTCAGGGTCTACTAAGTGTCATATAAGAGTCAGGAGGGAATTTTCCCCTATGTTAGATTGGCAGGGGCCCTGGGGTTTTGCTTGTTTGTTCGTTTGCCTTCCTCTGCACCATGGGGCATTTGCGGGTTTACACTTGTGTGAATGGTGGATTCTCTGTAACTTGAAGTCTTCAAACCATGATTTGAGGACTTCAATGTTGCAGCCAGCAGTTAGGGGCCTATTACAGGAGTGGGTGCGTGAGGTTCTCTGGCCTGTGATGTGCAGGAGGTCAGACTAGTTGATCACGATGGTCCCTTCTGACCTTAAAGTCTGAGTCTATGATATTGTCACCCAAGTTCCTTCTAAGCTGTGCTGGTGTGCAGCAGCTTATTAAGAACTGCACAGGTGCTCAGGGCTGCGGCGGGGAGAAATGCCTCTCCCCCAGCCCCAACCCAACCTGACCCAGCCCCGGCCTGGACCTGCCACGGCCAGGGGAGAGATGCCCCTCCCCCCAGCCCAGGTACAGTTGCAGGGAGAGAGAGCTGGGGGAAGTCCTCCCTGGGGGGAGTCCCTGGGGCACACTGCACCCCAAACCCCTCATCCCTGGCTCCACCCCAGAGCCTGCACCCCTAGCCAGAGCCATCATCCCCCTGCACCCCAAACCTCTGCCCCAGCCCTGAGCTCCTCATCTCCAGCCCCGCCCCAGAGCCCGCACCCCCAGCCGGAGCCCTCACTCTCCCACATTCCGAACCCCTCAGCCCCACCCCCACCACATGAATTTTATGTGCACCAATATGGAGGTGATATGTCACACATCACCTCCATATTGGTGCACATAACAAAGTTAATTCCACACATGAGTGGGAAAAATTAGAGTCAATGATGATTGTCACCAAAGCTATCCAAAAAAATGCTCTGGATTTAAACTAGTTACTCATATCTTATTCATTCTTGATTTCAGAGTGAATTTCATGGTTTAAAAATTAATGGAAACCAGGAGACTTGGCTTTAAAAATGGCTACTGATTTGGACAGGGGTTTGTGCGCATGCACACATATGCGTGCACACACACACACGTGCATGAAGGATCCCAAGATTCACTGTGGAAACCTAGAGTAGAGCAAATGTTGCTTTAGGCCCTCCAGAAAAAGGTGCTGTCCATCTTTGGGCCACGTTCCCACGTCTGGATCTTCTTGGTCAGACCCTGTCTCCCACTGAAGGCTATGGAGCTCTGTGCTGAGTGAGGATCTTCTAATGTGGCTCCATTTACAGGACCAGAGCCTGGATGAGGTGAGAGAACATTTTGTGGAACACCATAAGCCTAAAAAAATTATATGGAACAACTCGGCAGCTAATTTGCAGGGCACCGTCTCTTTTGGCTCAAATACAACATATAGCTTTGCGTATGCATCTTGTCCCTTGCGTTTTCCCCCCTCTGTTCCCCAAATGAATGATGCGATATCACCAGTCATGGAACGCAGCAACACACAGTTATTTCAATTGTACAGCTTAGCTTAGTACTGCCTGCTGTTGGCTGCATTTTCAAGGCAACCACTTAGAACTAGTGTCAAGCAAATCTCTGGATTCTCTCCAATGCTCTACCACTAAGTCGTTTTACTTTTCTATGCCTTCTTTTCCTGTCCATAAAATGTAGATAATTCTTCCCTGCCTTGGAAAGGTGTGGTGATGACTCATTAACTGTAACATGTAGGTGATAGAGAAGTGCAAAGTATTGGTAATTATCATAATAATTAATCATAACCTCTTGTTGCCTCAGTTTACCCAGCTGTACAACGAAGATTTACTACTCTCCTACATCTCAGGTACTGGGAGACTTAGTCAATGTTGGTTGCTTTGCTATCCTTGGATGAATGTGCCAGAGAACTTCAGAGTAATATTCATAATTTGTAAAAGATCTCATGGTGGATGGAATTCACAAGAATCTGAGGTTCATTTTTCTGCTGAACTTTTCACTCTGTTCCCACTTGGCTCTTTCCTAGCAAGGGAAAGACAGATAGTCAGGAAATCCCAGGGGATACTGAGTTCTTACTGCTCTCCAGGTATGGCACAGACAGCTGCAGCAGAAGTTTTGCCATCCTGTCCTGTACTCTGGGGCCAGAGAAGTTAATCTCGAAGAGTGAGAGAGATGAGTCAGTTTCCATGCTCAGCTTCAGTTATGTGCGGCTTCCTGAAAGCAAGCATCAAATTACAAAAGACTGATTTTTATTTGTTTTTTTAATTTGCCCACCAGATCCGGAACTGAAACCGTCAATTCATTTCACTTCAGATCTCACTCTAGACTCAAATCAGCAATAGCGCCCCTGGGATAAGATACAGGTTTCACTCACTGAGTCACTCAGCCTTCTCAACAGTTGGCTAGGTTAATACGGAATTAAAAGGTACCTGTTGTGCAGTGTGAAAGGTGTTTATTCAGTAAATGAAGCAAAAAATATTTTAAGAGCTTATCACATTCTTAATTCCCTTCCTTATTTTCTGAAGAGACACTAGCCTCCATTAACTTCCTTGGGGGCACTGGAGAAAAACAGAAGAGTTTGTGGGAACATCAGCTTTCCCATACCACATCAGACTCTTAGCCCGGCTAGAACCTCCCATCATTCTCCAACTCTTTCCATTCTGAGAGTAGAGAGATCTTCTCATGAATCCAATTCTTTGGCAATATCCCCCCAAACCCGTTTCTCAAATGATTTCATTCTGGAGGCTACCAGAGAGGTCTCATAGACCACAGATTGGTCACTGCCATCTTAGACTCCAGAAGAAAGAGAAAGTCCATCATGCACCTTGCCAGCTGTGCAATGCTATGAATGGAGGGGAAGATAGTTCATCCATGGCTGCTTTCCAGCAATTACCTTGTGCTTATGTTTAGGTTATTTCATGCTTTTAGGGTCTGATCTAAAGCACCTTGGAATCAATGGGAATCTTCCCAGTGGATTCGATGAGTTTTAGGCCTTGAGTTAGTATAGCTACAAGTGTTAGAAATGGGCCTAAAGGATCCATTTGGGTATTTGTTTCAAACATCTCCTTTGATGGTGGATTCTTCAGGATGATTATAGACGGTGTGAAAAAGTATAGCCACTGGAATTTACGAGGCCTCCTTGGTTACACTACAGCTATGTCACACTGCTCTGGCGGTAAAAGTAATTCATGCCCAGTTTAAGATCGCTGTATACTGCCAATAGGGTGACCAGACAACAAGTGTGAAAAAGACCCGAAAATCGGGATTGTTTCTATAAAATTGGGACATCTGGTCACCCTAACTGACAAAGTCATATAGAGCAATTGTAGGCCTGACTTATACATAGTTTTTGTACTGGTCTTATTGTTAGTTAAGGGTGTGATTTTTATATATATAACACGCACACACACACCTATAGTTATACCAATAAAACCACAAGGGTCAGCACAGTTATAAAGATGCCTGATACCAGTATAATGTATTCGCCTTCCCATACAGAAATAAGCTATACTATATAAACACCTATTGTACAGGTAACACTGCATTCACAGAGAGGGTTTTGCTGTTTTAACTATGCCAGGATAGTTTCAGCGATACAACGCTGTCTTGAAGTCCAGGCCTTGGTGTAAGTGAGAATCAGGCCCACCTTCCTCAACTATCAGCAAATGTCCCCTTGTTATGGGATGAGGTCAAAAGAAAGGGACTGACCAGCTGATTTCACTTACTCCCTGAATTCTGACTGTCTCTGCCAATTCCGCCTCTATGCCAGCCCTTGCAATCTCCTCTTGCTCTGATGATTCAGTGGGAGTCTTTCAATTGGCTTCAGTGGGCTCTGGAATTGCCACACTGCCTCAGAGCAGGTTACACTAATCTGTACCACTAAACTCTAGTTTGGGAAGCGGCCCATGGACATCAATATGTCTATGAATACAGCCATGAGGCCAAGAACATCACACGCTGAAATGCACTCCTGCCAGATCTTTATCGGACCTCCTGCTTACAGCTCACCCTGTAATACTTGTGTCTGATCTGGGTGTTTGGTGGTTTGGAGGGTTTTTTTCTGGCTGCACTACTTTGCATACTCCTTGGAACGTGGAATCTTGTCTCCTTCAGTTGTAAAGTACTAACAACCTCGCTGGTGCAGAATAAAGAATAAAACCAGAAGGGCTACGCTTTTGACTTGTCTCCTAAGGTAAGCCAGAGCTGAAGGACATGCTGTCTTTAGGAGATCTACAGTGTGGGTAAGCTAAGTATAAGGGAAGGTGCAGTCTCAAAGGAAGGATTTGAATGTGTTATATTTCACAGAGCGCACATACACAGAAGTTAGAAAAAAATATAGGATACTCTTTCTGGGAGGCTGCAACGTAACACAACTTTATTTATTAGAATCTAGAACACACACAAACTCCCACAGACACACACCAGAAAAGAGACAAAGCAGGCTGCTCCTTAAAACAGGGAGGCACAACTCACCCCACTTTGCTCTAGGCTGCCTCTCTGCTGCCTGACTGCTGAGACCCAGATGATCACATTCTTCCCCACAGAGCCCCCAAGCCAGCAAGCAGGACCAGGAAATCCCTTACTCTTGAAGTGACAGTGTGGTATTTTAACATCTTTTTCAATACATCACAGAATGTAGGGCACCCAAGTACAGCAGGGGTTAGAGCAAAGGGGAGACAAGCTCTACTAAAAGCAGGGAGAACTCCTCTTCCTCTCCCTGACTTGAGGGAAGAGCGTACCCACACAACTCCCCCACCACCTTGGTTGATACAGGAGGCTCCCCCATCCCATCTAAATCAACTTTAACCTCTGGGGAAGAGGGAGGTGTTCTCTGATTCCCTTCCTCAGATAGAGTTCAGGGTGTCAGGGCATGTTTTCACCACCTGGCAAGGTCCAATCCCTTAGCAGACATCTCGCTGATGTCACTCTAGTTCCAGTGAGCCCTTTTAATTTTAAGCACCTGCTTAAATCCCATTTAAGTCAATCAGACTCAAGTGCATGGTTAAAGTTAAGCACATGCTTAAGCGAGTGACTGATTTGGGATCCCATTCAGGGAAGAGAAATTTACCGCATGATCCAGTCAAAACAGCTCAAACTTAGAACTCACAATGACAACGAATGATTTGCATCAATTATGTGGCAAATAATTTTGAACTCCAGAGATACATTTAGGAAAATCTCAACCTATTCCTGGATGATTGATCAAATTAAAATGCGGTAAAATTCCTCACATGACTGATTTGTTATGAATGATTTATCTGGAACTATTATCATCATTATTATTGGAACCTGCTTTGCCCACCTTAAGCTGTTCTGAGACAAGATGAAAGTACTGAAACTTCTAATGCCTTCCTGTCGAGTGGCCACTGTGGGAGTGAAAAAGAGAAGGATGGCTCAGTTTTTAGTAAAATCTATGGTTTATGTAAAACATCTGATTCAAAACCAATTCTCACAGTAGCCTTTTTGCAGACTGAAATAGTAGGCTGCATTCAAAATAGACTCCAAACTCAGTGAAAAGGAAACGCTGATGAAAATCACGACTCAAACACCCTTGTATCATTTAATTGCATTAATTTTATTTGTTAGATTTTAAGCTGTGCCTCTCATGAAGGAAACTCACCATCGGGCAGATAGCCCATGTATCTCTTAAGCCCAGCCTATAGGTGAAATCCAGGATCTGCTGAAGTCAATGGAAGCGTTGCCACTTATCTCAATGGGGCCAGGATTTCACCCTGTAAGCGTATGTGGAATAGACATTAAAAGTACAAACGTAAGGAAATAAATGTGTATTACTCAAATGCACAGTATTTGCACAGAATGCAAGAAAAAGATATTCCCCCAAACAGATAGCACCTCCCTCCATGCCCACTCCACCCCTCCAGTCCTTTTCCACACTCCCTCACTTCTTCCCCACCTGCCAGGTCTGGGAATAGAGATCGGTCATACACCATGGCCTAAGGACTATGAACGTCACATTTACATGGGTAAGGATGGTGGGGGTCTCCTCTCCCCAAGCCACCAACGCTAAATTAAAGATATTCTGTCAATTGCCCCCCTTTATTTCTGTTTCACACCTATGTCTTTCGAGGCTGGTACCTCAGCAGCAATTTCAGTTTCTGAAAATCATTTCAAACACTCCGACTCAGCAGACTTTAGATACACAGGCTGACGTCTGGGGGCAGCTAAGGTCACTGTCACTGTGTGTGTTTGTGTGTGTGTGTGTGTACACAGCTGTGTCATTCTACTCTCTCATTATCCCTTAGGAGCTCTGCAGCTGCTGGGCATGAAGGAAACATTCATAGGTATTTATAAACAGTTATAGGTGCTTCCTAGTGTTACTACATAGGGGCTCCTGGGCTGGATTAAGCAGGCAGGCAAGGGATTGCTGGCTCCACACTATTTTGCTACCTCTCTGACAGGGAGTCAGATCTCAGTCCACTACGTTACAGAACACAGAAGTCTTTCTGAAGGTAGCCAGTGCAACCATTTAGGCGACCTAGGCGGTCGCTAGGGCACTGGGATTTGGGGGGTGCCATTTTCTTCGGCAGCGACTGCGGCGGCTGGATCTTCGGCCGCTGCCAGCATTTAGGCGGAGGGAGCTGGGGTAGGGGAGCGCGGGGAGGGCCGCCTGCAGCGAGGGGGGGGCGGCACACAAGGGAACTCCCCGCCCCAGCTCACCCCTGCCCCGCCTCCTCCCCAAGCACGCCGTGGCTGCTTCACTTCTCCCACCTCCCAGGCTTGCAGAGCCAATCAACTTAGGTAAGTTGGTTGGGATAAGTGAAGCAGCAATGGCGTGCTTGGGGTGCACGGAACAGGGGTGAGCTAGGGTGGGGGGTGCCTCGGGGTGGAGGATGGGGGTGGGGAGCTGCTGCAAGGGGGGCACCTCATGGCCGAGGGGGGTAGGTGCTGCGGCGGGGAGGTGTTCAGGGCAGAGGGGAAAAGCTGCCATGGGTGTGGGGGGGATGCCTCAGAGCAGGGGCATGGGGGTGGGGGTGCAAGGTGGAAGTTTCACCTAGGGTGTGAAACATCCTTGCACCGGCCCTGCCTAACCCAACCCCTGAGAATCTTCACCACCACTTTCAAAGTCGCAGTCGTGTTAGTCTGTATCCACAGAAAGAATAGGAGTACTTGTGGCGCCTTAGAGACTAACCCATTTATTTGAGCTGTAAAAGATGCTCAACCTGTCATATTGATCCAACATGCTAGCGGATCAGGGTAACAGTTTCTTATTATGGTGAAGTGCATGAAGAAGAACTTGGCCGGAGGTTTGATTACTGTATAAGAACATCATGCTTGTATTGCTGTAGCTGAGGGCCTGTCTTTATTTCCATGCAGGCATCACCAAGCAAGTTGATTTTTTTTTGTACTGTTTTACCTATTGGAGGGGGTCTAAGACATGGGATTCAGCAGAGCCCTTAATCACATGCTTAGCTTTAAGTATGTGCTTATTATTGACTTCAGTGGAACTTAAACGGGTGCTTGTGTTAAGCACATGCTAAGAGATTTCCTAAATAGGGATCAATTTAAGTGCACAAAGCATGTGACAAAAGTGATTTTTAGAAAAGGGGCTCACCTAAACCACAATAACATTAATCCACTCTTCATTTATTCCCATCCTCATAATGCTGTTATAATGAAATCAACAAATGTAGAGCCCAGTCCTGGAATCATGCACGTGATCAACTCTGTGCCTTCAAAAAATCACAATTCAGGCTCCCAAAAATCATGAGATTGGCTAAAAATCATGCACATTTTAAAATAATACATTTGGGGGAGCGTCTTTTTGTAATTTGCCTCTGGGCTTTTGCGCATCGTGTTTTCCAGCTTTTCTCTACAACCACAAGGCCTAGCAGCTTTTTTTTTCTAATGAAAGCTGAGTTTCTCGTGTAATCACCTGGCTCAAGGAGCTGGAGCTTTAAGGAAAGAGAGCAAATATGGTGCGAATTGTCGACACTGTGTCACTTGTCTTAGATGTATAGTCCCCCTGAAACTGAAGAGATCTGTTCATAGGAGCACATTCACTCATGTACCTAAGGAGTTGTATGGCCAGGACCTAACAAATAGAAAGTTATAATCATCCCAGGACTAAACCCTTTTATAAACTTTTCATTTCATGGGGGGGAGGGGAGGGAATATCCTTATTCTAAACGAAATGTATTTCTTCTGATCCCTTTCTCCTTCCATGGATAAAAAGTACCTGTCTAGACATACGTGTTTGTCTTGTAAGCCCTACTCTTTTAAGTCATTCCTGAAGTCCTTGAGTAAATATTAAGAAGGCTCAAGGCAATAAAAGAACTTTATGACTTTTTTAAGCAGCCTGCTCCTTTCACTCCCACATTATGCTTTTAAAAAAAAAAGTCATATGACCTACATCTTTATCTGCTCCACTCTGAAGGCTGCTATATATAGGTTTTGGTTATGAATGTTTTTTCCTATGAAAAGGTCAGAGCACGTACATGTACACTGGTGCAAAGCCCTGCTTATTAAAAAGCAAGCAGATGGATTTGTTAAAAAAAGTCATTTCATAATGGGGCTGCTGTGAAAGGAGAATGCTTTAGCAGAAACATCCTCACATCACTTTATGAGCAAAAGAGGTAGAAGAGTTTTGTCTTGTGATTAAATCATTTTTTTCCTTGCCCAGCCTCCACCTCCCCCTCCCCCTCCACCCCCCCCTCGCCATACACATATCTCTAAACACCATTGTCCTCACCCAGCACCTCTGCTACCTACATTGTCCTCTGCAGACACACCCTTTCCAACACCCACTGCCCTGGAAAATCTGAAGGTGGTGTCAAAAGTAGGAGTCTGATATTCCACGCCAAGCCCAGCATGATCTCAGCACAGACGGGCACCCTGGCCCTACCAAACACTGAGTGCACTCAGTTCTTGTTGACCTCAAGACAGGTTAGGGGTGCTCAGTGCCTCTTTGAGGGTGCTCAGCCCATTACAGGATCAGGCCAGGAGTTTCCTGTCGAGAGCACTGTCCTCTGAATTATTGTTAGGGTTTCACAACACACACTCCTTAGACAATAACAGAAGTAATTTATGGTTTAGGAAGTGGCATTCTCAGGGCTCGGCCAGGAGGCTGTGGGTTCTGATTGCACCGGCGCCTATCCAAACCTGATGCTGCACTGAAGTATGATTTGAAAGGTGCTTGGATGCGAGGGGCGGCTGCCCTGGGAAAGTGACACAGGAAGGTCCCATGCTGCTTAGTACCAGTGTAGATCAGGGGGCAAAGGTCGTAAGGTCGCTGATCCAAACCGCAGAGGAAATTCTCCATGCCTGCCTGGCAGCGGTGCAATTCCTTTAGCTGAGACGTGAAACCCAGGTGCCTTCTGTCACATGACCATGGCAAAGACTCACACAATAAGGTGCCCTCTTCTAGCACTGGACAAGGACCTTTATTGGCTGAAGAAAACAGGATTATCTCTAAAGCTGCCCTGCCTCAATCTCTCTCTCTGCATCATCGCAGAATTTCCTAAACACTTCTTCCACCTACTCCCAGCCCTGCTGCTTCAGCTGCTTGCCTGCCTGCCTGCTACAGCTTTAAAGAGACACGCACATGTTCTGACACACCCTAAGCGTCCATCGAAGTCGAAGTGGAAGAGCCTTCCCAGTGTTACAAAATTACTGCATAGGCTGAAAATTCCCCCACCCCCATTTTTGGATGAAGTTTTGAAAATTTTCCAGCAGCCCTAATCCCAAATTATTTTATGCCCAGAGTGGGGGATAAACCCAATCCTCTGACCTCCACCCAACGCTGTATGTGTGGACTAGGGCGGAATACAGAAAGGGCTCTTCATTTGCCTCCCCAGGCACAGCCCGATTGGTATTTAGTTGATTGTGAAGCACCTGAGATGCGTTTACCATGAAACGCCTTCTCTAGACTAGTCATTATTTCAGTTTGCCCCTGAGACAGGCTGCCGATGGGATTTTAACCGCCTAGACCTGTTCCGAGCAGGGATAGACAACCTGGTGGACAAAACCCTGTCTCCGCTAGTGCTCTCGTCACTCACATGAGGAAAAAGAAAGGTTGAGTTAGCAAGTTCTTCCAGCCTAAAAACGAAACATCTCCTCTACCCCCACAGTAAGTTTGTTCTCAACGCCCCCACACATAACCTCCACACATATTCATCAGTTTCTTTTCCCATCATGCAGCCTCTGCGTAGGGGAAAACAAAGCCACAAACTGCCCCAATTGCAGGGCTCAGCTTTCCAGACCCCCTCACACACATACCACCATGCTCCCACAGAAGCTAGAGATGGAACAGTTGTCTTGGGACATGCAATCCATCTCCCATCCGCCAAAGTAGGACTGTTCTCCTACAGGATGTTCACCTGACCCATGGGAGACAGTTCTGTGCTGTCATAGATTTCACCACGAGGAAATGTTGGTTGATCTGCACAGGGGACTTTCTGCTTAGCTACCCTTGTGTACTCCTGTCCCTGCCACCCATACTTTGGGGATGGACTCTGGCTCCCAGCCCTGGGGCTTGTGGAACAGAGAGTGTCATAAGTCTGCAGAGTTCAAGAAACTTGCTGTTGCACAGCCCTGCAAATAAGCTCCAGAGAGCAGTGCTTTCCACTGCCCTCCAGCCCTGTGTCCAAAGGACCAGGCAGCCAAAGTTATCACCTGCCCGCACAAGTCTGTCAATGTGCAAAGCCAAAGAACCACTTTAAATCCTGATGGGGCTTAAATGAGACGCAAGTGGTGCCTACAGCATCTGTCAGGGGTGGATGTCACCCCCCAGGGAATTTGATCCAGTGTCTGATGGGTTCTTTAGAGACAGTCTGTTTGGCATCATTTGAGTGCGGGAAGGAAAGGGATTGAAATGCAGAGAATAAAATACAAAAAACCAACCAACAACAAACGCCAAACCCATGATCTTTAAAAAATAGATATAGAACCCGGAACCTAGCCTGAAACATGAAGCCGGGTTGCCCAGTGGCATTCTGGGGTGGTTATTCGGATGTTTGCAGTGAAATCAATAAAAGGTTTAGAAAGGGAAGAATGAAAAAAAAAAAAAGTCTTTCCAGTTGACCTGTTGTGTCACTCAGTTGAGTGCTGTTATAGTGTGTGAGTTACTGATCGGAATGGAGAGAACCACTCAGCAACCCACTGTGACCTTGTCTGGGCTCACCCCACATGCCCTGCCCCATTCCCGCTGTCCAGACTATTGGAGAAGCTTTTTGAGAGAGACCATCTAATTGCTCCACAGGGCTTGATGAGTCTAAATGGGATTCATTAGATCAAGGGTTCTCAAACTGGGGGTTGGGACCCCTCAGGGGGTTGCACGGTTATTACATAGTGGGGGGGTCGCAAACTGTCAACCATCCACTCAAAACCCCGCTTTGCCTCCAGCATTTATAATAGTGTTAAATATATTTAAAAGAGTTTTTAATTTATAAGGGGGGTCGCACTCAGAGGTTTGCTATGTGAAAGGGATCACCAGTAAAACAGTTTGAGAGCCACTGAATTAGATTATTAAACATCATTCCACTGTGTATGTGTCTGAGCTGCATTGTCCAGGTCTGAATGAGACTGGAAGTACCTCGGGGCAGGAATCCTGCTTCCTAGTGTAGCGCTCTGCCAGCATTATCCTTAAAACCAGGCACCCCGGAATATCAGATACGCAGAGACGGCTATTGAAAGCTTTCTTTTTTCTGCGGTGGTGATTGTCATCCTAGAGAAACCGGCTGAAAAGGCTCTGAACTTGGAATACGGATCCAATGTTTGTTCTAAGAGATGCTGTAGTTCAAACAGGAATTATCTGGGGGCAGTTCTCGGCCTGCAGACTAGATGATCACCGTGGTCCCTTCTGGCCTCAGAATCAGTGACCTTGAATACAGCTGGACCCAGGACTGATCAGTGAATCCTTAGGGCCTGAGTCTGTCTGAGCAGCACCTTAAGCCGTATGTAGAATCCTTGGGTCAGATCCTCAGCGGGTGTGAATCAGTAGCAATGGAGCAACCCAAGCTGAAGATCTGGCCCACTAGCTGTGAAGTAAGTGTCCGTACTTTACTCCTCAGCCTGCATCAGTGTGAAAGAAGGTGGCCCTCTAACCACTAGGCATGACTCCTACTCTAACTGCATCCCGGGAGCAAAGATCCTACTGAAGGTCACTTCAGGGAGGGTGAGGCTCTGAAGCACAATTCACCCTCCCTCTTGCGTCTCTGCACCTGGCTGCCTCCGCAACACCCCCACGTGAACCAGGGGAAAGTGAACTAGCTCCGGCCACGTCTCTCTCGTTGCGGGGGGTGGGGGGGTTGTACTAATACCAAGAAAAAAAGAAGAGTGCGCCAGCTGCCTTAGTCAGATATTTATAATGCTCTCTCCCCACACGCGGCAGGAAGTGAAACCAAAGTCCCAGCCAAGCCACCTCCTCCCTTCCCTTGTCGGCAGCCCCCAAGGCAGAGCGAGGACTGAGTGTGTGGCCCCACCACACTATCACTCTGTAGCCAGAGGTGAGACATATTGTTTTCAGTCATCACTGTTATGATGCTGCGCGTCTGCCCTGGCCCTCCCCTGTTTCCCACGCCTTCCTGTCCTGTGAAGGCCTCACTAGCAATGTGAAGCTGGTCACACTGAACACACTGATCCTGCTCCCAGTAACAGCGTCAATCTGGAGTAACCTGCATCAATCTATACTTACCTCTGACCACGCAATAAGCAGCATTGACTGAAGAATAGGTTCCTTATCCTCTAGCACCCCCACTCTCTCTCTCTCAGGGATCATGGATGCAGCCAGTGGGACTGAGAGTAAACATTTTGAACCTGATCTTCCAGAAGCTATTTTCCTACCTGGCCTCCCCATACCCCCAGGACTCAAGAAACCCAAGCCTCAGCCATCCATCAAAACCCGGTGATTTTCCTGGCAGATGCACCCCTATGGAAGTCTATGCCTGGATTCATTTTATTCAGGTAATACTAAAGACTGGCATTTATTCAGCGCCCCTTCTCCCAGTGATTTTCCAAGCACTTGACAAGCCATTGAGAGGGATCACACAGGCACCCGCTGGAAAGCAACCCCTTCTGGAGCAGGACACAACTACAGTTTAGCCATGCATGGCAATGCTGGAAAACAACCAAGGGCAGAAAATGAGAAGGAATGTGGCCAAATACCAGGGAAGAATTCCTGACCATGAGCTCTGTTAGGCTCTGGAATAGTCCCGTTGCACAAGCTGTCTGACACTGGACTACAAAAATCCTGGAGTATATGTAGTATTCTAGGGAAACTACTCTACACTAACCCCTGATGGGACATCATCGAACACGCTTAGCCTACTGCGGATTGTTACGCCAGCCTGCGTGCCCGTGGCTGATGGTGTCATACCAGGCATTGTGTAGTGGAGTTCCCAGATCTGGCTCAATCCTGTGAATCCACTGTCCCTCCCTTGTCCTTTAGCTGATTGACAACATTCCCTTTTGTAGTCCTGGAACATGTGAGCCGCACAGAATCGGGCTAGCATGGCTGATGGTCAGCTGAGCCAAGTGAAACGATTTAGCATGTTGCCGCCTTGAACAATCACAATCAAAGACCAAGGGACAGATTCTGATCTCAGTGAGGTCCCTTGGCTGCAGTGCAGATTTACACTATGGGTCTGTCTTCACTGCAGAAGGCCAGGTTAGTGACCTCGGGTTAGTGAAGACATGGCAGTTCAGCTATTAGCTTGCCGTAGCAGCTCACATTAAAACCTACTAGGGAGCCTGGGGTTGACCTCAAGTTGCTAACCAGAGTTAAACATGGAGTTGCCATGTCTTCCCTGCTGTTTTTACCTGAGTTACCCAACCTGAGCTAAGAACTCTGCTCTTTGGCAGTGTAGACACTCCTTGTGTAAAATTTATGCTTGAAATGTGAATTTTATGACAACTAGTACCCAAAATTGTTCATTACAATTGCACATTGAGATCAGAATCTGACGCCAGATGTTGGGCATTGCATTCTGTGGGGGGAGGAGAGGAATCCTCCGGGATACCCCAATTCCGTCTCTATATTTCTTCTACATTTGCTCCTTTAAGTCAGCTCCCGAGTAGTTATAGAGGGTGAGCAGGTGTTAGCTCCGTCTCCCACCCCTACCATGTAGCCCCCGTAATGGACATTTAAAACTGCCCCTCAGACATCCCAACAAGAGACTGCAACCACATTTTATCCTGAGGAGATTGAATTGCTCGCTCAGTCTTATTTTCGTATCAGACTATTTGTGATGGCCGCAGTAAATTTATACTGTTGGCAAAGTGGTCTGGCAGAAGGGGCAGACAGTGATCTGGATTCAGCCCTTGGGCCAGTTCCATGGAACGAGGGCTGCTTGAGAGAGGTGTTTATAGGGCTTGGACCATGGCAGGGTGACCTTTTGTCTCATTAGCTCGATCTGCAAGGCCTCATTTGAAGCTCTTTTATTACTGCTCATCACGCCAATAAAAATGCTCTATAGACGGCACTTGGCAGCCACCTGCTCACGTCCAGAACCAGAGGACAAAAGCCTGTTACAAGGACACAATCCACTAGGTTTAGTGAAGGGCAGGAAGAGAATTTGCCAGATTTCGTGACAGTTTAGTGGCTGTTCCTGGGCCTGCTTGTTCCTTACCTCAGCCTTCGACCTATCCCTGCTCCTACTTTGCCTCACTACAGGTGAGCCAGTCTTGACCCTCAGCTGCAATTCCTGGCTTCTCACACTGTCTCTGACCTGGGCTCTGGCCCCTCACTCTGGTTCTGAGCCTGGGCTCCTATTCCTAGCTAGTGACTCCTGCTCTAACCACTAGGCATGACTCCTACTCTAACTGCATCCCGGTCTCTTACAATTAGGACGTCGAACACAATGGCACTGTACTAGGGCAGGAGATCCGGAAAAAGAAAACTGGCCATCAAGGGTATGTCTACACAGCAAAGAAAACTCCACAGCAGTGAGTGTCAGACCCTGTGTCAAGCGACTCAGGCTTGTGGGGCTCGCGCTACAGGGCTCAAAGTAGCAGTGTAGACATCCCTGCTTGGCCTCTCAGATCCACCTTCTTCCCTGGGTTTCAGAGCCCAAGCCCCAGCTACAGCAAAAACATTTACACTGCTACTTTTACCCCCAGAGTGTGTGCCTGAGTCAGTTGACACAGTCTCTGAGACTAAATGCTGCTTTTTCTGGTTGGGCTTCTGTGCGAGCCCACATCTGGGACTTCCACTCTCACACTCAGCCCTGTCTCGATTCGGAGTCCATCGCTAAGCAAAAGCTTCCCAGCACAGTAACGCAGACTAAAGAATAGCTAAGCATCATTTCCCATGAATGAGAAAAAGGGGGTGGGAAGAGACAGAGGAGTGAGGCTTAAAACCAGTAGCAAAATACACTAAGTAACATGACTGGAAGCAAGGACTGAGGGTGATTTGTGCCCTCTCTAGATAGATACAGTGTGACTCTTAAATCCTTCCAGCAGCTAGGTACCCTAATGAGAGGTGATTAGAAATACTGATGGATAAAGGGATAGAAAGAGAGAGAGGGACAGAGTGTAACTGACTAGTTTAGTTTCCTTGTCCAAGACAAATTAAACGCAGAGTGAAAAAGCCACTGATGAAAATGAGAGATGGTCCATATCAGTCAAGGCCTTTGGATCTGGGGGCTTCATTTTAATCCATCTCTAATGGAAAGTAAATTTGATTTTTATGATTCATTCCGTTTTAATGATTTACAGAGTTATAGTGACTGAGGTAAGGACGTATGCGTTGGGTTGCTGAGTTTTACGTGGACAGTGTCCCTTTAATTACCACCTTAGTTTTTTTAATCTGTCATGATATCACCTTTCTTTATTGTTTCCAACACCGCTCAGCAAAAGCATGGCTCTGTGTGTCTTCTGCCTTCATTGAGCAGCACACAGGGAACGTGCCTATCACAAACTGACACAATAATCCTAAAGTATCAGACAACTGAGTGTTTCTACACCTAACAGGAACCATCGTGTGTATAATCTGGGGATTCTCCCCACCTACATTGTTGGCTTGGGCCTCAGCTAGACCAACTGGAGTCAAAGAGCGCCCCCCACACCATATCAAAGGTCACTTTTCATTCTTTGAGGGAAGGTCTCTGATATAACTTCTGATCTCAGCACCACAAGGAAATAAGGCTCTCCACAGAAGTAATATCTAGGCCAGCGATAGTCAGACCTCAGCGGTTCGGGAGCCAAATTAGCAATCAGCATTACCCAAAAGTCGTGTAGATTCATTGTCTCATTTACGATAGCACTGTATATTCAATCACACACTGTTTTACTATCATGTGCTGCAAAGAGCTGCAGGAAACACATTCCAAGAGCGACTTGCAGCACAAGAGCCTCAGAGTATTACTGATCTGGGTGGACAAGTCTATGATTTATTTTGGTAGCATCTGTAGGATTTACAGTCTGCAACAAAATCAGGGCTTGTCTACACTTCCCGTGGATCGATGCTGCAGCGATTGATGCACTGGGGGTTGATTTAGCAGGTCTAGTGAAGCCCTGCTAAATCAACCACCCATTACTCTCCCATCAACTCCGGTTATTCCCCCAGAACGAGAAGCATAAGGTAAGTCAATGGGAGGGTTTCTCCCGTCGACCCAGCGCGGTGTAGACGCTGCAATAAGTCCACCTAAGGAACGTCAACTCCAGCTACGTTATTCGTGTAGCTGGAGTTGTGTAACTTTGGTCAACTTAACCCCGTAGTGTAGACCAGCCCTCAGACATCCATCCACATCAACTACGGAATGTGGTGTTCCCACGAAGAGCTGGATTTGGTGCTTAAATATTTGGGAAACAAAATTCCCACCCTGGTTAAAATTGTAGGTGTAATTAAAATGCACGCACCATCATAGATTTCTACAGATTTCTAATTATGTAATAATTATAATATGAATAAATCTATAAATAATTAAGAACAATGCAATTATGGGTTCTCTGAAGGTTCAGTTCAACTGCCATTGTATATGATTCATGTTTTTTACGGGGTTAACTACACTGACTGTTCATAGATTGCAAGGTCAGAAGGAACCATTGTGATCATCTAATCTGACCTCCTTTATAACACAGGCCAGAGAACTTCCCCAAAATAATTCCTAGAGCTGATCTTTTAGAAAAACATTTAATCTTGACTTAAAAATGGCCAGTGATGGAAAATCCACCATGACCCTAGGTTAATTACTTTGGCTGTTAAAAATTTGCAGTTTATTCAGGGTCTGAATGTGTCTAGTTTCAACTTCCAGGCATTGGATCCTGTTATATCTTTCTCCGCTAGACTGAAGAGCCCATTGTTACATATTTGTTCCCCATGTAGGTACAGATTATAATCAAGTCACCCCTTAACCCTCTCTCTGTTAAAATAAATTGATTGAGCTCTTTGAGTCTATCACTATAAGGCATGATTCCTAATCCTTTACTCATTTTTGTGTCACTGCTCTGAACCCTGTCCCATTTATCAACATCCTTTTTGACTTGTGAGCATCAGAACTGGACAGTGTTCCTTCAGCATTTGCAGCAGTGGAGGTAAAATAACCTCTCTGCTTCTATTCAAGATTCCCCTGTTTATGCAGCCCAGGACTGCATCACACTGGGAGCACATGTTCAGCTGACTATCCATCATGACCCCCAAATCCTTTTCAAAGCAAATTCTTCCCAGAATAGAGTCCCCTATCATGAAAGTGCAACCTATATTCTTTGTTCCTAGATGTATACATTTACATTTAGCTGTATTAAAACATATATTGTTTGTTTGCATCCAGTTTACCAAGAGATCCAGATCTCTGTGAATCAGTGACCTGTCCTCTTCATTATTTACCACTCCCCAACTTTTTGTGTCACTACAAACTTTATCAGTGATAATTTAATGATTTTTTTTCAAATCACTGATAAAAAAGTTAAATACTGTAGGGCCAAGAATCAATCCCTGCAGGACCCCACTAGAAATATACCCACTCCATGACAATTATCCATGTACAGTTATATTTTGAGACCCATCAGTTAGCCAGTTTTTAATTCATTTAATGTTGCCATGGTAATTTTATATCATTTTATGTTTTAATCAAAATGCTGTGAGGCACAAAGGTGAAGTGGAAGAAATCTAAGTATTTTATATCAGCATAATCACCTTTATCTACCAGTCTTATAATCTCATCAAAAAAGTCACCCAATTAGTTTGAGAAGATCTATTTTCCATAAACCCGTATTTATCTGCATTAATTACATTGCCCTCCTTTAGTTCTTTATTAATCAAATCATGTATCAGCTGCTCCATTATCTTTCCTGGGATAGAGGTCAGGCTGACACACCTATAATTAACCAGGTCATCCCATTTTCCCTTTTTAAAAATTGGCACCGCATTAGCTTTCTTCCAGGCTTCCAAGACTTATTGAAAATCAGCCTGAACAGTCCAGTAAGCAACTCTTTAAAACTCTTGGATATAAGTTATCTGGATCTACTGATTTAAAAAAATGTTTAACTTGAGGAGCTTCTGTTTAACAGCCTCCGGAGGTACTAGCAGAACGGAAAGACTGTTGTCATCATCATAAAATGAGACAATATCATCTGTTTTTCCTCCAAACAGAGAACAGTAATATTTATTGAACACTTCTGCCTTTTCTGCATTATTATTGATAATTCTGCCATTTCCATCTAGCACCAGACCAATAATTTCCAAGTAGCTACTCCTGATTTGCACCAGCATAAGGGTGGGGGAAGTCAGATCTATTAATGTTTCAAGAGTAACTCATTTCCCTATTGGGAAGTACCTATTGCAGGGGTTCTCCAACTTGCTCATGGCACGCACATTCTAAGATAGCCTTGTGGACCACCTGGCCTGCCATTCATGAGTTTGTGATGTCCACCCTTTCAGCCAACATCAGGGACCTCCAGAGCTATAAGCCTGAGTCTCCAGCTTGCGGTAAAGAGATAGGCTGGCCAGCTGGAGCTGTATCAGACCCCTATCCAATGTAGACTGGGCACAGAGTAGGACATGTCACACACATCGACCCAAGGGTTAGAAGTTAGAGCTGGTTGGAAAAATTCCATCAAAACTGTATTTCAACAGAAAAGTAGGTTTTTGACAAAAAACCTCAAAACTTGAGACCCCCGAAGTTTCAGTTTGGAAAGTGTGCTGCTGTGGTTCATGGGACTTGTAGTTCAGCTGCCTCATTCCCCTCATGTGCCACACTGCAGCCGGGAAGTCCTATTATGCAAGGTGGATCTGCAAGAGGGAAGCCCATGGTGTATCTTGGGAGATGTAGTCCAACCTGGTGGACCTGGTCATTAAGGAAAATGGGGTTATGGGACTCCCAGACTAAAACTTCTGTGATCCACCATGTCACGGAATCCCAAGATGCATGACTGTTTCTCAGCAAGAGGGGGCAACCATGGTGCATCATGGGAGATGTAATCTAGCCAAAGAGCCCCGTGCATAGAAATGAATGGGGGCTTGGGGCCCCCAAACTGTAACTTCCATGAAGGCCTGCAGCAGTATTCCTGAAAAAACATTTTTTGATTTTTTTGGTGAAAAATTGAAATTTGCCATAGAAGCCTCCACTCCCTCCACCACCAATTTTCTGACCGGCTCTATTAGAAATGGATAGATCATTCCCCTCCAGGAGGCAATCCTGAAACATTCCTCTGTCTTCTACCACCAACACTGGATCAAGGCAGCTAAAATACAACAGCCCCATTAACAAGCATCTCAGACCCGGTCTCGCTTGGTGGCAGTGCATGCAGCAGCCCTGACTGGCCAGCTCCAGCCTAGATGCTGTCACTCTGCCTAAGGCATCTGCTGCATTTACCCAGCTTGCTTCTTCACTGTGGGTTGCCTGTGTGGGGAGGGGCTGCCTGTGTTTCCAAGATCCTGGGTGTGAGAGCTCCTAAGTGTTGCTGAGGAGACAAGCCAGGCTAAGTAATTAGCACACAGGGAGAGGGGTCTGCAGAATTGTTTTAGGGCAGCCTGGGAAAGGAGCAGATCAGGGCAAAACTGGATCTGCCAACTCTCAAGGTATCCAATTCTGCCTCTCCCCCAGAGAGACTCTCAGCGGGTGCCTCTCATCCCAGCCTTTCACCCCACCCCACCCCCTGGCCAGACTCTCATTCCCAGCCCTTGATCTTCTTTCTCCCATTCCCCAGCCCTTGATCTTTCTGCCAAATGAGGCAGCCCAGCCTACCCCAGCAGGACGCTGATTAGAACTACTCCTGACCGCATGGCACCTTGCTGTCAGCTGCCCTGACTCTCACTCCTGGGCCTGCCCCAGTTTATGGTACAGATCTCANTGCACCTCAACCCCCTGCCCCAGGTTAGAACCCTCCCTGCACCAAAACACACTCCCAGTGCCTCCACCCCCACCCCCACACACACTGGGAAAGCAGCAGAACAAGCAGCACATACTGCAGGTTGGGGAACCCTACCCACATGCAATTTGGCAGAACTACGGCTGCTCGTGAGCAGGCAAGGTATTGAACATGTTTCACAGGCAGACATTGCAGACGACACAGTTATGTAAGGATTTCAGGGACAGCCTGGGCACCGCCTGCACCCCCAGCTTGGTCCCTGCCTCTCTATGGCATAACGTGGAATGCGATTCTTAATCACCCACGTCCTCCTTGGAGTAGCCCGCCCCGCTCAGGGCAAGGCTGGCATTGACTAGATCCACTGCCTGGCAAGTTCTGGAGTAAATACTAGGGCAAACTAAGCAGCCCATGGCTGTATCACCCCACCCCCTCCCCACCCCACATGCACAACCCATCCCAGAGATGTCAATTCCCTTTTCACTAATGAACTGGGCTCATTTTCTGCTTGTGCTGTCGGAGTCGTATATCCCCAACATTCACCCATATGGAAAGGTGCCCAGCCAAGGAAGACACTGTGGGATGCAGGTGATGCAGGCTGAAGGCCACTGAATGCAGGTTCTGACTGGCAGGAACTGGGAACGCTATGGCCGTGGTGACAAGAATGCAATTGAGCGGGGGTAGGAGAACTTCACAGCAGCGACCCCGAGGGTTGTCACTCATCCTGCTGCTGTTCTGTCCCGATTTGAACAGGAAGCTCCCATGTCCTACAAGCTCCAAATAACTGAGAAATGACCAGCAGTGAGCATGGGGGCAGTGTGTCCAAGCCACATATCTAATGTGGTGCCACTCTCCCAGTCCCCTCTTCCCCGCATGTAAGTCCTTTCTGGTGCTGGAAGAGAACTGAGAGGCAGACACCATGCTGTTCCATCATCCCTTCCCTCCCTGCCCAGGGGCCCTCACCGGTTCAGAGATTCACAGACTCTAAGGCCAGAAGGGACCACTGTGATCATAGACTCATAGACTCTACGGTCAGAAGGGACCATTATGATCATCTAGTCTGACCTCCTGCACAACGCAGGACACAGAATCTCACCCACCCACTCCTGTAACAAACCCCTGACCTATGTCTGAGTTATTGAAGTCCTCAGATCATGGTTTAAAGACCTCAAGGTGCGGAGAATCCTTCAGCAAGTGACCCGTGCCCCATGCTGCAGAGGAAGGCAAAAAACCTCCAGGGCCTCTGCCAATCTGCCCTGGAGGAAAATTCGTTCCTGACCCCAAATATGGTGATCAGTTAAACCCTGAGCAT